>NW_022196903.1:33211145-33246663 GCF_008632895.1 Mastomys coucha
AAAAAAAAAAAACAAGTTAATTGTGATGAGTATCTCATAAGTAAATAACAATTTCACCTTCTAGAGGGTATACATACATATTCTAATATGTAATGTATTAAAACATAATGTTGGGAGAGTAGCTGTTGTTCTTGTAGAGGAGCCAGATTCAAGTTCCCAGCACTCATATGGTGGCTCACAACTGTCTGTAACTAGAACCCCAGTTTCTGGGGATCTGATGCCCTCTTCTGACCTCCTTGGGCACCAGGGTATAATGTACACACACACATTCAGACAAAACACTCATATACATAAATTTTTTTTAAAAAAATCTTTAAAATGTTTTTAAAAATTATGTTGTAGGTATATATTAAAATAAGTAACAATTTTGAAATGAAAGGAAAAAAATTAATTGCTGCTGTTCAAGACTCCAAAAAGGAGGCAATGTAGGATTATACAGAATGATGTCAGCTACACACAGTGGCAGGGGAAGGGTTTTCCTGAAATGCTTTGATGGAAGACTATTTTAAGGCAGAGTGTTATCACTTACAGATAAATATAGTCATCCCCACCATTGCTAACTCTGCTGACCTCCAGCCACACCCCACAAGGCTGAGGTCACTGAGTGATTGATCACCCTCATCTCCGACACTAAGCACAGTCCAGGTGCTCAGGAAAAACCCCAAATGAGGACCAACTGTCAGCAGTCACCACTCAGTTTACAGTATTCTTCCTTGAAGAGGCCTCTGGAAATTGCCTCAGTGAGAAATCGAGAACTATGCTTAATGATCTTAGTCATTTCAGAAATGAGCCTCCAAAATCACCTCAGGCCTCATATTTGTACCTAATCTTCGAAACAATGCATCCCTTCACCTGGCAAAGACCTTATCAGGTGCCACAATAAATGTTCCATCAGTCCCCAGGAGAAAAGCTCACACCTGGAGCTTGTGGAACTCAACTCGATGAAGCTCTAACTACTTCAGAATCACACACTGCATGCAGGAGACCATCAAGGAAGCACTGGGGAGGGGGACAGAGTGGTGACACACACTTCATACGGGCACCCAGGAGGCAGATGCAAGTGGATCATTGGAAGTTCAAGACCAACCAGGTCTCCTAGTGAAGCCACCCAGAACTACACAGTCAGGGCTATGTAGTGAGACCCTGTCTCAGCACCCACCTCCCCCATTTCCACCAAGTGTGTTCCTGAGGACAGGAGTGGGTAGGCAGGGCCATGTGGAGGACAGCACTGACACCCTAGCCTGGTCACCCTTACTCAAGGGCTCACAGCCCTTCTGTTTTCACCTCTCTCTCCACATTCCCTTCAGGAATGGCAGTGAGAACAGATGTGGCTTCCCAACTGTGGTGATTAAGAGCACAAGACCCTGTCAGTCAGTCACCTCTGTAGGTCTCAGATGGACGCAAGGGCTGCATGGCAGTCTAGCCAGCACCTTCGAAGTGGCAGGGCGGGGAACACAATCAAGTTTGAATTTGCCAAAATACGAAGAGCAGTCTTTTATGAGTTTCTGTTGCAAGAGGGGAACTGAAAATGACGTGCCAGGGACCCTAAAGCCAGTCACGGGTGTGCCACAAGCAGTGGTGACAGGGAACACTGGTCCCAAGAACGAGCTTCCTGGTGGTTCTCAGCAACCTCCTCCACTCATGTGACATGACGCAGAAAAAGGATTTTGACTCAATTTTTAGGAAACAATCTAGGTGCTGTGGAATTCACCTGTGATCCCAGCACTCAAGAGAGAACCACTAGTTTGAAGTCTAGCCTGGGCTACATGGAAGCCATAGTCTCTAAAGGGGAGGGCACTGGAATTATAACTAGCAAAGAGCACTTGCCCAGCATGTGCAGAGTCCTGAGTTCTCATTCTCTCTCTCTCTCTCTCTCTCTCTCTCTCTTTCTCTCTCTCATATATATATGTATGCATGCTTTCAGTATGTATGTATATATGTATATACATTAATATATGTGTACCATATATATGTATATACATTCATATATATGTGCCATATATGTATATATGAATATTATGTGTATATATGTATATATATGTATACATATATATGGTACTTAATGAAGCACTATGCAAAAAACAAAATACCTACGGAAGCCCCAAAGCTGTCTTATGGCAACTTCTAAGAAGGTGAGAGCTTTCAAGTGAGTCAGTGTTATCTTTCCAGAACACAGACACAACACAGAGAGTCTGGCTTCACAAGCATCATGCTTTCAGTTATGGTAGCAGCACCTGAGCTCCTGGCACTCCCAGGAAGCTCCAACTCATGGTCCTGCCTCCCAGGCAGTGGGGTCCTAGCCCCCGGACTTCTGAAGGCATGCTTCGGTTTGCTCCCTTCATAGGCTACACTGGCGAGCTTCTGTCAGAAGGGGTAGATGTGAGCCCAAGGAACCACACAAGCTAGCTGGGGTAAGTAGTCAGGAGAGACTGAGAAAGCCCAGGACTCTCCTCTTCTTTCTCAAACATTTCTTTCCCAGGATCGAAACAAGATTTTAATCCTGCCTATCTGAAACACGGCACCTGGTTACCATGGTGCTAAATAAGTTTTAAGATTCTGTGAAACTGGATCCCAAAGGAAAAAACTCTTCCCTTAGTCTAAGGAGGTATTTCCTCAAAATACAAAAGAGCCAGCAGGGAGGGGTGGCAAGGATGAACGACGGGCGCATGGGGCAGGGCAGGGACCTGCAAGGCCCTGGGGGTGTCAGGGGTACAACATTCCTTGGGCCTTGGTCTGGATTGTCTCCATTTATAGAATGTTATCTGGTCTGTGCTGTATTTTCAAAGAAATATGTAACCTAACAGAGTGAGAATGGGATTGGAGAGATGGCTCTGAGGTTAATCACACTTCCTGAGTTCGGTTCCCAGCACCCACATTGTGGTCCACAACCATCCAAAATTGTAGTTCCAAGAGATCCAATGCCCCCCCTCTGACCACAAAACAAACCAACAAAAAAACAAAACAAACAAACAAAAAAAAAAAACATTTTAAAGTAAATGTAGCTGCGTATGATGGCATGTGCCTTTAACCCCAGCACTGAGCACAGTTGAGTGGAAGAACACTGTGAGGCCAGTCTGGTCTGATGATGAGGGCCAGGACCGCCCAAGCTATTGATCGAGACCCCAAAGTCTCAAAAACAGTAAGTACAAAAACCATTACTAAATCCCTTATCTCTGAACTGCTGAAACAGGATCCTGAGAGAAAAACAAAGCCCCAGCCAGTTCACCAAGAGCAGTTCATTTAAAACAACCTATTAAGCTGAATCCAAGCTAGTGGGGGCCCAGGCAGGGTGGCTCAGTGGGTAACAAACAGCGCTCACTACCAGGCAAGACAACCAGTTCAATTCCAGAACGTTTGTGTTAGAAGGAAAGAAAAGATTCCCACAAGTTAGTTGTTCTCTGACCTTTACACGGGCACCATGGCACCCATGTGCCCATACACATACATACTACATACATACATACATACATACATATGTACATATGTACATAACTATGAAGCCAAGCTGTCAGCCAGGCATGGTAGAGCATGTCTGTCCCTTCAGCAGTCAGGAGGTGAAGTCAGGAGGATCCAGATTTTTAGGAAGAGCTGGGCCTCATGAAACTAAAATAAATAAAACCACGTCACATTGCCAGCACCCCAAGGACCATTACCAATGTAAGGAAGGCCTGTGGGCATAGGTGTTTGTTTGTTTGTTTGGTTGGTTGGTTGGTTTGGTTGTTTTATTGGTATCAGACCCAAAGCAATGAACTTTACAGTGGGAGTGACCTTTTTGTTTCATGCCTGGTCTGCAAAAATGGCTGAGCCATCTGATCATACCCAACTATCCGCTGGGTAAACGATCTAGAAACAAGACTACACTTGATGGGTACAAATTGCTGACAAACAAACATCTTCCCAACAGTGACATCCTGAAACTGGTTCCTAAAAAATGTCACTGTGTCAACAGGCAATTTTAGCATTATAGTTTCCATTAAATCCTCCTTGTCCTGTCTGCACACTAAATGAGAATGAATTTCTAGCACTAAGACACAACTCAATGAAGCCCCAGTCTCTACCCCTGTGCCTTTCCTGGAAGCAAACACCAACACAAGGATCAAAGTGACTACAAGGCTGAGAAACTCAACACGACTAATATATCTTCCATTTTTGTAGATTGTTCTTCAGCTTAGTTTCTGTGGTAGGGTAATCCCCTGGCCTACAGGACATGGGAAGGACATAGGAAGTTACACACCACTCTGCGGAGCTCTGTGGGCCTTGTTCTCAGGGGCGGTAGCCGGCATCTTCTCTCCAGCATCCCTCTCACTGGACTCCTCGCTGACTGTGGAATCGGCATCTGAGGGGGAAACTCTGCAGACAAAAGAGAAATGCAAGCATCAGAGAAGCACGGAAAGGAGTTAACATCGTCAGGTTCATTACGAAGCAGGCTTCCAGGAAAAATAATCCAAAACTAAAGGACCATACTACGTTACGGCTACAGTCCTGGGGACAGACTGGCATAGCTACCTCTACACCTGAGCAGGGTGCTTTTCAACAAAGGCTAAAAAACTGAGGACTTGAAGGGGAGGAAGTCCCCAGAGCTACTGGGGCCCAAGGCCGAGCACTTGACCCTAGGTCACTTCTAGATACTGAGTCTGGATAACACAAGCCAGATGAAAACACATCTGCTCAGTGTTTGCATACTGGTCAGCATTTGAAAAGCTCTGAGTTCAATCGTTGGCACCACAAGAAAACAAACAACTTTCTCTTAAAAATAATGGCTCAGCAGATAAAGGTGTTTGTCACCAAGCCTGATGGCCTGTATGTGATCCCCTGAGACCTACATGGCAGAAGAGAACTGACTCCTATTGTCCCGTGACCTCCACATGTACATACATGCACACAAAGAAAGAAAGAGGGGAGGGGAAGAGAAGGGAGGACAGAGGGAAAGATGAGAAAGAGAGGAGAGAGGGGGGAAGGGGGGAGAAAGGAGAGAGAGAGGGGCGGACAGGGAGAGAGAAGAGGAGAGAGGAGAGAGAGAGACAGAGAGAGAGAGACAGAGAGAGACAGAGAGAGAGAGAGAGAGAGAGAGAGAGAGAGAGAGAGAGAGAGAGAGAGAGAGAGAGAGAGAGAGAGAGGAATTTTTAAAAAGAGGGCCTGGGATTCCAGCCTGCTTTAGCATTAACTGAGCCTGAGAACTGAGAACCTCGGGAGGCCAGGGAAGTTCTGGTTCCACCCCAAGCAACTCCAAATTTTCAGATGATTCCTATGCTTACAACACCAAAGCGATGACCCCTGATGAGATCTGTCTCCATGAGTTAAGGGTAACACAGCACCAGGATGTACACGGCTAGGGAACAGCCTTACCCAGTGAGCACCTGGTCTCCAAGACTCCCTAACTTCCACAGCAACATGAACTGCCAATACATTCTGGTGTCCTTGAGGGACTTTCTCCATAGCTGGCCCTCAGTATCTGTGGGCCATAGACACTCTCAACTCTCTTATATGAAACACAAAATGACTGTTTGCCTGTAACTACATTTTCTTGTAATCATGCATACATCACCTAGAGCACCTTCTACAACACTGTAAATAGCTGCCATAAGCTGCTTTAAGAATAATGACAAGGGGCTGCAGAGATGGCTCAGAGGTTAAGAATACTGTCTGCTCTGCCAGAGGTCCTGCCTGAGTTCAACTCCCAGCAACCACATGGTGGCTCACAACCATCTCTGTAATGAGATCTGATGCCCTTATCTGGTATGCAGGCAGAACACTGTAAACATAATAAAATAAATGAATCTTTAAAAAATAATAATAATGACAAGAATAAGTCTGTAATTCAACATCAACACTATTTCCCCCGTGTTTTTGATGCACGGGTGGATGAATCCACGGAGGGAACTAGAAAGCAGAGCAGGATAACTGTATCCACCTCAAAGACCCTTGCGATGATGGAGCCAACTGTTGTTTGCTGTGGGGCTACTGCGGAGAAAGCAATTCTTTGAAAACGTTTACTAACACGTTACATCATCTTTGCCGATTTGCTGCTTCTGAGTCTGGGAAATAATTAAGCCAAGAGCATCTCCCTGCTGCATTTAGTTTCTTCCCTAAGGACCAAGCACCAACATTCGTTAACATTCTTCAACTAGGCCAGATCCCCAAGACGGAAGTGACGTCGTGGGTTTGGATGATAAGCATTAGTATGGACACAGGTGTCTTCACACCCAGCAGCCAATCAAAAGCCAGAGTTCTGAATCTCAAGGGGAGGCCAACAGAGGGAGACCTCAGAGGCCGAAGCTATGAACTGAAGGCAACCCACAAGGCCTGACTGATCCTAGCTCTGTCTTCTTCAAGGTTAGTTCCCACAGGCAGAGGGCAACAAGTGCCTTCCTGGCAGTTTGAAAAATTAATGCATAATTCTTCACAAGCTCTGCTTTCTAGACAGGAGGAACTGAAAACAGACTGGAAATGGACAAGGAGGGGTGGGTGAGTGCCTGTGATGTGCTAACAAAGGTCACAAGCTGGGAAAAAGCAAAGCAAAAAGGAGGACTTGATGAAGGTCACCTGCAGAGAAAGCAAGAGGTCACAACCAGCCACCACAGGCTGGATAGATCACAGGCACGGGAGCCCTGCTGACTGACTGTGTGCAGTAGACCACATACTTTAACTGGTTTAGGGGGTTTTGTTTGTTTGTTTGTTTGTTTTTAGATTTTTATTTATTTTATTTATATGAGTACACTGCAGCTGTCTTCAAACACACTAGAAGGCGGCACTGGATCCCATCATAGATGGTTGTGAGCCACCGTGTGGCTGGGACTTGACCTCTGCACCTCTGGAAGAACAGTCAGTGCTCTGAACTGCTGAGCCATCTCTCTAGCCCTAAAGGTTTTTTTGACGTCTGTCTATTTATTCCAGAGAGAAGTGTACACAACACCTGTGTGGAGGTCAGAGGACAACTTGTAGGAATCAGTTCTCTCCTTCCACCATGTGGGTTCCAGGAATCAAATCCAGGTCATCACACTTGACTGCAAGCACCTTTTCCTGCTGAGCCATCTTGCTGGCCCCTGCTGTTCGCTTTTCATTCATTCTTTCTTGTATTACCTTCACAAAGCTTAGGGCTTTCACCTCAGAAAATACTTCTAGCTGTATGATTCATTAATCAAATCTGGGAGCAAGCCAACACAAATAAGCATTTGGCAGGAAGATGTCACACAGCCTGGCCTAGAGACCAGGTAGAAGGGACAGAAAATGCTTCAGGGTTTACGTGCAGAGCTGGAGAAGTCAAGCATCCTCCAGGCTGCCAGCACCATGGCAATATTCATCAGTAGCGTTTCTGATATCAGAATAAGCCACGAAAGCTGAGACGTATTCTGCAGTCTAGGAAGCGTGATACTAACCTCCCTCTGTGTCGGATGTTCTTGGAAGGGACCTTTGACTTTGGGCTGGGCACATCTCCATTTTCAGAGGGTGTGGTGTGGTCCTTCACAGGTCCTGGCAGCGGCGCTGGCTCATGAATAATCAGTATGTCATCTTTATTGTGCTGACCCAGATGCTGCTTAGCAAAATCGAAGCCTTTCACGCTGGGGATCTGCAGCTA
This sequence comes from Mastomys coucha, assembly GCF_008632895.1. Taxonomy (NCBI): domain Eukaryota; kingdom Metazoa; phylum Chordata; class Mammalia; order Rodentia; family Muridae; genus Mastomys; species Mastomys coucha. The sequence goes on from NW_022196903.1 coordinate 33,218,722, forward strand.
AAACACACGTGGTGGTTAACATGAGGTCTGAGGGCAGCAAGAGACTGAGAGCTGACCAGAGGACCACGGCCCCTGACCCGAGGCTACCAGCAAAGCCACCAACCCAATTCAACAAAAAGCTTTGTAACAGATCGGGTGCCGGGTTCTGTTTATACTTAGAATTCATCCCAGATGCTTATGAAAAATTAAACAAGAACGCAAGGATTAAATATCAAGACCACAATACAAAGCCATTCCAACAGATCACCTGCTCCACTGTCACAGACCTGCGATGGGAGGCATACCTATACGGAAAGGTGCTAATGGGACAGAATGCAGTGGGAGGCAGAGAGGGAAGCCAGGCTGAACACAGAGCACTGCAAAGGACTGCTTTTAAAGTCATTCTCTGGATACCCAGGACACTCAGTCTCTATGTCTAAAGAGGCAGATTTCTAAAATCTAAGCAGACGAACATGAAGGCCCAGTGATACCACGTGCATAAAATCAGGACGGTCTGCCCATACACCAGCAGAGGAGGGGCGGGGCAGGGAGGAAAGGTTGGCTCTAGAAATCAGTGGAAGGGGAAAAAAGCCCAGCAGACAGAAGAAACCAAAGGAGACCAGGTAATTGCCCGGAAGCCTGATCCCCAACAAGGAGGTGACATTAAGAGTGTGTCTTTAAAGGAGCAATGGAGATAAAACATCACGCATGAGTGTAGAGTCTTTGGTTTTGTTGTTTTGGTTTGGTTTGGTTTGGTTTTTTGGATTTTTCGAGACAGGGTTTCTCTGTATAGCCCTGGCTGTCCTGGAACTCACTCTGTAGACCAGGCTGGCCTCGAACTCAGAAATACACCTGCCTCTGCCTCCCAAGTGCTGGGATTAAAGGCGTGCGCCACCACCGCCCGGCTTTTTTTTTTTTTTTCTTTTGCCTACAGCACCCGGTATTCCCAGGCGGTCTCCCATTCAAGTACTAACCAGGCCCGACTCTGCTTAGCTTCTGAGATCAGAAGAGATCGGGCGCCGTCAGGGTGGTATTGCTGTAGACTAAAGTCTTTGTTAAGAGGACACCTAACAGGTTGGAAATGGGGAGAGGCAAAGGAAGCATGAAAGAAAACAGGAGACTTCAAAGAAACAGGCCAATCGGAAAGCTCATCGTGCCAGCAACCAAAGGAATAAAGTATTCCTAGAAAGGTCCACCGCACAAACGTCTTCAGAAACAGCCAGCCTGTACTGTTCTCGCTGCTAGACACAGGCATTCTCTCTGAGGACACCAGGGCACCCAACACCACACCCAGCATCAGACCTTGGGAGCTGCACCTCCTCTAGGCCTTCACTTCTGAGCCTCTGAGAGAGGACATACACAGCACCGAGAGGTATGGTACCATGTCTGGTGACATCATTTTAATGATGCTACAAGGACCAAAGGGTGGGTGTTAACGGTTTCCTTACAACCAGCCTGCACAGTACAGGAAAATGGAAGTGCATAAAAAAGGAGCTCTGGGGGGCTGTAGAGATGGCTCAGTGGTTCAGAGCACGCTGCTTTTCCAGAGGAACCCAGGTTTGCTTCCCAGCACCCTCATGGTGGCTCACCACTGCCTGTTGATTCCAGTTCTAGGGGGTCAATACCTTCTTCTGACTTTTGTGGGCACCAGGAACATGTGGTACACGTGCAGACATGCAAGCAAAGCACTTGTGCACATAAAAATTTAAAGTTAATTAACTTAGAAAAAGACGAAGCTGCCCAGATGGGTCTGCTCATTAAGAATGCTGCTTGACTTTGTCACAGAGTCATAAGGAATGCTTTCACACAATATACTTTGTATAGGAGCAAAGGTGATGTCACAGTGCATTATTTTATGGCTCAAAAGTGATGCTGTTGGCTTAGCTTTGTGACCTACTACTCTTAATGTTAAACATCCAGATGGGTAGGGCAAAGGCAGTCTGCAATAATGACGTCGGCCAGCAGAGGGAGACAAATGGTACTGTAAGGATAGTTTACCAAGAGTTGCTTGGAAACAAAAGGCAGCCCAGCTGGCAACCATATTCTCTAATTAATGAGCTTCCTTTCCTAGAGCAGGCCGCTGTTCCATGTGTCTCTGGACTCAGTAACACGGCATGGGAAATGACAAACCCAAAACTAACTGCCTTCCCCCAAAATGGTCTACTTGATCTCCTTGCAGATAAACATTGCCTCGTAGCAGAGGCTCCCCTCTCCCACACTCCTCTAAAAGTCTTGTTGCCCATTACAGAAGAGAATCTCGACTCTTATGAACACAGTAGCACACTTCTTGGAGTGCTCTGTATAGAGAATAGAAACCTCTAGACACCAAAGACTGAAGACTCAAAGGGCTTAGCGGATCCCTTTTGTCGAAGCACAATAAGCTTGAAGATGGCTTCCTCTTTCCCTATCTTAAATGTATTTTGTGTGTGTGTGTGAACATTCATGTCTGCATATGTGTGACGGCATGTATGTAAGTGTGCCACATGTATGTATGGTGCCCATGGAGGTCAGAAGAGAGCATCGGATCCTCTAGAACTAGAGATAAATATTGTGGTGAGTTATCCTGAGAGTGTTGGGAACTGAACCCAGGTTCTCTGTAAGAGAACAAGAAGTGTTCTTGACCCTTAGGCCATCTCTCTACTGCCCCACCTTGTTTTCCTTAGGGCTCCGACTGGTACATAGGATCTCAGTTGGATTCAGCTGGGCTGGCCGGCCAGCAATCCATAGTTATTCAACAGCATCCACCTCCCTCATGCTGGGACTACAGGTGCATACAGTGAAGCCAGGCTGTTTGCATGAATGCTAAGAGCTCAAGCTTAGGCTCTTGTGCTCGCACAGCAAGCACTTAAACACTGAGCCATCTCACAGCCCTTATATTCATTTATTTTTGTTTTTTAACTTTTGTTCACATTTGTTCGTGTGTGTGTGTGTGTGTGTGTGTGTGTGTGTGTGTGTGTGTTCAGATGTGAGCACAGGTTCCCACAGAAGCCAAAAAATGCTGCTAGAGTCCCTGTTGCTGAAGTTAGAGGTGGCTGTAAGCCAGCCACACATGGGTGCCAAACTCTAGTCCTCTGCAAGACAGACAGCAGTTCTAACCACTGAGCCATCTCCCCAGGACCATCACATGCCTTTCTTTAATGGAGAATTTCACATTGGCATGGTGTGAACTCCTAGTTTGCAGAGGAAAATAGCAGGAGCAGGGTTGTTTCTATTTAACCTCATCCCTACCTCCTTCCAATACCTCCCTCCTGCAAACAGCCAGAGAGAACAATGCAAGGGTGCCAGTGGGACATCCTGGGCTCCAGGGCTCTGTGCTTTGTCCAGCTTAGAATTGACACACTGCCATGCAACAATCAGCATGGCAGCCCTGGAAACACGAGTGTGCCCTTGCCTGCAAGACCACCATCCTCCATGATCCAAAGTACCAAGTCCACAAGGTTGGCCTTTGTTGTTCCTGGTTGGTTGGATGTGTTTTTGTTATTGTTTGAATCAAGGTCTTGCCATATAGCCCAAGCTGGCTCTGAACTTCAATTTTCTTGCCTCACCCTCTACATGTTAGGTTTAAAAATGTACACCACCACTACACTGGACAGAGCCTGGGTCTTTTTTTATTTTTTTATTTTTCTGATTTGATGATTTTTATTTATGTATATGAATGTTTGCCTCCATCTAACATCCTTGGTGTCTGTGACTCCAGAAGAGGGCATTGGATGCCCCTGGAACTAGTTACAGGTGGTCAGGAGTCACAGAGTGGGTGCTAGGAACTAAGCCTGGGTCCTCTGTAAGAGTAGACAGTGCTCTAACACTGAACACCTCCCCAGCCCTAGAGCCTGGGGCTTTACTTTGCATCAAATGACAAAGGAGTAAAAATTTTCATATTTACTTCTAAAAAAAACCGGTTCTAACTTCAAATCAAACAAAGGAAATAATAGAGCCAAGATGGCAGGCATCTTTATTTTCTTGAACGTTTACTCATTTCTGCAGGAAACTTCCATTAGCTTCTTCCAGTTACTGGACATTCCGGTCATGTTCCAGTTACCCGACTCCTTGCTGACCCCTTCCTCAGTGAGTGTCCCAAGGAGCAGTCTCTGCCCATTGACATGTTGTCCCTCTGTACATATTAGATCAGCTCTAGAGTAGCACATTTGGACTTAAGCACAAATAATGTACTTGAGGGGCTGGAAAGATGGCTCAGAGGTCAAGATCATTGGTTGCTTTTGCAGAAGACCTGGGTTCAATTCCCAGCACCAACATAGTGACTTACAACCAACTGTACCAGCAATTCTAGGGGATCCAAACCCCTCTTCTGAGCTCCAAAGGATCCTCCATGCATGTGGTACACATACATGCACTCAGGCACACACACATATATATACATAAAATAATAAGTACATTTTTAAAACAACATACTTAACAGCAATCAGCAATATGCCCTTCATAAGTCCACACTTGCTAGCCCAATATTTTCCCTTGTTTGTTTTAAGTTACCATAATGATTCAGCTGAGTTCTTAAAGGCAAAGCATGTATGTATGCATGTATGCATGTATGTATGTATGTAAAAATTAGGTAACTCCTGAACCACAAAAACAAAACAAACAAACAAAAACAAAAACAAAAACTACTTTTAACTATTAGGATGGGTTCCGGCCTATCAGACTTAGATACATTGTTCTAACTTAGGAAATATGTAATTATAAATATTATTTTCATCTTGAAATTATAAATCTACCCATCCACGTAATTCTCAAATGTCTGTCAAGCCTTTTTAAGATGGCTAGAAAATTGACAATTTGACACCAATTATCCCAGCTAATGAGGAAAATCCCCAAGTGAGCAATTTCCAATTTTATACATATGTTTCACTCCAAGCTACACAGTCTCTTAGCTTCTTCATAAACTCAGTGTCTCCACTGAAGAAGAAACAGACAACACTGACCATCTGAGTAGCTCTGCCTTCGGCTAAGAACTGTGGGGAAGCTTGTTTACGTATCCCCACAGGAAAAAAGAAGCACATCTCCAAGAACTGGGTGCCAGCACAGTTACGCACCACAAGTCTTGCTTTAGTCAAATTGAAGGAGCGACAGCCTGTCCCTCTAAGCAAAGGCTTCTGAAAGAATAATGTCAAAACAGACACACAGTGCTGGCCTCTGCCACGGCCAAGCAGAGACCACCTCCCCTTAGACAGTGGCAGGGCTCCAGTCAGACACAAACATGGCAACATGTAAACATGCTTTATTAATGCCAAGGCTATGCAAATGAGATTGGTGGCACTCTCACTGCTCCTGGTAGTGACTATAAACAGTGGAGCCTTCAGGACAGCAGCTACAGCTATGACAGAAGTTTAAACACAGTATTTTTATGAGTAGCAATGTGACACTCGGTAGACCCTCCACAAACAGCTAAAGCCCGAGTGAGATACCAGAAAGTCAAGTGACACACCAAGCTTATCAGGTGAACCAAGGCTCACCATAAGACACAAGTCCTGTGGCCTACCTCTGATTCCAGCTCAAATCCTTAAACATCCTAATGAGAGCCCATCTCACAGGCCGGGGAAGTCACCACCTTCAACCACCATAAAAACAGGGCAACTCATCTGTGCTTAAACACAACACAAAGGCCATCTACACAAAGGAAAGACTACACAAAGCAGCAGTCCTCCCCCACTTGGGAACTCACGGCGCTTAGCACACCCCCGACCACTGCTTTCTGAAACACCAGGAACTAGTTTTTCCATGCCTTTAAAATAAAACCTAGACTAAAGCCAAGCTGGCACTGTATCCCACCCTCCATGTGCAAATGGGCTTTAATCAGTTTCTCATAGGAGAGAAATCATGGTGAATCTGAGTCTTCAATATTCAAGTTACAGCCCTTATTTCTGAAGAAAGATGGTCCTTTTGTTCTTTCTTTGTCTCAACCTATCATTCTGGGGACAAGTGCACGTTTGTCTGGGCCCCATGGGAATGCACTGCCGACAAGTCGGGGAGGTCTAGGCGAGCAGGCCAGCCAAGTAACAAGAGAGACACATGATGAATTTTAAAATATGTGAGCCATGAATATAACAAGAGCCAGATGGAACAAGCCACAGCCATGAAGCCCCCAGTACATGGATCTGTCTGATCCCAAAGAAGGGGCAGTTAAGATGACCATAGGAACCATACAGCAAATCCCCAAAGAGTCTAAACTGAAGAACCTGCACTGGTGTGGAGTGTGCCATTTATGATTTTATTACTTGACTGATAAACAACTGGTGAAAAATCTCCACAGCCATCAGGTTATCTCCATTTAAAAAACGAAGACAAGGTGAAGTTACAGCCATGTTTGTCCTCAGTGGGGCCACCCAACACCCCGTGGTCCCTGAGGTGGGTGGGAGAACACTCCAAGGTTCTGGCACCTACCAGCTACACTGAATCATGGGTAGTGGCCGGGGTGACGGAGACATAAGAGTGCTGAGGAAGCAGAAGATTTCAGCAGCCTCTGACCCTGGAGCTAGGGGGAGTACACTTTCCATTTCTCCTCAGGCCACCATCCACACTGTCTTCCCACGTGATGGCTGCAAACAGATAGCTGTCCCGCCTGCTCCCCTCACTGGACACCCTGCAATGGCTGCCTGGGTACCAGCTCCAAGGCCATCCACATCTGCAAGCCTCTGGAGAGCGTCCTCTGTCATATGATTTAGGTTGTGTTCTTCCTTACAAGCTTGCTCCAGCTCCACTTAGTTCTATTCCTGCACATCCTGACCAAGAAGCAAGCTGGGGAGGAAAAGGTTTATTCAGCTTACTTCCACATTGCTGTTTGTTACCAAATCAAGTCAGGACTGGAACTCAAGCAGGTCAGGAAGCCGGAGCTGATGCAGAGGCCATGGAGGGATGTTCTTTACTGGCTTGCTTCCCCTGGCTTGCTCAGCCTGCTTTCTTATAGAACCCAAGACTCCCAGCCCAGGGATGGCACCACCCACAATGGGCTAGCACCCCTCCTCCATCACTAATTGAGAAAATGCCATACAGCTGGATCTCATGGAGGCATTTCCTCAAGAGAGGCTCCTTTCTCTGTGATAAGGAGCTTTCCAGCTTGTGTCAAGTTGACACACAGAACCAGCCAGTACACATCCCTTCCGAAGTTGTGGTGGTTTAAGTAAGAATGGCCCCATCAGTTCATATATGTGAATGCTTGGTCACCAGGGAGTGGGACTCTTTGAAAAGATTACAAGGATCGGGAGGTGTGGCCTTGTTGGAAGAGTGTGTCACTGTGGGGGTGGAGGGACATTGAGGTTTCCAAAGCCCATGCCAGTCTCTCTTTCTGCTGCCTGTGGATCCAGATGTAGAAACTCTCAGCTCCTTCTCTAGCACCCTTTCGGCCTGTCTGTTACCATTCTCCTCACCATGATGATAAAAGACTAACCTCTGTAACTGTAAGGGAGGCCCAAGTTAAATGCTTTCTTTTGTAACAGCTGCCTTCCTTGGTCATGGTGTCACTTCCCAGCAAGAGAACTGGTGAATAAGACAGAGGTCTATACTGTCTCTTCCACCTCAGTTCCAGCCCAGCATCACTACCCTCTCAGAAGAGAGCAGTCACACACACACACACACACACACACACACACACACACACACAAACACACATGCACACACGCGCGCGCACACGCACACACATATGCACTCATGCACATGCACACACACGCATGTGCGTACACACGCATGCACACGCACACACACAAACGCACACGTATACACGCACACACGCACATGCGCACACACACATACACGTGCATGCACATATGCACACACACGCACACACATGCACGCACACACACTGCTCACAGCTGCCACAGCCCACATACACTATGTTTGGACTACTCTAGGTCAACGTGGGTGGAGACTGTCGTCTCTGAAGCTATCACCCACAGGACAGAGAGAATGCCTGCTGTCTGTGTTTGTAATTTAGGAGTCTGGACAATGGATGAACATGACATGGGCAGCTCCTTCTGGCTGCACACAGTGCCATCCTTAGTAGCAACTGAGAGTGTGAACCACCCAGGGCTACAATTCCACGCTAACTGGCATAGGCCATTCCCGTCGGAGAAACACATTCCCACAGGGCTTGCAGCATCCAGCCATTTATGGTGAGAAGGATCCACACCATCGTCTTGTAGGTAATGGTACCAAATGCTGGCTTTGGATAGAGATCAAAGCAAACACAAATAAAGGAGAGATACTTGGAGTTTCCCTCTTTATTACTGGAAATAAGAAAAGGCCCTGCCTGGAAACCTAAAACAGACCAGCCTCTCCCTCTTATCATATTTCAAAAAATCATGGACCCCCAGACAATCTGAACCAGTCTCTTCATTACCAGGGGAAGAGGTGGGGAGTGCAGGTCAGTAGATTTATCGTTTCCAGATGTTTGTAACTCTGAGATTTGCTAGAGAATTTCACAGAGTAACACCGGGTAGCATCAGGGGTGGGCTGAGCTGGATGGGGAGAGAAAGCCACAAGGACAGGGAAGTGAACTCTACAGCCACAGCAGGACAGCACCTCACTGACTACCTTAGGGGACGGCGACAGACCCGTCACCACAGCTGGGTAGCCTCAGAAGAGAGGAGAGACGTTTGCTTTAAACTAAGGGAAGGTCACCGTCTTCCTACTGCAGATCATGTACAGAGAGTCTGCACAGAGAGCTGCAAGGCCAGCAAATAAAACACGGTCTTGCCTCCTGACAGTGTGAGCAGGCAGCCATCTCCTTGGGGTTCTGCCATGCAGACCTTTGCTGCAACAAGGCTGTGTGTACACAGAGACCCCTGTAGCCCCCGGAGGAGAAGAGCAGCTCCACAGGCTGCAAGTTCTATTTGGAACCGTCCATTTGATTTATAACAACATCTGCCACATGGAACTATCCCAGAAGTGAGAGGAGAGAGCTTGGGGGCTAGCCTGTCTTCACTTCAGGAGACGCTGACCTCTGATAGTTTATGATGGGCAAGGCTGCCACAAGTCATATGCATCACAAAAACAGAGCACAGAAGAGGCCTAAGCACACAGCCATCTCCACAGGTTCAGTCCCCTATAAGGACACTCTTTTGCCAGAACAAAACAACTCCCTGCCTATTGTTGACCTGATTTCATGCTGTGAATCACTGAGCACCAAGACAGGATGCACCTTTTCCACATCCATTGTTACTGTAATAACACCAACTATCAATGCTGTCAGACCCACATCAATTGTTACTATAACAATATCAACTGTAGACACTGTCAGACTATGGGAATAAGAAACGGGAAAGAGACTGTGTGTATATAAAATACTGCTCATATGTTTGATAGTCACAAGCTTGCAATATAATTAAGATTTTACATAGGATTAATTCATAAGAAAACAAAATACTCTTTATTTACTGCTATAGGTATTTAGCAAGTTTAAAAATCAAACTTACTTCTTCACTTAGTAGGCTGTGGTTTGTAATATTTATTGTATTTGTTTTGTTTTTCCACTTTGGTGTGTTGGATGCATGCTCACATGTGTGTGAGTTGATATGGGTTGCTTCTCCCTGAGCCCAGAGCTTGCAGATTCAGATTCCTCTAGTTTAACTGGCCATCTTGTCCCAGAGAGCCTGTTTCGTCCTCAGGTGCTCTGGGATTACCCTACACTCCCCCAGTTCTTATGTAGGCACGGGGGATCTGAACTCTGGTTGTCGCACTCGCATGGTAAGTTCTTAATCACTGAGCGATCTCCACGGCACGTTTTGTTTTGTTTTGTTTTTGGAAACAGCATCTCACTGTATGGTCCCAGCTGGCTTTGAACTTGATCTTCCTGCTTTTACCTCCCAAGTGTTGGGATTGCAAGCATGCACCTCTGTGCCTGGCTAAGAGAGGTTTTCTTTTAAACACCATCTGAATAAAATCAGAAGGTTACTATGGCAATCTTTTATTTCTTGCTCTTTTGTCACTTGCTTGATCTTATCACTTTCAGAATAGAGCAAGCCTTCTAAGTAGGAAAGATTTGCATAGTAGGCACACGCTAACAATACAGCAGAAAGGACTAAACAAGCTGGCTGAAATGCATGCTGGGCAACGTCTACAGTAGAGACTTCCTCTAGAATGCAGGCAAGGTTTCTGCTCACACCAGGTAAGCTGCGAGATGCTGACCCCAAGGCAATTTCTTCACTAGGAACCTCACATGACAATCTTTTCACTAGAAACATTCACTAGAAACCCCCCAAACACTCATACGTAAAAGAATCGCTATTTCTACAAAACTTAGTGCTTTGGAGAGACAGATGAAAAGTGGGGAGCTAAAGACAAAACAAACCAAAAGCAAACAGGAAGTCCAGCAGGGGCATGGACAGAACCATTGGAAAAAATCTGGAGAATTTGGGACTGAGATTTCTTTGATCTTATCAAAAGAAAATCAAATCTGGAACACAGGTGACACACAAGCAGTGTTGTCTGTTTTAAGAAAAGCATTCAGACAACCACTCCATAGAACTGGGGTATGCTGGAAGACTGGAGTCCATTCATAATACCAATGTTTAAATGTTCAAAACATGAATGACCAATTTTTAATAATTAAATGGGGACTAGAGAGAGATGGCTCCCTGGCTACCGCCTGATTTTTCAGAGGACCAGAGTTGGTTCCCAGCACTCATACTGGGTGGCTCACCACCTCCTCTAACTCCAGGTCCAAAGGAGCTAACATTCTTGGATTAACATCCTCAGGCATGTGTGCACACCTGCAAACATGCGCACACATACCCACACCCACCCACCCACACACCTGTGCATGAGGAGAGATCTAAGGGAACCTGCACAGCCACTACTCTCTGAAAACAGCCCAAGTGAACAGACTGCAACTCATCCACAGAATGAACTGGTCTTCCACTGAGCTCTCAACAATAAACTGATGGTCCTCAGGCTCACTTTATAAAGGGCTTTTACAGCTCTTGTTCCTGGGATGTTTTACTAATACAGAGAATTGCAACTGCGGTAAATACATGTGAGGACAAGAGGACACCGCCAATAGACTAGAGAGTTCTTTCAATGGTCTTCCCCTGTCTTTCAGCATCCGAGCCTGGACCTGCCTCTGGCCCATAAGGATGCTCGTGCGGACTCGGTGGGAGCTTACCTTCTGCCGCTGCTGTATGTTGGCCACCGTGTCAGGCTGGAAGTCTAGCTTGTCTGTGCGGCACAGCTTCCAGTAGAGGATGACAACAATTACAGTGACCACCAGCACAGGAATGACCACGCCAACCACGACCCACAGGTTGCTGCTCTGTGACTCCGGGGATGGCCTCTTCACCCTGTCCACAGCTGCAGAGGAGCAGATGGGAGAAAGTCTCTCAGCAGCACGCTCTTCACTCACGGACGGGACAGAATGTAACTCCCTCTGGAGACTCAGGGGGCTCGCCAGACGGCTCCAGACGGGAAAGCAACCAGGCACATTTGAACATCACACAAGGAACAAACCAGGGATCACATTGATACATATCTATCTGTCTAAGGGCAAAAGCTTGGCTGATTCCAGTCTCCTGGTTTAAAATTCTCAGTCTATAACATCTCATAAAATGGTCTATATGACCTCACTCAAATGGTTCTCTCTTCAAATGTGAGAAAAGAAGCTGTGAGTTCAAGACCCAGCTGTGAACACCATACCCAAAGGGGCAGGAATGACCCACCAGGTTTCTAGAACATGAGCTAGAACTTGGAGTAGGGAAGGAGGCTCTTCCCTACGCCTGCCAACTCCCTCCTCCCTCTCTCTACATACTTACAAATGTTTATTAACAGTGTCAGACACCATTCTAAGGGCAAGGTATGCTGATGAACAAGCAGACAAAACCCCTCAAGGTGCACTGGTTTTAATGGTGGGAAGAAAAACTACCAAGAAATAAATCCCCAAGTAATGATATCTGCTGTTGGAACTCTATAGCAGATACAACTGCCAATGAGCTACAGCACAAGAACAAAGGCGGCTGACCACATTCATGTCAGCATCTGAAATCTCAAAGAGATGATACCATTCATAGTTGCATGGATCACAATAGTCATGGTGGGAAAGCCCAAACCCATAAGCAGGTGAGTGGGTAAACCTGCTGAGGTACATCTACACAGTAGAGTACTATTCAGTTTTTATTTAATTATTTATTTATTTATTTTGTTTTTTTGAGACAGGGTTTCTCTGTATACCCCTGGCTGTCCTAGAACTCACTCTGTAGACCAGGCTGGCCTCGAACTCAGAAATCTACCTGCCTCTGCCTCCCAAGTGCTAGGATTAAAGGTGTGTGCCACCACTGCTTGGCACTATTGAGCTTTTAAATAGGAAGTGGGGCACTGTGGAGATGGCTCACCAGGTAAGGATACTGGCTGTATAAACTGGAGGACCTGAATTCAAGGCCCTAGCAGCCATGTCAAAGAGAGGCACAGTTACACTCCACCTGTAACCCCTGCACCAGGCGGGGCAGAGACAGGATGGCTGTGGCTTGAGGGCCAGCCACTAGCCTAGGTTCAGGCTCAGTGAGAGGCCCTACCTCAAAGAAACTGGGTGGAGAGTGGTAGAGTAGACTACCTGCCTCCCACACGAACACAGAAGAGGGTAATCTCAAAACAGCCACAACTAGAATGAACTTTGGAAACAGGACACACGAAAGAAGCCAGACACAAGAGGATAAACGTCATACCAGGTACCTAGAACAGTTGAATTTATAGACAGGAAGAAAAACAGTGGCTGCCAGGACCTGGGGGCAAATGAGGGATAGTACCCAAGGGGGCAGGGCTTCTGCCTGGAACGACGACAAGCTCTGGAAATGGAGAACAGAGGTGGCTGCAAACACTGAGTTCATAGGTGTCACCTGTTCACATGTGTCAAGAAGGTTTTGAAAAGATCAATAATGCTACACACGGAAGCTCTTCTTCTGATTTTGAGATTATATCACTGTTCCCTTCCCTCTCCTCTAATACATGTGTTTTAACACGTTTTTTAAATGATAAAGAGAACTCTTGGGTTTAACTAAAGGGAGTGTTTATTGGGAAAACTGAAGTCTGAACATGTGATGTTGGGGTGCCGTCTTCCCCATCCATGACCTCCTTTGAACCCTTGGAACATGGGTCTTAATGGAAACTGCTTTATTAAAGGTAATAGGTATAATTATAGATGATATTACAGTAAACTGTAACTCTTTTGGACTCACCTGTCCGCACTCACAGCTACCTCTCATCTGTCACAGCTCAGATGACCCTGCCTGGACACTTCTGTTCGCATCCATCTCCTGTTTCCTCCACTAACTGGTCCTCTGCCCTATGTCCTCTGTGTTCCTTGTTGATCCTTATATACATGTATACACACAAAAATATATTCACACACACACACACACACACACACACACACACTGGACTTTGCCTACACATGTCTATGTACCACATATGTGCACTGCACACAGAGGCCAGACGAGGGTGTCCTACCCTCTGGAACTAGAGTTATAGGAGGTTGTGAGCTGCCATGTAGGTGCTGTGAATCTAACCCAGGTCCTCTGGAAGAGCAGCCAGTGCTCTTAACCACTGAGCTATGTCTCTAACCCCAACTAAAAGAGTCTTAGAGAAGTTAAACAGGGAGGGAACAGGGCTGTGTTTTAAAATGTGGCCTGGATGGAATTTACATTAATAGCTCATTTTGCCCAAGAACAAATGGGCATGGTGACAGCTCCATGGAAGAACTGAGAGAACTGATATTCTTCTCAGTTCTCAGGTCAGGTGACTCAAGTCAGGCCACTGCATGGGCGAGGAAGGACAGGGAGCAAGAGCAAGGATAAAGTAAGCTTTTAATGAAAGGAAAATGAAGAACGCCCTGAGAAGGGAAGGGAGGCAGGCCAGAGAAACATGACCACCCTGGGTATTTGCTCTCCATGGCTTTTCCTGAGGGTTGGCAATATTTGCGTGTGCTGTGCAGAATTTACTGTGAGGGCTAGCTAAGCTGCAGAAACTCTACTGTGCCCACAGGCCTGGAGCCACCCGTGCAGGTTCACACATTAGTGAACTTGTTGGGGGTGGCACAGCATGCGTGTGGTTCAAGTCAGGATGTGTGTTTTAGATGGGAGAAACAGCTCACCAGATTTCAGGGTTGTCACATTGCCTGCTCTGCCCTTTGGAGCAGAAAAAGTATCTCACCCAGTCTTCCTACCTTTGGATCATATTTAGCTCTGGGGCCAGTTAGAAGCTGCTTGTGGATTTCCCACTATCTAATGAAGAGCCAGCACCGTCTGATTGTGTGACTGGTTGATCGTGTGACTGGTTGGTTGATCATGTGACCGGTTGATCATGTAACTGGTTGATCATGTGACCGGTTGACCGTGTAACTGGTTGATCGTGTGACTTTGTAGGCTGTGACAAGCGCCTGAGAAGCTTGCTAGCTAATGGCCAGTATATGATAATCTGCACCCCATCATTTCCTAACTCCCTGCCTGCCCCAACAAAATGGTGCTTAGATCCTCTTAAAATCAGCCTTTGTAGACAGCATGGAGGGAGGCAGCTCTTCCATCCGCCTCAGGCTTTGGATGCAATGTTAGGAAGTGCTTTTCATTTACCTACTCATTGACCTGAAACAGAACCCACTCTACAGTGATCCCTCAAGCACACCGAGGAGCCTACTAATGGCTACCACTTCATCTCTTCCACCACTGTCCATCAGATGAGAAAAGTGCACACAGCAGCCCTCACGCAGGTTAGCCCTATGGACAAGGACTGACGTAGCCTAAGGCCTTTTCCTCTAAACAGCAAACCTTTCCTCTAAACCTTCTTATCATTCATTTAAGAACTGCTTTTCCAGAGGACTTGAGTTTGATTCCCAACACCCACATGGTGGCTCACAACCCACTGCAAGTCCAGTCTCAGTGGACCTAATGCCCTCTTCTGACCTCTGGGCACTACACATAGGTGGAGCACAGCTATCTGTATAGGTAAAATACCAATACATATAAATAAAATTAAAATCTTAAAAAGAAAAGAGTTTAGAGCTGCACTGTGGATTATAGTGTGGAGATCAGGGCGCAACAGCTGAAAGCTGGCATAACAGGGCAGCAGTTTTCCAGAAGTGGGACCTGAAGGACACAAGTAGAAGATGCCTGGGGGTGGGATCACCTCTACATGGAACTTCCTCATCCACATGGCTCTGCTAGAGTCACTCCATTTATCTTATGTACTTACTCTTATTTTGTATATATAATTGTTTGCCTAGATGTACGAATGTGAACTGTGTGTTTTTGGTACCTGCAGAAACCAGAAGAGGTTGTCAGATCCCCCTGGATCTAGAATTATGGTGGTCATGAGCTGCCATGTGGGTGCTGTGAACTGAACCCAGGTCCTCTGCAAAAGCAGCCAGTGTTCAGAGCCACTGAGCCATCTCTCCAGCCCCATCACTCCATTTACATGGAAGAAACCAGATAGTATATAAAGACCGAGAGTCACACAGTATGCCTAATACAAAGAAGCTGGCCACAGTTTCTCCTTCCACATCTCCAGTGATTTCATCCAGAAAGTTGTGATGGATTGAGTGGACATAAAAGTTGTACTGACTAGAGATGAGTCAGGCTGTGTAACCGACCTTCATAATTGAAATACAAAGCTATGTGAGAAGCACACAGCACGCCCTTCTGACAGTCGTGCCGGGGCTCTGTGAGCGCTGATGGAACTGTCAAGCATGCCGACTCTACTTTCTTATGAGTGTTAACTGTAAAGTCATGTGTGGAATGAGACTGTCTTAGTGGTCATTTCTGATTGCATCTCTGCATCGTGTGGGGCACAATGTCACAATAGCATTTAAGCACAGGTCCCTAAGTCTATGTTTTGGTTTTTTTGGGTTTTTTTGGTTGGTTGGTTGGTTCTTGAGACAGGGTTTCTCTGTGTAGCCTTGGCTGTCCTGGAATTCACTCTGTAGACCAGGCTGGCCTCAAACTTGGAAATCCACCTGCCTCTGCCTCCCAAGTCATGGGATTAAAGGTGTGTGCCACCAATGCCCGGCTAAGTCTATGTTTTTGAATAAACATACTGATAAAATAAACACACAAACAAACAAACAACCCTCCCTTTGCCTCCTCCCTGTCCTCAGTAAAGTTCTTCAGGATTCTCTGATGTCATATTGTGAAGGACAGCTCTGGATCACGGAGGGGAACACACACTAAGGAGGCAGTCCACTTGTAAAATCATATGTAGAGAGTTAAGATTCTCCATGCTGCTCCCTTTTTCTTCATTTCAAATAGACACCCAAAACCTGGGAGCAGTCACAGCCAGAGGGCCAAGTGCCTTCCAATAATAATAAGAAATATCAAACGCATCTTTCTAACTAGAGCAGTGTGAGGCGAGGTGACGGAGAAACGGGACTGAACAGAGAGTAAGGATCAAGGGACTCCTTTGTGTTGCAAGACCCCAAGGAAGCCAGTCAGCCTAGAGGGCAGCTCCCAGCTTCCTGACTGACTCACCGTCCCCACCAACATGCAGGGCGGGACATGGAAGGTTTTGGAATAGAAACAGAATAGGTACTTTATTTTGCCTACGATGGATTTTTAAATGAAAACTGGTAATGGGGTAGGGAAAAGGATGTTCATGTTGATATAAGGCTCTGTGACTCACTAGCAACTCCATGAAAATGAGGTGTGAGGTAGGAAAAAGACAGCAAGGCCATGGTCACACAGATGGAAATGAAAATAAAAAAGGTCTCAGCAAGTGAAGTACTTGTCACGCAAGCCTGATGGCTGGAGCTTGGACCCCAGAACCCCGTAAAGATGGAAGGAAAAAACCGACTCTACAAAGTTGTCCTCTGATCTCCACACATGCACCATGTACACACACACATGTACACACATATGTACACACACATGTACACACATGTACACACAAAACATGCACACAGAGTAATAATAAATAAACTTAAGAAATACACAGCAAAGTCTCAGCAAATGGACATCAACAACCAGCACAGGTCAGATGCTGTAGTTCCGAGTTCACTATCTGAACACAAGTGGCTTTGGACCCCAGCATGGCTAGCAGGATAAAACTCTCAGACTTACGCTGTGCAATGGCGCCTTGAATCCGGTACCCCAGGATGATGGCTGCCCTCTGGAGATCTACCTTGTTGATAAGATCTGAAGACTTGACTGCACTGAGTCTCTCTCCATCTTGATTTTCCACAAAGTAGATGAGCTGCACCGGATTATCATCTCCCTCCAGCCTGGACACGTTCACCACCTTCGAGAGCACAGAGTCCATCAGCATCAGGGAAGCCCAAAGTGCCAGATGCCCCTGTTGGGGTTACATAATGGTCCCTAGTGTGTGACTTGAGGTTTGTCCCAGCTCTCTTAAAAAGCTCACTACCACATCTGGAGTTGCAGGATGTCCTCTGCTGGTGGCAAGTGTTACAATGAAAGCTGCTCTGTGTAGAATAGCAGCTGTACTATGTTTGATTTAATGTTTTCTTTGAGACGAAGGGGCCAAATACAAGCGCAGAGCAGCACTAGACAGCCTGAAATGGTAAGGGACAAACACACCATGTCATGAGAGTGTACTGCTTTCCCCTAGGTGGTTCTACTTGACCTCTTCCTGAGTCTACTCAAATGTCCTGCTTAGCTCTACTGATGTGTAGAACTAGTGAATTCTTTGCTCTTTGACATGGGTGTCACTGCAGAATTGTTAGCCACATCCCCGGGCTCTGTCCATTACATACCAGTACTCACTGTCCCTTCCCCTTGCCACCCAAAGTGATAGCTGAAAGCATCTCTGGGCATGCCAAGCACCTTGTGAATTTATGCTTCTATCAGTCAACCAGAGATAACCTATCTCTAACCAGAATCCTGTGCATCTGAAACAAAGGGCATCATATTAGCAAAGCATTTCACTTGAAGGGTCCAACCTCTGACGCTTCAAGGACACTCAGTCCTGGGAGGGCTCACTTGTTGCCCCCTGCTTGCTCTTCTGAGGTCAGCTTCCTAACCACACCTGCTCCCAGGCCACCTGGTCCTCCCTTGTCATTGTACCACACTGGTTACCTTGGATTAGTATGCAAGAACCAGAGAAAACTTGAGTAGACTGTATCTGTCTCCACAGATACAGAGTTTAGAAGCTACAGTTTCTTCTTACAGAAGTCCCATTCTCAGCAGTGGTACTTTGATTAAAGACTGTGCAAGCTGTCCAGTCTGGAAGGAACCATCAGATAGTCTAATCCCAGCACTCTTTCTAGATGGTGGCTAATTGGATTTATATCAAGAACCACAATATATAAGGTATCTCCCAGTCAACCACTAGGGTGACTATAAGTGTGTGCACCTTATACAAATTATATGGCCCAATGAAGAAACTTTTAAAGTATGTGTAAAAGACTATAACGTATAAAGTGAAAACCTCTTGAAATTCAATCAATTAAAGAAAACCTCTCTAAAGATTTGAGCGCATTTCCTGTGAATTCTCTGTTCCTATCAGGATTGTTCTTCTTACTCCTCTCTCCCCCTTCCCCCCCTCTCTTTCTCTCCCTCCCTCTCTCTCCAGTGTCTTTCACCAGAACACATCTCTTTTCCTTTCTTCTTTTTCAGTATTTATATATTTTATGTGTATGTGTGTTCTGCATATACACCTGCATGACAGAAGAGTACATTAGATCCCATTACAGATGGTTGTAAGCCACCATGTGGTTGCTGGGAATTGAACTCAGGACCTTTGGAAGAGCAGCCAGTACTCTTAACTATTAAGTCATCTCTTTGGCCCCCAGAGCACATTTCTTTAGGACTAATTTTTTTTTTATTAGATGTTTTCTTATTTACAATGTCTCCTTTCCCAGGTTCCCCTCCAAAAAAAGAAAAAGAAAATAAAATAAGAAAAGAAAAAACTAAAACAATCCCTTGTTCCCTCCCTCCTCCCCCTGCTCACCATCCCACCCCCTCCTGCTTACTGGCTCTGGCATTCCCCTACACTGGGGCATAGAAACTTCACAGGGCTAAGGTTCTCTCCTCTCATTGATGACCAACTTGGCCATCTTCTGCTATATGCATGCTGCTGGAGCCATGAGTCCCCCCATGTGTCCTCTTTGGTTGGAGTTTTAGTCCCTGGGAGCTCTGAGGGTACTAGTTAGTTCATATTGTTGTTCCTCATAAGGGGCTGCAAACCCTTCAGCTCCTTGGGTCTTTTCTCTAGCTCCTTTATTGGGGACCCTGTACTCAGTCCAATGGATGGTTGTGAGCCTCTACTTCTGTATTAGTCAGGTACTGTCAGAGCCTCTCAGGAGACAGCTATCTCAGGCTCCTGACGTCCAGCACTTGTTGGCATCCACAACAGTGTCTAGATTTGATGACTGAATATGGGAAGGATTCCCAGGTGAAGCAGTCTCTGAATTGTCCTTCCTTTAGTCTCTGCTCCATAGTTAGCCTCTACAACTCCTTCCATGGGTATTTTGTTCTCCCTTTTAAGAAGGAACTAAGTATCCTCACTTTGGTCTTCCTTCTTCTTGAATTTCTTATAGTTTGTGGTTTGTATTTTGTGTATTCCGATCTTCTAAGCTAATATCCACTTATCAGAGAATGCATACCATGTGTGTTCTTTTGTGATTGGGTGACCTCGCTCAGGATGATATTCTCCAGGTCCATCCATTTCCCCAAGAATTTCATAACTTCATTGTTTTCAATAGCTGAGTAGTACTCCATTGTGTAGATGTACCACATTTTCTGTATCCATTCCTCTGGTGAGGGACATCTGGGTTGTTTCCAGTTTCTGGCTATTATAAATAAGGCTGCTATGAACATAGTAGAGCATGTGTCCTTATTACATGTTGGAGCATCTTCTGGGTATATGCCCAGGAGTGGTATAGCTGGGTCCTCTGATAGAACTATGTCCAATTTCCAGAGGAACCGCCAAACTGATTTCCAGAGTGGTTGTACAGGACTAATTTTTTTTTAATGGCTGAAGAATATTCTAATACATAAAGACTTGCTTTTTACCCGTTCCATAATTCCTATACAGTTCTGTTGACTCAATATTTTCTTATGTGTTTTATTAATTTTTGTAGTAGGGGGAACAAGGTCTCACTCTGCACTCTAGGCAGGCCTGGAACTGTCTGTGTAGACCAGGCTGGCCCTCCTTGAGCAGGGGAAGAGGATGACCTGTAGAAGTTGGTTCTCTCCTTCTATCATGTGACGCTTGAGAATTGAATTAGGTCATCTGACCTGGTGGCAAGTGCCATCTCATGAGACCGTGTTCAGTGTTCATGGTCACAAATAAGTTTCAGGTACTTTTGTACACAACGACTTTTATATCATTACACATGTTTCATCGTGTTAAGGGAGAGCAGAGACAGAGAATGGCCTCTAAGCGATGTGACAGGTGGCGCTGGTCTATAAAGGCTTAGTTGACTCCCACAGATGTGATATTTTTACCTTTAGGAACTTGTGTATCCAATTTAATATCTGACCACCCAGATTTCTTCTCTGTAGCTGCTTTATATACAAACTCAGCCCTTGAACTGTATGAGGCGTAGGCTACTAAATAAGGTAAGACCTTCATAATTCATTTTAATGTTTATTTGCTGTATGTTTGTTTATTTAATGATTGTATTTATTAGTGCTTTTTCCTTTCTTTTTCTATTTATCAGGTTTTAAAATTTTCTTAATATTTTGGCCTGGAAATATGGCTCAGTGGTTAAGATCATGTACTGCTCTTGAAGACCTGAGTTCAATTCTTAGAACCCATATTGGGTGGCTCACAGCCAACCCTAACTCCAGCTTCAGAGGCACCCAACAAGTGCCTTTATTCATGTGCACACATGCCTACACACCTATACATAATTATAAATAAATATTTAAAATCTTAGTACTTTGTAAGCTTCCCTAGTATGAGTGTATCTGGCAAGGGAACTATCTTGGGAACCTAAGAGACCATGTTTCTGGATGGGAACACCAAGCAAGTCTGAGAGGGATGCATTTGGTGAGGATATTGGGGGACACGGATGCTATTTCTAGCAAAACTAGCACCTTGGTCCACCCACATCACTTCCATATCTAATTCTCAACACCAGCGCCCTCTCTCCTGTCCACCAGTCACCCTTCACTGCTGAGTTTCACCCCAGTTTTGAGCTTCTGAAATGTTCTGTGAACCCCATTTTTCTATGATCTTCCAAGTCTGTAAGTGGTAAAGAAAGAAATTCACACCATTCACACAGGGACAGGATTAAGTAACAGCCCGCCTCCAACGTTCTGTGAGTATGTGTCTTTTTTTTTAAATAGGTCATTTTCCAATTCAAACAAACTTGCTTCCGTGGCCTGTCTACCTGGTCCCCAGAGTTAAGACAATGTGAGGTAACAAAAGACATCCAGGCTGGCAAGATGCAGGGAGGATGAGATGCCTGAACAGAGAGCAGAAACACCCCTCTCTGTCTGCTGACCACTGTCCCCATCAGTGACTCTTTTCTAAGATGCCATTGGTGCGATACAACAAGACCAGCTGTTGGCAAGTGAAAAATTTGCTCTTCAAAACCAAAGCCTTATGATGATACAGGAGCCCAGTGGTAAGTTCCTACTCTGCTCCTTGCAGTCCAGGGCTAGGCCAACCAATCGCCAAGGTTTCTATCTGGACTCTGAGTTGTCTCGCAAGGCTGCCACATTTAGTCATACTGTCATTTTACACCAGGATTTCCCCCACTTGCACAAAAACAGCCGATTTCCAGTGGGCTTCTGCTCCGCTCCCAGCCCTCCTTCCTTCGGTGAGCAGTACCTGGACCACGCTGTTCCCAGCAGCTACAGTGGCTCTCCGCCACATGCGTCTTCTGGTGGGCACCTCACTGAGCAGCTGGGCCAGTTTGCGCTCCATCTCGGCTGGAAACACTTCATTCTGGAACTGCTTTTCCACCACACCCAGAAGGACTGTGTTCAGCAAGAAGCACAAAACACTCAGAGTAAGTTAGCCCAGACAGGGACGGCCACAGCACGTGTGCGCATGTGCAAAGATCCATACAAGAGGACCACAAAACACTAATCCCAAAACAGGTAGAGGTCCCTGAAGTGGCCCTAGTCCATAGCAAACTGAAGACAAGCAGGCCCAGGAACTCAGTGCTATGGGAGATCTAGATACAGAGCATCTACCTAAGATCAGACAAGCGTCCTGTCAGTCTGGGATAGTTTGAGTTCTTATCTTGTCTTTGGACAAGGACTTACAGTCTCCCTTGTACAGAGGGGATCTGCTTTCTTCTTGCTATCTGTATCAGACAAGAGCATCTGAACAGATAAGGCAGCTTATCCTTTGGTGGATGGGGGCAACAGCACTTCCAGCCAAACTGGTTTCAATTCTCTCTGAGGTCCATCTCTGGGCGAGTCAGTTCAACACTCTGAGGTCTGGAAAATGGACACTATGCAACGTGCAAAGAGCTGACCCACACAAGGTCTCCAAGCCCACTGCAACTGGCAAGAGCTAAGCCCTACAAACGGTGTCTATCCCTACTCAAACACACTCTTTCCTTAGGATTGGCCACTCGCTGCTTGCACACTAGGACTTGCTGTCACTGTCTCTCAGAGTTCCAGGACCAAGTCAGAGAGCCTTGCACTGAAATGTTATGACCTCAGTCTATCTAAAGCTCTATGGCCATATCAACTTGAATGTGCCCAACTCTGTCTAAATAACTAACCCAGGGCCCCAGATTACTTTATCCATCTAGACAACACTTTTGGAAGAAAAATACCCTTGCTTTTGAGCACCACCCTATCTCAGGTCAGGTGACTGCGGGCTCAGGTAGACTCTGCCCTGGAGTTGATGTATGAATTTTAAAAAAAGCTCTTTCAGTGCCATAACCCAGCAGGACACACTTCCATGGCCCAAATCGAATCCTATTTCTCGTTCATTCTCTGCCAAGAATTTAAAGTACATCTTGTCCCGAATTTGGGAAACAGTAGGGGCATGTCAACCCCCATATACCCTCACGGACTTCATGTTATCTAGTTCTCCAAACGTTACATAAGTTGAACATACCTGTTCTGACCCAAGAGGACTTCAGTAACTGAGATAAGTTGAGCTGCGGGTATTGGAAGGCTATAAGGAGAGTGGGAGAGGGAGAAACGTCTGTAAGAAACATGTTTTCACTGGCGAGGAAGTGTTCTGAGAATGTGAGGTAAAGCATAACACATTGTCCTTCCTGCACAAGAGCACTCTAGGAGACACCAAAATACGGCAAGTGTGAAGGTGGACGGGAACCAGTTTCTGAGCACCTTGTCCGTAGAAGGAAGGAGCAGAAAGGGGCTTCAGCAGCCTAGGGCTTGAGCAGCCTCAGCACTGGCCGCTGTATCACACAAGGTCACTGCAACATCCCGTGTGTGTTGTTCTAGAGCAAAGGATTTGCAAGCTGTGTTCTTCAGAGCCAAGGGCTTTCTCAGCAATGCCTCAGCACAATGGGAAGCGTGTTTTGGCTTGCTGGGAGCTGTCTCTGTGGACTCCTGCTCAGACACCTATTATTTTAGCTGTATGTATATAGATTGTACAAAATCAAAACTGTTGCATATAAATAGCTTCATTCCTACTTACTTTTCTATATGCATGCTTTTATGGTTTAGTTTTAATCATGTGTGGGTGTGTGGGTGTGAGTTTTTATGTAGGTTTATGCACATATGAGTGAAAGTGCTCAGGGAGACCAGAAGGGGGTGTCAGGGCTCCTGGAGACGCAACCACAGTGTGACTGCTGGGAACTGAACTTGGGCCCTCTGCAAGAGCATTATGTATGTGTTATAATCACTAAGCCATTTCTGTAGCCCAGCATTTTCACGTTCTATAGTTTATTCTTAATTTAATTAATAATATATTGAAAACATTAGGAATCATGAGTCAAGCTAGGAATGGTGGCTCACACCTTTAATCCCAGCACTCGGGAGGCAGAGGCAGGTGGATCTCTGAGTTCGAGGCCAGCTTGGTCTACAGAGTGAGTTCCAGGACAGTGAGTGATACAGCTAGTGTCTCAAAAAAAAAGATTTGGCTAGTCTGTTTTCAAAAAGAATTCTCCCTTAACTAGAATGTACTGCTTTCTGAAGTAAGCATCCCCCACTTCTCCCCAACTGCCTGGAAACCTTATTGCCTCAACCAGGAAGTAAGGTTTTGTTTTCATTTATTACTTTTTTTATTTTTTTAACTTAATACACAATAAAGCCTACTTTTTTGGCATCCAGTTTCGTAGGTTTGGAGAAATACATCATTGTGTAAGCACCACCAAGTGAGGACCCAGGAAGTTCCAATCCCTGCCCCCACTTCTCCAAAACCACTTCCACTGCCTTTTTGTAGTTAAACATCCTTGCCACCTTTCCCTTGAAAACAGAGCTGCTCTCCTAGAATCTCACATTCTCTAAAACCAGCACACTGTTTACATATAGTGCCCCTCTATTCTCAAAAGCAAACAGGAAGGGGAGGCACAGGGGCAGAGAAGGGCTCTGGTGCCCGCCCTGGCTGGGCTTGACAAGTCCTGATTTTATTCAGGACCTGTATATAGTCAAATATGTCCTGTGGGGTAAAAGTCCCAGCGAACCTACTGTGTTTGACACATGAAGGCAGGTACATAGCACTAAACACTCATTTAAACCACAAAGAGTGTAACATGGAGCATGAGCCCTACCATAAACCTAAAGACCCTGGGGGGGCCACAATGTCAGTGTGTGTCCACTGGCTGTGGTCAATGGGACACTGTGGAAGGGACTTTCCATGCGTGAGCAAGCTGGAGCGTAAGAAAAATCCTCTGTCCAGACCCTGCTTACTGTGAGCCCCAAAGCACTCTAGAACAATCAAGTCTCTTCTTAAAGTTAGCAATATTTTAAAGTAGACATCCACCAGAAAAAATGCTGGCAGCCCCTTTCCCGGGGCCCCTAAGGAGCCACTAAGTACTCACGCTCTGCGATCTGCAGCACCGGGTACCCCAGGTAGAAGCTGAACTCCACCACCGTCAGGTTCCTCAGCAGATCGCTCACCTCTGACCCATTCAGAAAACCTTGCGAGCCTTTAACAGCAAAGATAATATTCACTGGGCCCCTCCGGGGAGCCATCCTCGAAGAAGCAATGGTGACATTCACAATCTGAAAGAGGGAAGCCAGAAAACACTTCTAGAATAACCATGGAGCTGAAGGCCTAACTGATATCTATCATGATCAGTGTTCTTCAAAGTGGGTAAAGTGAAGGAATGTTTTATCTTGTTTTGGTTTTTAAAGATGCTATCTCACTACACTACCCAGGCCTAGAACATCTTGCCTCAGAGTGCTGGAATTACACGTGTCTCCAAGGCTGACTCAAAAGGAGGTAAAATTTAAAAGGAAAGGGAGCTGATTTTCTAACCTTATTCCCTTTCTGTGAGATCTTAAACATGCTGTTTACTGGAAATGTTTTTTACATTAAGCGACAAAGTTGAATGTGAGCATTTATAGAGTCCCCCCCTCCCCCCCCCAGCCCCAAATCCCACAGAAATCACAGTAAACCGAACAAAGGGCAATAAATCCACGCAGCACAGAGAATGGAAGAAAACCAGAGGTCTGTCAAATTTTAGAAGACGGAGAAAGGACAGAACTGTGCTGAAATAAACCAGAACAGAGAGAACCAAGACCCTAAACACACACACAGGCAGAGGCTAAAACAGCCTCATTCACACTCAAGGGCCTGGAATGGCCCCCGGGAGAGGGTAGAGAACCTGACACCAGAAGTAGGTTACAGAGCAAGAATCAGTACAGCTAATTAAGAGACTTCACACCAAGAGTAAACTGAGCCACCTTCTTCTTCTTCTTCTTCCTCTTCTTCCTCCTCTTCCTCTTCTTCTTCCTTCTCCTCTTCCACCTCTATCTCCTCTTCCTCCTCCTCTTCTTCTTCTTCTCCCTCTTCCTCCTCCTCCTCTTCTTCCTCTTCCTCCTCCTCTTCCTCCTCCTCCTCTTCCATCTCTATCTCCTCTTCCTCCTCCTCTTCTTCTTCTTCTTCTCCCTCTTCCTCCTCCTCCTCCTCTTCTTCCTCTTCCTCCTCTTCCTCCTCCTCCTCTTCTTCCTCTTCCTCCTCTTCTTCCTCTTCCTCCTCCCCCTCCTCCTCTTCTTCCTCTTCTTCCTCCTCCTCTTCCTCCTCTTTTTCCTCCTCCTTGCCAGCTCCACACTCAGGCCAACACAGCCACCAGCAGTGCCATCTCCTAGAACAGCCCCAAGAACTGGCATCTAAGGAAAACAGCCCTTCCCAGAGGAGACCAAAGGCCTCTTGTGGGTTAAGACCGTCCACAAGGAGGGCAGGACCTGATAAACTCCAGTGCACACCAGAGCATACAAGACACAGAAGAGGGCTGAAAAGGAGAGGAGAGGAGTCTGTGCCTGGAAAACACTCAGCAGGGATCCATCCGCAGAGCAGAGCCTCCTGAGCGGGACACAGGGCAGGGCCAGTCTGCCTAGGTCTCTAACCACAGGCTGTGCAGTGCTGTAGACAGAACCCTGCACTTTGGTGTATTCTGGTACATGATACCCAACTCCCAAACTCACATAAATTCTCTCATCAGGAGACGGGGCTGACACACAAGCAACCTCCATAGCCAAAAGGGACAGCCAGGCCAGCATCTATAATTAACTACATTCTCCATCCTCACCACCAACCAACCACCTAGTAACCCAGGGCCTCAAGACACAGAAAAACAGCACAAAAGCCAAGCACAAAGACAGGCATACAAAGCAATATTTCAGAGAAAACAGACATGTAAGAACAACATAGAAGAAAACCTCTTAAAATCCTACTTAGTATCCTGAGAGACCCTGAAGGCCACTCTCTCACGTCATGGCAAAGGAAAAATATAATGAAAAAGGAACAAAGAGCAACGGGGGAAATGACTGCTCAGAAATTTCAGTATGAATGGACACAGCTGAAGACAAAATTAGTGACAAGGAGGATAGACTTTCCAAAACGAAAGAACGAAAAGTTCCTTAGTGCATGAGGAAAATTAAGAAGCACAAAAAGTGGATTGAGGAGTGCCAAAATCTAGAGTTAACAGACATTTCAGAATGGAACAAAGAATGGGGAGGGGGTCATAAAACACCAGCCATTTGAACAGAATGCACATAAAGCCAGTCTGCTGATTCAAAGAATCATCCTCTACGTTTAGACGGAGATGTTGCAGCCCAAAGAGCCCCACAGACACAGGTAGAGTGCCCCTGGAATGAAGACTGAAGTACACCAAAGTCCAGAACTTCTGGAGCATAGTACCGAGGCCCATACAACTCTAGCTTGTGGGTCATTTCCTATTTTCAGGTCAGAGAAATCCAGTGAGTAAAGTCTATGCAACATATTCCAGATGAATCCAAAGCCCTGTCACTTCAAACAACCCAGCACCAAGCCTTTCAGATCTACGCTACTCAACCTGTTGGAAAAGCAATGTGTGTTCAGGCCCTGGCTCACTGACTGTGCAGCTAATAGCATTTCTATGTGGAACATTCTTGGCTTGCCTACAAACAACCATCTCTCTTCAACTCACTCTGACGCCCTGATTTGCAGTAATCCCACACCTTGCCAAAGGTCAACTCTGGTCCACATGAGCTGGCTACCCTCCACTGGAGGACACATCTTTTTCTTCCCCCCCTCCTCCCGGGAGGAGCATCTCACCATGTAGCCCTTACTGTCCTGAAGCTCACTCTGTAGACCAGGCTGGCCTTGAACTCACAGAAGTCCATCTGCCTTGGCCTCCCAAGTGTTGGGATGTAAGTTGTGTGACAATACACCCAGCAAGGAGAGTGCATCTTAAATAAACTTCTGTGGAGGACAATGCTCTGCCTTCGTTGTATGTGTGCATGGGGGGTGTTCTCACTTGCACTGTGAGGCCTGCGGTGTATGTGTGCATGGGGGGTATTCTCACCCTCACTGTGAGGCCTGCGGTGTATGTGTGCATGGAGGGTGTTCTCACCCTCACTGTGAGGCCTGCGGTGTATGTGTGCATGGGGGGTGTTCTCACCTGCACTGTGAGGCCTGCAGTGTATGTGTGCATGGGGG
>NW_022196903.1:33246908-33293360 GCF_008632895.1 Mastomys coucha
TTCTCACCTGCACTGTGAGGCCTGCGGTGTATGTGTGCATGGGGGGTGTTCTCACCTGCACTGTGAGGTTATACGTCCCCTGGTGTTTCCTCACTTCAAAGAGAGCGGTCATCAGGCCTTTCTCAATGCTCTGTGTGAAGTTGCAGAAGCCAGTATCCACACTCGGAGGCACAAACTGAAGTACTAAAAAGAAAGACAGCAATGGAAGTCCCATGAGCGAGGTTCCACATAGACGAGGAATGAAGGGAGGAACAGAACTGAAACAAACTTACTCATCTACCGCCTGAGATCAAGCATCGTGGGGTCTTATTTCTTCTGTTTCTTGATATTTGCTTATTTTTATTTTATGTGTATGGGTGTTTTGTTTGCATGTATGCCTGTACTTCATGGGTGCATGATGCTAGAAGAGGCATCAGATCCTCTGGAACCGAACTTACAGGTGTTTGTGAGCGACCATGTAGGTGCTGGGAACTGAATCCCAGTGTTCTTAACAGCTGAGCCATCTTTCTTCACCCCAGTTTTTTTAAAGATAGCCTTGTAAGACATACTTTTGGTTCCTAGTTAACAGAGTAATGATGATGAGTGACAGGAGTCTGTTTTCTTTCTTTTGCACATTTATGGTTATAGTATTAATTTTAACACATGCACATAATGATGTATCTGTTGCTCAGAAACTTATTATTTTTGTTTGGACTACTCAAAACCAGCCCTACTGGCTATTTTGAAATATATAGCTGGGGGCTGGAGAGATGGCTCCGTGGTGACTGATTGCTCTTCCAGGGAACCCAGGTTCAGTTCCCAGCCAACATCCTCTTCTGGTCTCTGAGGACACTGCACACACATGCTGCACAGACAGATGCAGGCACTGACACACTTAAGATAAAAATAAAGTTTTTTTAAAAATTAAATATACGGCTAATAGCTATCAACCACATTTATCCTGCCATGTCCGCAAGACATAAAGTAATTCATCCTATCCAGCTGCATGCTGGGAGGTTTAGCCCTCCCCGCTCTACCTTCCCTCCCCAGATTCTGTCTGGAAATCACTCTTCTCTACCCTCCACTTTTCGATCCAGTTCCACAAATTAAGTGAGAACGTGTGGCATTTTGACTTTCTGTTTCTGAAAGTTCAGTTAATATAACGTCCTGCAGTTCCATGCGTGCAAATAGAGGGGTTTTTCTTTGTAGCTGATGAGCATTTATGTGCGTGTGTTACAATTCTTCATCTGTCAGTGAACACATAAGGAGGCTGCCTATCTTGCTACTGAGAATACAGCTACAAAAATACGCCAAGTGATTTCTCTCTCTCTCTCTCTCTCTCTCTCTCTCTCTCTCTCTCTCTCTCTCTCTCTCTCTTTTGGGGGGGCAGTGGGGGTTTCAAGGCAGGGTTTCTCTGTATAGCTCTGGCTATCCTGGAACTCACTCTGTAGATCAGGCTGGCCTTGAACTCAAAAATCCACCTGTCCAAGTGCTGGGATTAAAGGCATGAGCCACCACTGCCTGGCATGATATCTCTTTAACATAACTTTGTTGTACTTATATGCAGCAATGTGATTCCTGGACCATATAGTAAACCTTTAGCTGTCTATAATGTCTGTATAATCAACATTATAAGATCAGTGGATGAAAGTGAGACTAGGCTGAGCCACATAACAAGACCTGGTCTTCAAAAACAAACAAACAAAAAAGTAGAGGCTGGAGAGGGAGCCTAGTGGTTAACAAAAAGTCTTACTGTTCTTGCAGA
Source organism: Mastomys coucha (assembly GCF_008632895.1). Taxonomy (NCBI): domain Eukaryota; kingdom Metazoa; phylum Chordata; class Mammalia; order Rodentia; family Muridae; genus Mastomys; species Mastomys coucha. Next base: position 33,248,653 of record NW_022196903.1, read on the forward strand.
GGACCTGGGTTTGGTTCCTAGAACCCACATCAGGTGGCTCACAACCTCCTATAACTCCAGATCCAGGGGACCCGATGCCCTCTGGCTTCTGTGGTGCATATAAATTCACTGCAAGCACGTGCATGAACATACAAATAAATACATATTTTTTAAAAAATAGAAACAAGTCAGGGCCAGCAAGATGGCTCAACCAGTAAAAGCACTTGCCATTAACCCTGATGATCTGGGTTTGATCCTGGGAAACTGTGATGGCTTCTAAAAGCTTAGCCCAGGGAGTGGCACTATTAGAAGGTGTGGCCCTGTTGGAGTAGGTATGTCACTGTGGGTGTGGGCTTTAAGACCCTCATCCTAGCTGCCTGGAAGCCAGTATTTTGCTAGCAGCCTTCAGATGAAGATGTAGAACTCTCAGCTCCTCCTGCACCATGCCTGCCTGGATGCTGCCATGTTCCTGCCTTGATGGTATTGGACTGAACCTCTGAACCTGTAAACCCGCCTCAATTAAATATTGTCCTTATAATGTTGCCTTGGGCATGGGGTCTGTTCACAGCAGTAAAACCCTAACTAAGACAAAAACTACGTGGTGGAAGAAGAGAACCTAATGCCACAAGTTGCCCTCAAATCTTCATGTGCATGCTGTGGCACCCACAGCTCATGTGTGCACACATGCACATGTTAGTGAAGGCCTTTGTTGGATTACACCTTATTTTTGAGACATGGTATCTCACTGAATCTGGACCTTGGTGACCCAGGAGACTGGCTGGCTAGCAAACCCCAGGGATCCTCTTGTATCAGTGTCCCCAGTGCTAGGCTTCCCACTCAGCTTCTACATTAACGCAGAGGAGCACACTCAGGTCTTCAGGCTCGCACAGCAAGCCCTTTACAAAGCCATCTCCTCAACCTGTCTGCTTTTGAAATTGGATAACTTAAGGGACTTGCTGCACAGTTGTCTGAGTTCCCTGCATATTCTGGAAATGAATGCCTTGTAGATATTCTTTCATTCATTCACTAGGCTGGCTCCTCACTCTGTTCACGATTACTGATGCTATACAAAACAAAAAACAAAAAACATCTTTGCCCAGACAAATATCCTAAAAGCACCTCTTCAGTGACGCCAACAAGTTTTTACATTAAGACTAAGATCTTACATTTTGGTCTCTATTTTGAGGGCTCTTTTTTCTTCTTTTTTTCCTTTTTAAATTTTTATGTTGAGAGAGGTCTTATTTTTTCCTCCTCTATAAAGACATCCAATTTTCCCTATGTGGTTTACTGAAGATTCTGTTTTCGTCAATATTTGTTCTTGTGACTTCTGTCAAAAATCAGTGAGTCTGTTTCTGCACTCTCTGCTCTGCTCTGGTCTCCACGTCTGCTCTCCTCCAACACCATGACCATTTGGTTACTATCACTTTGTAATATATTTAAAGATCGGGTATTATAATGCCTCCAACATTCTTTTTCACTCATTCTTTTTCACTTTGTTCTCTTTGGAGTTTTTGCTTTGCTCGGGATTCTATACAAGTTTCAAAAGCCCTCCCATCCCGATACCTGTGGAAGAATGCCACTAGTATTTTCACAGAAATTGTAATGACCCTACAGATCACTCAGCAGTATAGACATTTTTCCTTTAAAAATTTTATTCTTCAACTTCTTTTCCAAAGAATCCATCAATTTCTTTTTTCTTTAGGGTCTATCATTAAATACTGTTGTGTTCCCTTTGAGGTATCATAGTATCTTGTCTTTTCATCTCCCTGTCTCCCTATATTAATATTTGTATGCCTACTGGGTTCATTGCTTACTGTTTTTTTTTTTTAAAAAAAAAGGCTTTATTTTAAATTATGAGGTGCACATGAGGCATGCAGGTGCCCGTGGAAGCCAGAAGAGGGTACTGGATTCCTCAGAGCTGTCTTACAGCAAATGTGAGCCACACAACGTAGGTGCTGGGAATCAAATTCATGTTCTCTCTAAGAGCAGCTTGCACTCTTGACTGCTGAGCCATCTCTCCAGTACCACTTCTACCAGTTTTATAGGATGGCTTTCTCTTGCCATGTGCCCTGTGGTACCAGCTGGAAACATTATGCTGCTTTTCCAGGTACAGAGTCTATAAAAAGTAACCTATAATCAGCACAGGCTAGGTCTCCAAGTGTCTTAATGGCCCAGGCTGCAAAGACTACAGACTGCACCAACTGTGGGGTACATGTCAGATTCCACAGGTTGTCTGGAAGCAAGGTTACCCCAGTGGGTCATGATAGCATACCACAACACTCCTGATAATAAGGCAGGGTGACTGTCAAGGTCTGAGGCAGACAGAAGGCTCTGATGGGAAGAGGGTTACAAAGTTCATTTATTCTGAGGGCATCTCTGGGGGTGAAGCTGCTTGGTACAGGCCAACAAGGTATCCCCAAGGCCATAAAGCAGACCAGTATGCTTGCTCAGCGGGCCAAGTTCCTGAGACAGGGCTACTCAACTACTTCTTCAAGTAACAGTTCGATGCTGCTTGGTTGCTTTCTGAGCCACGGATGAGTCATATTATTTCAAAGCTTAGAATACAGGAAGCCAACCAGGCAGTGGTGGCACATTCCTTTAATCCCAGCACTTGGGAGGCAGAGGCAGGTGGATTTCTGAGTTCGAGGCCAACCTGGTCTACAGAATGAGTTCCAGGATAGCCGGGGCTACACAGAAAAACCCTATCTCGAAAAAAAAAATCAAAAATCAAAAAACAAAACAAAACAAAAACAACAACAACAAAAAAAAAATACAGGAAGCCAAGCACATGAACACACACAATATGAAGGTGATTAGCATGCCTGTAGCCTCGGTGAGTTAGGAGGCGGAGGCAGAAAAATCACTTAGGACCTGGAGTTCAAGTCTAGTTAAAAATCTATACATCAGAAGATGCAACTCATAAACATTTCAGATGTATAATATTCATTACCAATGAGTAATTAAGTATACATGGGTAAAATGACATGGCATCTGGCATCACATTAAAACATTCTTGCTTCTTCAAAACTGTTCTACCAGTTTTGCTAAAAACTGGTAAAAATCTTGATTGACTTTTAAGCTTATTAATAAACATGTGAACTTAATATTATGTATTCTACTTTTATTCAAAATTGAAAATGTCCATAGTAAAAGGTTAAGCAATTATGGTTAACTTTAGGGAGTGTAAGGATACAGACACATGCGCATCTGTGTTTAATAGTCCTTTTCTTGTAGAAGTGCAGGCTAAAACACAGGAGTGAACATATATGGTCTTAAAAATTTATTATTTTTAAAAAGTAGATGGGAGAGAAGGTAGTAAAATCTAAAAATTAAAGATTATTAGGAAGGGGAGAAAGTTTGATCAACAAGGTGCCATGCCTTACAAGCATGAAGACCTGGGATCCATCCCCAGAACCCAAAAAGCCAGAGGTGCTTGCTTGTCATCACAGTGCTGGGGTGTCTGAGACAGGCAGACAGCCTAGCCTAGCTGATGAGTTCCAAGCCAGTGAGATAGCCTGTCTCAAAAAACAAGGGGGACAGCACCTGAAGAATAACCCCTAAGGTTGTACTCTGGCCTCTGCACGCATGTACACAAATTGTACATGCACACGTGTTAATACACACACACAAGGAACTAAAAGACTGTTGAGGGCATATAATGGCACATGGGGGCTCATTAAATGCTATTGTGTGCCTGTGTTTATGCTTGACTTTTTTCTATAATCGTAAAGCTGTTGTTATTGCCGTTAGTAACAGGCCCAGCTGCAGGAAGCAGCCCATGGCCAAAGAAGTCTTAGCTATTCAGAAGGCCAGGTCGGATGGTTTGCTGAAAATCAGAAGCTCTGTCCAGACCAGGAGCACAGCAAGACTGCCACAACAAAGAAATGAATAATAAAAGAACAATAGTCACTTTAATTTTTTTTGAGATTTTATTTATTTTTATGTGTATGATGGGTGTTTCACCTGCATGTCTATGCACTACATGTGTGCACAATCCTCAGTTCTTACATTTACTGTATGGGCAAATGTGTGCACAAACATGTAGAGACAAAAGGACAACCTAAAGGTTCTCTGCTTTCTACCATGTGGGTTCCCAGGACCAAACCCAGGTCTCAGGCCTGGCAGCAAGCACTTTCAGCTGCTGAAGATCTCACTGTCACATCACCCCCAATTTAAAAATAAATTTATATATAAATATATATATATACATATATATATACACACACACGCACACATACACACACATACACACACATACACGCACACACACACACACATACACGCACATATACACGCACGCACATATACACATGTGCACACACACATACACGCACATATACACGCACGCACATATACACATGTGCACACATACATACACGCACATATACACGCACACACAAATATCCAAACCTCTATACTCATTTGTCTCACCTGTTTGAACTTGAAACCTGGGATCTGGCACAAGGAAAGATGGTTTCACAGACAGGATTAAAGGAGTTTGGTCACGTACAAGTTTGCTATTGATGAGGACGTTTATGACTGATATCGCCGTGTAAACAAAAGGACCAGATGTAACCAAAAATGTGAAGTCTGTGAACAGTTCATAAACCTAGAGAAATAAAAAATTTTAAAAAGGCAATTCAACCCTAGAGCAAACCGTGTTGGGTAGAAAAAAATAATCAGCAGCTTAAATGGAAGGATAAATGCTTCAAAGATAATCAAGATTTTATTTGATATATTACTTTTATGTGATCCCAGCTTTTACAGAAACAGTACAGGACCATAGGAGCAGCCAGACGGACAGCAATGTCGGTTAATAGTGAGTTAGGGGAAACTGAAGATTTCTGTCCTGTTTAAGCCACACATAAAAGAGCAGCTGTTTCACTAAGACTCACTGTTTAAAATAACCTGATGACAGCCACCTAAACACTTTCAAAGTATATGACAGCCACAATAAAGGTAGAGGAACAGGGGGAGCTAATTTTAAATATATTTCACTTAATACAGAAAACATCATTTCAATGTGTAGTCAGTACAAAAAATTATTAGTGAGATATCCCTTTATCTGGTGTAGTTTTAAGATCTGGCATGCAGTTTATACTCATCACACATCTTACTAGCTCAAGCCAGGCCTATTTAACATGCCCATGGCCAGTATGGCTCAGGCTCTGGTTAGACAGGGGACAGGACTAGTTAGAGCACAGCTTTCTGAGCTCATCTAGGAAGAGGATACAATCAGTGGGCATAACATAAACAGTAGAGGAATCCATCTCAGTTTTATTCAATATACAGAAAGACACAGTATCCTCACCCTGAAATCTAGTATAAACCCCAGTCACTAGTATAAACCCTAGTCAAGGATAGCAAAATAGTTAAGGTTTCCCCAAACTATGCTGCCTCTGGTCTGACAGACTATTCCAATTCTACAAACACAATGCCCACCACACTGTGCAAAATGACATGTGAACGGAGATGCCAAGGAAAACTAGTGTACCAAGAGAAGGGTGAGAGAGAAAAATCCAAGTGCAGAGCCCAGGGCTTTTACCACACCCCATGAGACACAGAAAGCATGCCAGACACCAGACTCCCAGGCTCAGGGTCTCACCTTTAGCTCCACCGCACGGTTGAAGTGAATTCTCAGCACTTCTTTAATTGATGTAATGATGTACTCCTGCACAGCTCGTCTGGCCAGCACTACAAAGGAAATCCAAGCACCAGATGGATTTTAGTGCTATTATGAAGCATGAAGGTGCCACTTCAGGAAGTCATGGCTGAGATGCAGCATGCTAGAACTTGTTTTGAAAAATAAGGCCCATACTAAGGACAGAGTAGAAAGGTCTAAGTGTTATGAAGTATTATAGAAAATGGAAGAACTGGGCATTGCATTGAGAAAGTTGGTAAGACCAGGGAGCAACTGTGACTCACCCAAGGGACTAGGAGCTCCCAGTGCCCACTTTCTTCTCAACAAATAACAGAATGTCTCCAGCTATGCACCCAATGGCAAAGGATGAGGCCTTAAAAGCTCTCAGAAGTAATATTTTTAAAGTCCTTGAGATGCTATTCAATGAACTGGTGGTATGTTCCTCCATAGAAGGAGGCAGTTGCAGTGAGTGTTCAAAGCAGCTGTTAAAAGTGCTAACCACTACAGATGGGAGGAAAAACTCTTCATCATGTCCAAGTAACAACATTTTATTCAGGGTATAAAATATATATCATCCCCAAATCAAGTTCTATCCATTCATTTTTCATTTAAAAGCCGAATTTAAAAATCTGTACTGGGGCTAGAGAGCTGACTCTGTGGTGACAGACAACACAGGCTGAATTCCCAGCACCCACATCAGGCAGCTCACAACCTCCAAATACAGAAGATCTAACGCCCCCCTCTCCTGACCTCCACAAACACCTGTATTCACACACTTACACACACACGTGCAAACACACACACTTAAAATATCTTTAAAAATAAATTTAAAAATATAAGCCCGTGCCAGTTAGTCTGTGTGTTCCCCAGTAATTAGTACACCTCCCCTTCTCTTTCAGTGCTTTTCTTTCCCCTTCCAGTCCATATGTAGAATTATAATATATCTGATGTTGTTCTTTTTTTAGATTTTATTTATGTATAAGTATTTCTGTAGATTACACATACATGCAGGTAATTGTGGAGAACAAAAGAAGTCAGTCAGACCCCCCTGGAGCTAGAGTTACAGGCAGCTGTGGGGCACCCGGAGTGGGTGCTGAGACTTGAACTCCAGCCTTCTGCAAGAGCAGCATGCTCTTTTAACTACTGAACCATCTCTTTAGTCCCACTATTCAAGGTTCCATCATCCTGTTTCAATTATTAAAGCATAAGACAGAATCACTCCTCATTCGCCATTCATTATAAAATACAAGGGCTTAAGCTGTTGGATTATTTCTCCAGTGAGGAGTGACACGTAGTGAAGAGGTGGAAGTTTCACTTCTTGTCACCTCTTCAGTTCATGGCATCATTACAAACTCATGGTCCAGTCTGGCTACCTTGGCTGATCCCACTAACAGCCAGCATAGCATGGCTTGCCAGGCTCTGACTGGACAGATTATACCATGACTGATGATCAGAAAAACAGAAAAACAGAAATGAGTGGGAAGGTCTTGAGGGAGGGAGGAGGGAAAGCAGGAGGAGCTAAACTTGAGGATGGTAAGGTGTAACAGAACACCAACATCAGAAGACCTGAATGGAGGCGGGAGGGGCAGACTACCAGTAGCCCTGTGCAGCTAAAGGAACCACTCAGGAAAGCTGAAGGCTACTCAATGGACCCCACTGACCACCACCATCACTACCAACTTCTGTGGTTAATCTGAGGAAGACAGGAAATGGCAAACCTGTAATATGAGGATGTGAGTCTGGGAAATAGGAACCACCCAGAAACACGTATCATACAAACTGGTTTGTATCAACAGTTTCTCCAAAGCCAAGAGAAGAGAGCTATGGAGACCTTCAAACGATGCCTGTCTGCCATCAGTGGAGGTCAGAGTCCAAGCGTCCCCCTAAAGCCATCAAGGATCAACACCACTGAAGTAGCTCCGCTTCATTATTACGGAGAGCCATCTAATCAACCAATCAATCAATCATCAATCAATCAATCAATCCCTCTGTTTGTCTATATTCTCTTCCTGGGAGACAGCTGCTAAGAAGAAAGAAGCCGATACACATGTGACTGCAGAAGATCTGATGCCTGTGCAGACAGTGTGGAGACACACACACCAGTCATCAACTGCTGAGGGCAGGCACACAACAACTGCTCTGTGAGGCACAGAGCACTTACACACGCTCAAATAAAGGACGACAAATGTCATTAAAAGTGTATCACACGTACAATTAAAAATCATACGCTGTGATATCTGATAGTCAGAGACTCCTGAAATAGCTTCTAATTATCTACAGAAAAAAAAATTATAAAGTGGGACACATCATTAACTATCATAAATACCGTGATTTCTAACTTAAAAACTTACAATTGCTTTTTCAAGCGCCTGTAGAACCAACCATTTTGAAGCTGCTTTGTGATTGTTTTGTAAGGAAGAAAATATTCAGCCTACAGTAAACAGATAAATAAGTAAACCAAGCCTCTTCTACCTTATGGTAATTACTAACCAATATACGATATTGTGTGGTCACTTCCTAGGTGCTATGGATTCTATACATTTAAATCTCTATCACTGTGGTCCTCCTCTAACACTTGTGAAAGCCGATTAAGAGGCTAGGTAACTGGATAACTGGCATGAGGCAGCAGAGGTACAGGGCTACTACCCACAGGTTATGTGAGACCAATACCTACTCTCCTAACCACAATGGTGCCTCGTAATTCTGCACACAAACACCTCGGAGAAGTCCTCTACCTCAGAGAGGTGACTGCAAGCAGGGCCTTACCAGTCGTGATCAAATAGACATCGGGAACCGTAATATCACACACATATGGCGGCTTGGCTGTGGCCAGTGCTGGTGTACCAACTGTGGCTTCAAGCGTGGAGGTGGTAACAGGACCGTGGGAGGGCTGGGGAGGGGGTACACTGTTCCCCTGAGGGTTCTGACTCATAGGCTCGCTGTTCAGAGCAGAGTCCACAGTATCACCAGGGGCAGTGCTGGTGCTGGGTATGCTTGGTTCCGGGGATGTACTTAGTTCTGGGGAAGTACTGGGTGGTAAATCTGTGGGTGTCAATGATGAGCCCATGACTGGCTTTGTGGGCGGAGGTGAAGGGCTTACTTCAGAAACAAATGATGAGGAGGCTGGCAGGTACGGGTCAGAGATCGATTCTGTGCTGGCTGGAATGACACTGGAGGCTGTGGTTAAGACTGGTGTGTGATGGTCTGTCACAAGCACACTGCCATCGGACAGTGTCAGAGTCAAGAATGGAGATGACTCGGTTAAAATGGGTGTCAAATGGAAAACAGTTGGCAGTGATGTAAGGTGAGTCCCAGCTGTGGAGATGCCAAGGGTAGGCTCGGAGCTGGAGGGCACCAGTGTACTGACTGTGGATTCATGGGGAATGGGTGAAATTTCAAAGACAGAGGTAGTTTCAGAGAAAGCTGAGGTAAGATGAGCATCGGATTCTCTCAGTGAAACTCTGGATGCTTCGGCAAACTTGAGAGATTCAGAGGGGGATCTTGAAAATGGGGGCATCTCAGGGTGACTAGAAAGAACAGTGACTGTGTTCAAAAGAAGGTCTGTACTCGACCACGGCTGAGACAACTCTAGACTTGTGTGATTAAGAACAGAAAGCTGAGGTGATTGCAGATTCATAGAGCTGGACAGTGAAAATGTCTCAGCCACAGTGGAAAAAGTCTGAGAAAAGAAGGTTGATGGATCAGTTGACATCAAAGATGGGAATACAAGCACGTCTGACCGTGAAGGGGCTGGAGTGCTGAAGTCCAGGGGCAGAGTTGAGTAAAAGCTGGATGTGAAATCCAAAAGACTTCCAGATTCGAGGTCCAGAGAGCTGGTAGGTGCTCGGTCAGAGAAAACTTTAGACTGTGCTGAGGGGACCAGACTAGGAGAGGTGAGAGAACTTGGGTCTCCAGCTGGAAGGGATGGAGTGTTTTGATTTGCAGTCAAGGAGAAAGGTGAATCAAAATGGGTACTGGGGATGACAGAGGACAACAGATGGATCGCACTGGATGACATCACTAGATCATTGGTAACAGAGAAGCCAAAGGTTGAATCGAGTGAGCTTGGTGTGGAGAGGTGGCCATGGGAAGGGTACACCTGGGTGGTGGCAATGCCACTCACATCCACCTCGGGTGACACATCCATGCTGGCTTTCCACAACCCCACAGGTCTGGAAGAAAAGGAAACCACATGTCTGGAAGGGAAAAGCGTATTAAATTCTTGAGGATCTTCAAGTTCAGAGAGGTCTGTGCCCACGCTGCTCAATGGAGAAAGATGAGTTGCCTCTACTGAGGGAGTGGACAAACTCTCAAGCCTGTCCCCTGATCCCATTTCCTTCTCTGTGAGGCTCCCGGCCAGTTCTTGCTGAGATGATGAGACAACACAAGACACACACCTTGTGTGTGGTCTCAGGGAAGCCTCGGGGCTCAGGACATGAGGATCGTCAGTAAAACTGGGGACCGTGGAGCTGTACTGCGATCCTAAGGCTTCCCTGACCTCACTAGAGAGGAAGGGGTTATCTGAAACGCCAGGTAACTGGGTAGCGAAAGACACAGATGAAAGTGGGGTTGAAAATAAAGCAGAAGGCGAACTGCTAAAAGCAGGGTCTGTGGGTGATGTGGTTATGCCAGGGTGTGCTCTTAGAGCCATGGCTTCCTCTGGATGTTTGCTCCAAGCAGTGGTCTCATTAGGATATCTGTCCATGCTTGTGGCCAGGACACCCACCAGAGGCTGTGAGACCTCCCACAGGGGAACAGATGGCTGTTGAGTCATGCCACTGCCTGGCGGCTGAGACACTGAAATCCAGGAGCTGAAAAGAAGGTTTTCTGCAGTCCCTGTTACGGAAGCTACCGTCTCTGGCAAAGCCTTGCTTGATAACTGGCTGTGAATTTCTGTAGGATGAAGCACCAAATTCCTACTAGGAGTTGGAATGATGCCCTCAGATGTAAGAAAAGCTGACCAAGAAGTGCCGAAATACGTGGACGGCTCCACATATACAGTTGCCTGTTGCGCTGTGTTCTGACATCCAGACAGCACTTCATCCTGCAAAGAAATGGTGGGTAGTGATGGGGTCGTGCCAGGCTCCGGCATTTCCTGGGGTGGCTCTGGTGGGCTCGGTGTGATATACCGCATTGGAGAGACCCCCCTTGAAGAGGTCCAGTGAGCATCTGGCAAGAAGTTATCCATCTCCTCATCATCAAGGGCCACCTCATTACTCGTCACGGATCCGTAATTTGCCTCAAAGATGCTGTGCTCCGCTGTACTTTGAGTCTGTTGTCTCTGGCTTAAAAAGGCTGTGTCAAAAGCAGTAGCAGACGGAGAGGAGGGGACAAGGACAGAGATGCTTGGTTGGGACCTGGGGACAGTCTCTGATAAGGTCACTTGTGCAGCCCTGTGCATGATGCTCGTCACTGGTGGGAAGTCCTCGGAACGTAAAGGATGGCTGTGCTGATCCAGGGAGAGTTCATCTAGTAAGGAGATTAAGGCGGAATTAGCTGCCATGCAAAAAGTCAGAGTGCTAACACTTCACTTCAGATGTGAAAATTTACTCATTCAAAAAATGCCCATTCACTAAGACTGCAGAGAGAGCCCAGTAGTTAAGAACACTGGCTGCTCTTGCAAAGGAGCTGAGTTCAGTTCCCCTCGCCCATGTGGCATCTCAAAACCTTCTGTAACTCCAATTCCAGGTGGCCTAGCAGACACCAAATACATAAAATAATACAGAAAAAAATCATGCACATAAAATAAAAATAAATACATTGTTTTTTAAAAATTCACTCACTACAATCACAATTTGCAGAAATTCTAGTTGGAAACTAGACAATGCCAAATGATGGCATACATTCACAATAATGCTGTTTCATAATCTGTGTGTTTTTACAAAACACACTTCTTATCCAGCTACAGCCGTACTGAGAAGCCACAACTACAGATGAGCTGAAGGAAAGACAGCCCAGGGTCTGTGCGTGACTACCATGGTGAAAATGGTAGTTGGGAGTCAAAACGAAATTCTGTGAATCTATTTTGAGAACACGCAATAACTTGTAAATAATATTTAGACTCATGGATAGCATACTTCTAACTTCTGAAAGTCACAAGCTCACACCAGTTATAAACTGGTATGTAAATTGATACTCCCTTCTCTGTGGCATGACTTTAAAAAAAAAAAAATGCATAGGAATGTGGTTAAGTAGTGGAACACAGAAGGCAGGAGGCCCTTGGTTTGATCTCTACCACTGAAGAGGATTTGGATCCCCTAGAACTGGAGTTACAGTGGCTACAAACTGACAGATGTGAGATCTGGGAACTGAACCCAGATCCTCTACAAGAGCAGCAAGTGCTCTTAATTGCTGAGCATTCTCTCCAGCCCCTAATTTAAAAAAAAAAAAAAAAGCATGACAAAACTGTTTCACGGTGACATCATTAAGGATTTGCTATCTTCTGAATAGCATAGCTGTAGCGTTTCCTGTCTAAGTGACTTATATTTTAACTTATCACATACACAGGCAAAAGAGTGGTTATCCTTCTCTATGGTAAAATAAATCAATAATAAATAAGGACAATAACAAAAGAAAAACACCAGCATACACTTAAAAGGTTATGAATTTATAACATTGTTTATAAGTTTGTCTAAGAATAAATAATATTGTCTGCTTTAAAACTCTGCTACAGGGCTGGAGAGATGGTTCAGAGGTTGGGAGCACTGGCTACTCTTCCAGAGAACCTGGGATTGGGTCCCAGCACCCACATGGTGGCCCGCAACCACCTGGAACTCTAGTTCCAGAGGATCTGACTCCTCTTTAGCCCTCACAAGGCTCCTGCACACATGTGGGACAAAAGCATACACTCAGACATAGCCACATAGCAATTTTTTTAAATAATAAAAACACTGTGCTATAACTTGTTTTAAAATGTAAGAGCCAAACAGAAGACAAGATCCCTTCAGAAATGAGTCAGAAACGCGTCTTTGTGTGAACCAGAGGACCCAAGAGATAAAGCACAAAGAATATTGTTCAGTGGCTGATTTAAGACCCCAGAGACATGACACAAATTACAATTAAATGAAAGGGCAGGGACGAGGAAAGGCAAAGTGACCAAAAAGACTAAAAATAAACCTAAAAGTCCCCAAATGAAAAAATGCAGGCACAAAGAAACTTCACACTGAGGCCTGAAAGGTGCCAACCTGGGAGTTTTTATTCTCCCTGCCAAGCCCCAGGAGAGTCACCAGCTCCTAAGAGGAGGCAGCTACAGTGCCAGAGGGAATTACCTCTGTAGTTAATTCAGGAAGAGGTTAGAAAGCCCAGGTGAGACTCTCTCCACATAACAGGCACTAGGGACTCTCATTTCAGGCCCCACAGATCAGTTTCCAAGCTATAAAGCATTAGATCACCCAAGAGTGAAAGGGTTTTTTCTCTTTGAGGACAGAGAAGGGAAGGGGCTGGAGAGTTGCTGTTTCTCAGGCAGTGACGTGGGTGTGCAAATGACGCAGAGGCCTTGTGGACAAAGCAAACGCTGCAGTGTCCCAACCCGGTCTGAGAACTAGTACCCCTGGGCCAGTACAAAGGCACTTTGTCCCTACACCACCTTCACTGGGTGCTCACCTGGACCTGGCCATGCTACATATTCCAGCCCAGAAACTGCCCATATGCCCTCGGCACCACGCCAGGCTTGTTCACAGTGAGTGATTAAAGATCAAGTGCAGAGCCACCCAACTGTCTGTCTGTTGAGACTCATGCAGACAAAACAAATGTGGCATTCTGAATACATTTTTAAGGTCATTTTATTCTATCCCAGACTCTTTCCTAACTACAGCAAAACATTGTTGAATCATGAACTCTTCCAGCCAACTGGATCCCTCTAAGACCCCGGTCAATCCCCTCCTGTCACAAATGAGGCTTACAGGGTTTAAGTTGGCTTGCTGAAAATATCCCTACCTCCTGAGGACGGAGGTAGGGGTAGGGGTGGGAGAGGCCAGGGTCCAGGCTAGAAAAACAGTTTTGTAGGCTCTTCACAAAACGTTTTACCTACAAAACATTTTGCCAAACCAGTCCATTTTAACCAACATGGTTGAAAGCATGTCGAACTGTGTGGTGATCTGTTATAACTGAGCTGAAAGTACAGGATAAGTTTGGCTACTGGAATCTACACAAAGGCGCCTGCCGGTTTTAGACTAAAGTCCCACTGCCAAGCTCCAGGCCACAGGCCTGAGTGCTGGCAAGAAAGGTCACCCTCTCTCAGAGTTGGCCTAGAGGACAGCAGCATCACCATCTCTAAAAGCTTTAATCCAAATAGAGCTTCTTTGTTTTTGTTTTTGCTAAATTGTATAGTTCTCAAAACTCGATGACTCATCCCAACTCACTGTGGACATTCAACCTACAAAACCAAACAAGCCCCATTGGTGCCTCAGACTGGAAACACAAAGGCAGGCAGATGAAACTGATGACCAACTACTTTTCTCCTTCTAGTTCTGAGAGTCCTGAGGGGGATTTTCAGTGCCTTCCCACACCTGCATCCTTCCCCCGACTTGGAAAGCAGTGCCTTCCGTCCATGTCAGTTATGTGGATCATACAAAGAACACCTGGCTACCCATGATCCCCTTTGATCCTGTGTGATCCTGACCTTTGACATCCCACTCCCCAACCCCTCACCCTTAGCCACAGGAGTAATTATTTTGAGTCCTATACTCCTCGTGTCCTTGAAAACAGTAGTGTACCACAGAACTCATGTTTTCAAACGTTATCAAGTTGGAATTAGAGGGCACATATCCTGTCACAGCTCACTCTCCTCATTCTGTGATGTTTTCAGGATGTTTTTGCATGTAGCCATGACTCTTTTAATTGATCTTAGCCAACACATCAAGAAGTGATAGTAGTTATAATTCTAAATTATTTTCATTAAAGGTGAATTCTGACATACATATACACATATACATATACACACATATACAATGTATTTGATCTTTCTACTGTGGATAGTCGGACCACTGGCAATTAATATTATAAACATTTCTGGTGTGACTTTTTCTACCCACAATGTGTGTGTGTGTGTGTGTGTGTGGTGTGTGTGTGTGTGTGTGTGTATGTGGGGTGTGTGTGTGTGTGTGTATGCGTGTGTGTAAAAATAGAATACTGAATCTGGAGACACGTCCATCTGGAAATTTGCCAAGCAAACATTATCTCAAAGTTGATGAGCCAATTTATACTCCCACTAGTGTTATATGAAAACTTGGCTGCTGCCAATCCTCACTAATACTGGACATCCCTTGGTGCCCACATTTGTACCAACATGGCACTCTGTGTACTGCTTCCTGCCCACTGACTCAGGCAGACTCCCCTTCCCATCCTCCTGCTGCTCATGCTGTCCCTTCCTGTGTCATATGACCTCTACTACCTGTCCTTCAATGCCTTCCTGATGTAAAGAGTCTAGCATTCCTACATTTCAGAGTCTAGCATCCTAAGTCAGATGCACTTCCTCAGTCATGATTATTGCTTCTTTAGGATGTCTTTGGATCTCAATCTTAATACAATCTAGTGGTATCTTTTGGTCTCAGTTTGATCCAAATTGTGTGTGTGTGTGTGTGTGTGTGTGTGTGTGTGTGTTTAAATAGCACCATCTGAGCCACTGAGATGGCTCCACAGGGAAAGGCCCTTGATGCTTAGCCCCAGACCCCAATGGTGAAACAACTAACTTGAAAACTGTCCTCTGTCCCTGCACGAATACTGTATCCCCTGTTCTCTGTAGGCACATTGTGTGTCCCCTGTTGTACTGGCTGGTTTTGTGTGCCAACTTGACACAGGCTGTAGTTATCACAGAGAAGGGAGTTTCAGTTGGGGAAATGCCTCCCTGAGATCCAGCTGTGGGGCATTTTCTCAATTAGTGATCAAGGGGGTAGGACCCCTTGTGGGTGGTGCCATCCCTGGGCTGGAAGTCTTGGCTTCTATAAGAGAGCAGGCTGAGCAAGCCAGGAGAAGCAAGCCAGTAAGGAACATCACTCCATGGCCTCTGCATCAGCTCCTGCTTTCTGACCTGCTTGAGTTCCAGTCCTGACTTCCTTTGTGATAAACAGCAATGTGGAAGTAAGCCAAATAAACCCTTTCCTCCCCAACTTGCTTCATGATGGTCATGATGTTTGTGCAGAAATAGAAACCCTGACTAAGACACCTGTCCTCTGCAAGGAACACTGTGTGTCCTCTCTCTGCATGTGGACCACAGCATGCACATTGTGGCAAGCACATGCCTATAAACAAATTAATTAAATAAATAAGCTTTAAGAGATAGAAAGGTTTCAGAAATTGTCACCTCTACGAAAAGGTGTAATGATACTTCTAAACAATCTTCTGAAGTTTAAAGTGTTTGCTTTTCACATTTAGTACTAAATGAGGCTCGGAGTATACAGATGTGTCTGTGCACACACACTTATGTGCAAATGAGTTACGAGCACGGGTAAGATTGCCCCAGGCCAGTGTTCTGTAAGAACAGTTCACAGGCTTTCTTCTACTGGCTTCCAGTATAAGAAAGTGCCTGAGTTTGCCCCTGAATCAGTGTAACCTTTTGAGTTAAAATATTGCAAAGACGTGGCAAGCCCCAGGACAGGATCTGGCATAAATTCCTGTTCTCCTTTTTTAAAGGAAAAGAGTTTGCAGACACAGAGAAGGTGGGGTATGTAGGAGGCCAACTGGAAATACAGTCCCCTGAGGGACAGAGCTGCAGAGGAGGCCAGTGTGTCTGAAAAGGAGAAAGCAAGCCTAAAAACAAAAACCCCACCTCAGTGTTAGTGAATGGCTCAGAAAGCAGGAGGACTGGAGTGAACTGAATCACTAGAACACACATAAAAACCCAGGTACACTGCTGTACATTTATAATCCAACCACTGGGGAAGTAGGTTGACGCAGCTTGATCCCTGGGCTCACTGGCCAGCCAGTCAAGACTACTTGGAGAGCCCCAAGCCAATGAGAAACCTTGTCTCAAAAAACAAAAGAAAACAACAACAACCAAAAACAGTAGACAGTGCCTGAGATACCAATGCACCTGAAACCCAAAAGTGAGAGAGCAAGTAAGGTCATATAGCGACAGGAAGCCACTGAAGAACATGATCAGAATCACGGGTGCTGAAGTCCACTTCCCTTGCTGCT
Source organism: Mastomys coucha (assembly GCF_008632895.1). Taxonomy (NCBI): domain Eukaryota; kingdom Metazoa; phylum Chordata; class Mammalia; order Rodentia; family Muridae; genus Mastomys; species Mastomys coucha. The sequence goes on from NW_022196903.1 coordinate 33,265,406, forward strand.
GGATGAAGAGCAGGTAGCTAAATGGGGGCCAAGGAGGATAGAGATTCCCTTAGACAACCACAGTGGTTGAGCCTGAGCCTGTGTGAAACCTCATTCAATCAGGCATTGCCATTCACAGGATTCCCAGGGGATTTGAATGCCCATCCAAGTCCAAGGAACCTGAGCTTATTCTAGGGAAACCCCTGTAGGGTCAAACGGACACAGGGGCGCTGGGATAAATCTGCCAAAGTGAAGAAAAGCCAAAGAGGCAGGGATACCAAAAAGTGGGGTGACAAAGCAGAATCAACACAGAGAGGGGTCACCTATGTAAAGGACCCCAGGGGTCAAGACAGAAAGGCTGGACACCTCAAGAGGCCAAGGCTGGCTTCCAGGAATTAAAGAGGGGAAAGATTTTCTGTAGACAACTTTTCTCAGAGTTTAGCCATGTTGGAGCGGAGGGAGACAAGATACATCTGGAGGGGCCCGAAGAGGTCGCTTGGTTCTTAGAGCCGTAAAAGCTAATCACAAGAAAACATCAGCCAAAATCAGAGATGTTCCATAAAAGACCAACTCCTCAATAATTTCAAGACCATAAAAGGCAAGGAACGAGTCCAGTGAGATGGTGCAGCAGGCTTAAGTGACTGCTAGGCAGGACTGATGGCCCAACTCAGGCCCCAGAACCACAGCAGGAGCTGGTTATGGTGGCCTGCATCTGTAATCCCAGCAGGCCAACAGGGATGGGAGGAAGAGAGAGCAGCCACACTCAGAAGCTCACAGGACAGCAACCCTGAAGGGTGCAGCACAGCAGAAACAAGAGAAGCCAGAGCCCACAGGGTGGGAGGAGAGTAGCAGCTCCCAAACGTTGTCCTCTGACGGCCACACAGACGCCATGGTATGCCCATGCCCACACACGGACACAAAACTCACTAACTTTTTTTATTGATTCTTGGTGAGTTTCACATCATGAACCCCAATTCCACTCATCTCCCCTATCCCTTCATATCTGCCCTCCACCCTAACAACCTCCCCCAAAAAGAAAACAAACAAACAAAAGCCATCTCGCCGAGGAAGCTCCAGAGTGTCACCCAATACACCCTTCTGCCCAAACAGCTGTACTTGCAAATGTTCATTACAATGAGTCACTGGCCTGGTTTGAAGCCTCTGGCTTCTGCCGTAACATCAATACTGTATCCTCATGGGACTACCCTCAGATATCCTGTTGTTACCCTGCGTCATGGAGATCCTGCAGCTCTGAATCTGCATAACCAGTCCCTTCATGTGCTCCAGTAGTTCACAGACAGGGTAGATGCTGGGGTGGGCCAACTCAGAGCCCTGGACCTGGGCCTGGGTGGAAGCTGAGGTAGCCAGACCACAGCTCTCCTATGCCCACCACCACCACCACCAGGGCTCTATTGTGCTGCCCAAGTAAGACACCACTCCAGAGTGCTTTATCCACTAAAGGATGGGGTCAGCTCACCTGCCTGGTACAATGGTCTCTCACCCACACCAACACATGCCAGGAGAGGAGTGGGGCCATCTCTCCTGCAGCACTTGCAACCTCCCCCAAAAACTTGGTGGCCCTGCCACCAAGGCCAGCTCTGTGCTACCTAGGAAAAGCGTATGTCATCCCCATCCCAGTCCCAGCCCCACCCCCAAGTGCTGCAGCTGAAAGGGGCGGGGCTAGCTCTCCCCCTCTCTTAGATTGTGAGAGGAGGGCATTTCTTCCTCAACCACCCCACCACAAGGCAGAAGAGGGGCAGGGCCAGCTCTCCTGTACCCATGCTACCAGATCCAGCTCTCCTAGGCTACCCAGGCAAGGGGAAGAGCCAGCTCTCCACAGTGTGATGTCCAGAGAGGGGTGGGACCAGCTCAGCATAGTGTTCAAACTTCAACATGGCCTCAGGTGGCAGCCAGGACCAGGGACTTTCACATGGTCTTTGGTGGTAACACAGGCATGGAACATCTACACACACCCTAGCTACAGCAGGACCATGACCCAGACATGGCCCAAGCAGTCGCCTGGACATCACCATGGCCTCAGGTGGCTGCGCAGGCTCCTTATATCGGTCTGTTCCTTAGTGCCTTGTGTCTCTAGTTCTTTGCTTTCTCTCCCTTTTCTCCATCAGGTACTCCATCTTTCCCATCTCCCCACCACATGTTCACCCGTCAGAGTGGCACCCACCATGGCAGGTGCCTGGGTGTCTTTCTCCCAGCTGCCCTGTAAACCAGTCACAGATATGAGATGACTAAGCTGGGCAGTGGTGGCACATGACTCTAATCCCAGCACTAGGGAGGCAGAGGCAGGCAGATTTCTGAGTTCAAGGCCAGCCTGGTCTACAGAGTAAGTTCCAGGGCTATACAGAGAAACCCTGTCTTGAAAAAAAAAAAAATGTGTGGTAAATTATTATATGGTAGGATTCTGGATTGAATTCCAGAGGTGAGAGGCTGGAAAACCCAAGAAGTATGTGGTGAAGTTCATGCCGTTATCCCAAGGATAATTTCTCAGTTTCAATCTTTTAGAATCATGCACAATGCTAGCATTAGGGGAACCTGAATTATCACACAGGAACTGTGTGTTAATCACTTTTGTATGTTTCTGTATTTTTCTTTTAATATTTAAAGAGTTGTGTGTATATGCACACACCTGTGTGTGTGTGTGTGTGTGTGTGTGTGTGTGTGTGTGTGTGTGTGTGTGTACTCATAGAGTCCAAAAGAGGGAATTCTATCCCCTGGAGCTGGAATTACAGGCAATTATGAGCTCTCAACATGGAGACTGGGAATGAACCTTGGGTGCTGGGGGGGAGCAGTGCAAGCACTTTTAGCTGCTGAGCCATCTCCCCAACTCCCTGAAATTCTTTCAAAATGAGAACAAAAATAACTCATTTCTGTCCGGCAGGTTAGGCATGGGCTCAGGAAGCATGTATATGGGAGTGGGGGTGGGTCTGGATGTGATGTTTTAGAACCTGTCTCTTGAATTAAGACTACGGATAACTCAGATTCAACTGCATCAGCACTGAGACAACCCTGGAGAAGACATGGAAGATGGAGACAATGAGGAATGGACACGGGTAAGCTGGAAACAGAGGGGAACGGAGAGAGCAACGGAGACCAGAAACACAGTGGCTGACTGGGGAGACTCTGACGGAACTCTGGCAGAGGTACCCCCTCTTCCTTAAGCGTTTGGGCTGTCATCCATTGTGAAGAGGGTGTGGTAGGAAGGTACACAGTACAGAGGAAGTGGAGAAGAGCAAAGAGACCTGGCTGGAGGGCGGAGGAGAGCACTGAGCGCAGACACCAAGTAATCAGCAGGCACTTTGGCCCCACCCATAAAGTAGGTTTTCAAATTAGGAACACTCCTTCTCCCAAATCCATGTTCTTGGCCACAACTGGGTGTGGGAACTCTATGAGCAGCACCATGATGCGTGTTCCACAGAAAAGAACCTGCCTCTGTAACATACTGCACATCCTCAGGACTTTAAATCACAACTACCTGAGCACTCCTTTCTAAAACCCACCTGCCTTCTTTGACTAAGTCATACTCTTCATTGAAATGCCTGGATCATCCTGGCTCACCTCTGAGCCCTGGCTCAAACAGAAAGCACTACACTGAAAAGAAACTGCTGGACACCCAGCCTTCTGCCTGGAGGCTCGTCTGGGTCCACCTCCAGCTCTTCAAGTCCCACCCATAACACGCTCAATTTCCTTTCCTGGGCCCCAGTTCACCTGTCTACCTATACGATGTAGGGTTCGTGGAAATCACCACCTGCAAAATGACTGTTGAAGCTTTGCTGTGCACGTAGGACTGAAATGTGGCCCTTCCTGTATACAACGTTGTCTCAGTCAAGAACTGTGAGAGTTTGCAAGGGAAGACCATCTACCTAGGCAGGAGGTGACTCCACAAAATGACTGTAGACAGAATTCACTAGAAGACTCAAGTTCAGAAGACAAGCCCAAGTCTGTTGAGGCTGGGTAGCTGGGGTCTTGAGCAGGGAATGTCCTTGGTAAGGCCTTAGCTAGATTTGTCTGGAGGGCTGCCTCAGCCCTCTCAGCATGCTCTCTCAGCTCCATGGCTTCACTCCTCTCTTGAGCCCAGCATCCCTGGATGAGAGAAGATCCAACTGGCCAAGTCTAGGTACCATGGCCCTCTAGCCTCTAGCCTGTCATATGATAAGCATTCCCCAGATTTAAAAAGGAGAGTCTCCATTAAATGACAAGTGGTCTCTCTGTCAGCCCTTGAGGAGACTTCAACTGTAGCTGGAAGAAAATCTGGCCAATAAAAAGCAGAGCTCTTCATCTCCGAAACAAACAACCTAAGCCTACCGGGAGCTGAAGGACCAAGTCTCCAGTACACCGTACCGCAGAGAGCAATGCACAGTGTCTTCCCCTGCTCTCTGATTCTCTAGGACTAACACCTTGTGGTTGCTCCCACTTCCCACTCCCTCCTCTGGCGATGAGGGCCCACATAAACCACCAGTGACATCCCTGGAGCATCAAGGGAACTTGAGAAAATTTTAGAAAACTATAACCACAGGCCAACAACGCCACAATAAATGGCATGGTAAAGCTTCCTAACAATTCATATTGTTACGGTCAAAACACCGGCACGGGACTTGTGGTGGGATTTGAGGACTCTTTCAAGACCCTATTTGATGAGGTAAGGATATTAAAATGCTGGCTTAACTCGGGGTATATTTATTGAACGATGTCACAGCTGGCTTTGGTTTTTACTCTTTTCCTAAGTAAGATGTGATCCTCCCTTACCAACCTGGAGGGCAAGGCCATCCGCACTTGGAGCAACAAAACCAGCTAAATACTCAACTCACCAGGAACAAAGGGGAAAGCATCCCTCTGCCAGCCATCTGCTCCTAAAACAATTTAATTCAAAACAGTCCTATGACAGCAGGGAAAAGGACACCACCGCTTCAAGATAACCTTGTCTCCAATTACACTCTGGATGGAGCGGGATGGCACACTAGTGACTAAGCATGAAGAGGCACTTTCCCTCCCACACCAGGGGCAGCAGCATCAAGACCACACTAGTGGGAAAGGGCCTAGGGCAGAGTAATGGAAGCCAGCCCTCCCTGGCTGGGTGGGTTTAATCCCAACAAACAGCCAACAGCTTACGCTGCAGGCTTAATACCCTAATTCAGGTCCAAGTTAAGCTTTTCTTTGATATCAAGAGAGCTGGAAGCTTAGACAAGAGAAGGGTCAGTCTGGCTGGAGGCACCAGCAGAGACAAAAGGGAGTGTGCACAATGTCAGATGTGGGTTTTTTTTGTTTTGTTTTTGGTTTTTTTTTTTTTGTGACAAAGTGCAGCGGCTCCATTCAGTTGGGAAGGATGCTAAAGAAGTTGGCTCAGGAGTGTGAGAATGTCGGCAGACAACAGGAGCCACTGGATAGTGTTGAGCAATGCAACCTTTTTTAACATCAGTGTCCTGCATTAAAAATCACCCCGGCAAAAAGAGAAGCTATGCAGGCTCCATCCTCCACACAGATACACTGGACACCAGGCAGGGGGTGTAATAAGGAGGGAGAGGAGAATGGGGACAAATTTCAGAAACTTAACTTAAAATTAAAGAGAACATAAGGCTTTAGAGCCTGGTGGAGTCTGTGAGGCATGAGGATAGGTGAAGGTGAGCCAAGGCAGGGCAGGAGGTTCAGACATAAAGACAGGAGTTCAAGGCCAGCTTGGGCCACACAGCAAGATCACAGTCTCAAAAAAGAAAAATAAAGCCTGCGGTGGTGATACACGCCTTTAATCCCAGCACTTGGGAGGCAGAGGCAGGCAGATTTCTGAGTTCGAGGCCAGCCTGGTCTACAGAGTGAGTTCCAGGATAGCCAGGGCTATACGGAGAAACCTTGTCTCTAAACCCCCTCCCAAAAAAAAGAAAAAAGAGAGAGAAAAAGAAAATCACCATTGCTAGCTGCCCACTAGACAACTCCTCTGAGTGTCTCAAAAGCCCCACCCATCCTCCAAAGGACTCAGGCTCATTCATTAACTCTCGATCACAGTTAGGTATTTCCACCACTGTTAGCCCCCATTCTCTCCTCCCTACCGCCAATGCACTGCTGCATCCTGAGGATGACCTGCTCAGAACTCAGACTTATAGAGTCTATAGGAGATGGCATCCTGGGCACTGAGTGAAACAGGCAGGTCTTCCAAGACCCAGACATAACCTTGTTTCCTCTCTTGTTCTGAATGTGGCTCTAAATCAGGGAGAAGTCTTTGGGAACAGGGGAAGGGAGAGGGACCTAGTTGAAACCCTTTGTCACAGAATTAGGAATTCCAGCACAGTTAGCATCTACCATGAAGGCTGTCTACACCGAGCAGTATTTCTTTTAAAGAGATAATATCTAATAAGAACATCTAAATACTCAGGCGTGGTGGCACACCTTTAATCCCAATGTTCAGAAGCAGAGGTAGGCAGATCTCTGTAAGAGGTCAACCTGGTCTACTAGTGAGTTCTAAGACCACCAGGGTTATGTAGAGAAACCATGTCTCAAAAGGCAAACAAAAAGCAAAAGACAGAGAGAGAGAGAGAGAGAGAGAGAGAGAGAGGACCTTAAATAGTAATGAACCATGATTAAGCCTGCCCATACCCATGCGAAACCTTACTTAGAAAAAAAGGCACATTTTAACTATCTTCTGCAACTCTTTGGGATCTGTGATTGTGTTTTATCTAACTATGATGTCATCCAAGGCGACCCCAGAATCCTCTATAATCTAGATTATCAAAAAGGGGAATAAGCATAAAAAGGGGGGGTGTCCTCTTGAAAATCTGGTGAACAATGTGTGGCAGCTTGAATAAGAATGGCTCTCATAGGCTCATATTTGAATGTTGAGTCACCAAAAAGTGGCACTGTTTGAAAGGATTAAAAGGATTAAGAGTTGTGGCCTTGTTGCAGGAAATGTGTCATTGAAAGATGGGCTTTGAGGTTCAAAAACCCATGCCATGTCTCTCTTGGCCTATGGAGCAGCATGTAACTCTCAGCTACTACTCCAGCACCATGCACATCATAATGAAAAAAATAACTGCTTCTGAAAATGGGAACAAGGCCTCAATTAAATGCTTTCTCTTACAATAGTTGTCTTGGTCATGGTGTCTCTTCAATGAAATTTCAAAAGTCTAATACACAGCAGGGCATAAGTATCAAACAGCCTTGGGCCTAGCACTAGGGAGCCAGGCCAAAGCTGATCTCTCTATACATTCAAGGCTAGCCTGTGTACATATTGTGCCAGGAAGTGTTCGTGAAGCCCAGAACCCCAAAAGATCACCAAGGAGCCGATTTTGATGCGATCTCATTAGGGTCTCTCTATTATAAGCTCAAGCTTGGGCCCTCTGCCAACCCTGACACAGAAGGACAGGAAAAGTGGAGCAGCCCCAGGCCCTCATCAGGATAAGGATTTTTAGGATATGGCAAGCAAGCAGGGGTTAAGCCAACAGGTGAGTGCTTTGAAGCAAAACCATGAACAATCATAAACGGTCTGAAAGTGTATCTGAAACAATCAGGCTAATCTTTGATTGACTGTTGCTAGAAAGTTGCTAGGGAGTAACTCTGGGGTATGGTTCAAGGACAAGCCATGGGGTCCTTCCTGATACTTGGGTGAGCTTGGTTGGGTTCAGCAGCAGGTCAAATTTTTCGGCTCTTTTTCTTTTAAGATGGAGGCTGGTCTCAAGTTTGGCCTCTCACATAGTGAGTTCTAGGCCAGCCAGGGCTACAAGGTGAGATCTTGTCTTAAAAAAAAAAAAAAAAAATTAAGGACTGGAGAAAGGACTCCCGAGGACTCAGGTTTGATTCCCAGCACCCACATGGTGGCTCACAACTATCTGTAACTCCAGTCCCAGGGAATCTAATGCCCTCTTCTGACCTCTACAGGCACTGCAGATCATAGTACAGAGGCATACATGTAGGCAAATCATACATAAAAAATAAAAATAAGTAAATAAAACATTTTTTAAAAGCTAGGAAGCATAAAACCCTATAGACAGCCAGGCAGTGGGGGCGCATACCTTTAATCCCAGCACTTGGGAGGCAGAGGCTGGTGGACTTCTGAGTTCAAGGCCAGTCTGGTCTACACAATGAGTTCCAAGCCAACAAGGGCTATATACAGTGAAATCCTTTCTCAAAAACCAACTGTACATTAGGTTCTTGATTTACTCCTCTGCCCAACCTAGGAGACTCTAAGCAATCTTAAGGGAAAAATTACTACATCTTTCCTGAGTTCCTCTCCATATCCAGCCCATATCAGCTTGCCATATCTTTCCCAAGGTCTAGCAAGACCCTTCTGACCATGAAAGCTAAGAGCAGGACAGGGATTAACCAAGAATGAAAGGCCCCTTGCTTGTGGACTTTACAATACAGAAGAGATCGATAACTAAGGACAGACTGGGGAGATTGCCAAGGAAACAAGGAGGCTGCAGCCAGAGAGGAACGGACAAGGAAGTCAAAGGATGAGTAGCCAGAAAGACAGTGAGAGGCTGCTCCAGCAAGACAGAATAGTGTGTGAATGGAAGCAAATGAGGTAAAGATGAGAAAAATTTGGGTGCTTCACTGCACTGAATCAGAGGGGCACTGAGTCAGAGGCTGGGGTGGGAATGCCCTTCACAGATGTGGAAATAGCTGCTCGGAAGAACCCATGGCCAGAGGAGAACCTGCCACAGGGAACCTGCCACAGGGAGCCTGCCACAGGGAGCCTGCCAAAGCAAGGCTTGCATGGTGTGTGGCTAGAAATGTGTTCTTGAGAGAGCAGTCTGGGACAGTGAACCATGTGCTGGTTACTTTTCTCACTGCTGACAACTTAAGGAAAAGTTTATTTTAGCTCACAGTTCCAGATTATGGTCTACCATGGCCAGGAAGTAACAAAGAAGCTTGGGTCACACTGTATTCACAGTCAGGAAGCAGAGAGAGGTGAATGTGGCTGCTCATCTCTCTTCCCCTTCTATTCAGTCTGGGATCCCAGCTACAGAAGAGCACTTCCCGTCTTGCTTCCTATCTTGAGGGTGGGTCTTCTCACCTTAATTAAGCTAATTATAAAAACAAAACCGTCACAGACCCGTCCAGAGATTTATTTCAGTGGTGTGGTGGTTTCCATAAGAATGGTTCACAGGTTTGAATACTTAGTCACCATTTGGTGGGACTGTTTAGGAAGGATTAGTCGGTATATCCTTGTTGGAGGAAGAATGTCACTGGCATGAGATTTAAGGCTTCAAAAGATTAGTGCCATTCCCTGTGTAGTCTCAGCTTGTGGGTTGAGAGGTGAGCTCCCAGCTGCTGCTCCAACTACTTACTATGCCTCATTTTCTCTGTCAGAGACTTTAACCCTATGGAATGGTAAGCTCGCTAAAACTCTTTTATAAATTGCCTTGCTTTACCACAGCAACAGAAAAGTAAGCCATACACATGGTAATTGTAGATCCCATCAAGTCAACAATCAAGATTTACCATCAGAGACAGTTATCAGCAAAAGACAACAAGGCCAAAGAGGCTAAAACTTGTGACTTGTAAGAATGCTCTTTTGAGGGTGTTCTGCAGTAGTCATATTACTATGGTGTAAAAATTTGTGTTCCCTTAGCTGGGCAGTGGTGGCTCACGCCTTTAATCCCAGCACTTGGGAGGCAGAGGCAGGTAGATTTCTGAGTTCAAGGCCAGCCTGGTCTACAGAGTGAGTTCCAGGACAGCCAGGGCTATACAGAGAAACCCTGTCTTGTGTTCCCCTCAAACCTGTGTTGAAACCTGCAGTGGTTTGAATCTGCCTGGCTTTGGAGAGCCTCTCCTAGCTGTCTGAGCATGCCAGTCTTCTGGTGGCCTTCAGATCAAGATGTAGAACTCTCAGCTCCTTCTCCAGCACCATGTCTATATGGATGCTACCATGATCCCCGGCTTGATGATAATGGACTGAACCTCTGAATGTGTAAGCCAGCCTTAATTAAATGTTGTCCTTTATAAGAGTTGCCTTGATTATGTTGTCTTCTTCACAGCAATGGAAAATCTAACTAAGACAAAATTCTTCCCCAAAGGTCACTAAATTTAAATGAGGTCTTAGAAGGCCACTAGGTCAATAGAGTAGAAACCATAAGAATTAGTATCCTTATAAAAAGGGGCTTGGTCACCTTTTCCCCCATGTTCTCCCCCATGTGGCCATACATATAAATGCAAATTTGCCAAACTCCTAGTCTACTGCACCTCAAACTTGGACTTGTCAGCAATCAGAATGGTGAGCAATAAATTTCTATTGTTTATTAAGTTAAGTACCTAGTCTAAGGTATTTTGTTACAGCATCACAAACAGACTAAGACCTGCACCAAATCAAGTGCTATCTGCATATACTTCTCGGGTTTAATACAACCAAGCACACAAATTATTCTCATCCTTACTTAATTTATTCCCAGTCACTGCACTCTTTCCCAAACCCCCTTTTTCTGCCTACTTATTGGTATGAAGAGCCTACTGATTAGCAATTATCCATAACATTAACTCTCTAAGCATCAACAATAATGGTTTATTGGAAGGCTCTTTGGGACTCCAGAATGAAGAGCAATATAAAGTTAATATAAATACTAATTTGCCAAGAAACTAGCCAGATCGAAAATATAAATAAGCCAAGAAGCAATCTTCTAATGCTAAAGAACAAAGCAGAGCTCGATATATGTGTTTGCCACTTACAGTAAAATGTTTAAATGCTGCCAATACATCTGCTGTTGCCATTTAAATTTTCTATTGTCAAATAAACATAAACAAAAGCTAAAGAAAAAAAACCCTAGAATCATTTGCACAGTTTGAATACCACCAGTGCCAGGCACGCATGGCTAAGGGGAAGAAAAGTCGATTCCAGGGCTGGGCAATAGCTCAGTAGTCAAAGTCCTTGCCAAGCCAACATGAAGACCTGAGTTGGACCCAAAAAAAGCTGACCATGGTGGCCCACACTTGTCATCCCAATGCTAGGGAGGCAGAGACAAACAATCTATGAAGTTCACTGGCCAGTCAGCCTGGCCTACTTGGTGAGCGCCAGGCCAGGGACAGATACTGCCTCAAGAAACAAGGTAGGCAACTTCTAAGGATGAGACACCTGAGGCTGACCTCTAACCTCTATATGGGGAAGAATGCACATGCTTATGCACAAGAAACAGGAACACGCAGGGCAGTGGTGGCGCACGCCTTTAATCCTAGCACTTGGGAGGCAGAGGCAGGAGGATTTCTGAGTTCAAGGCCAGCCTGGTCTACAGAGTGAGTTCCAACCAGAGCTATACAGAGAAACCCTGTCTCAAAAAAAAAAAAAAAAAAAAAAAAAAAAAAAAAAAAAAAAAAAAAAAAGAAAAAAGAAAGGAAGAAAGAAAGAAAGAAAGAAAGAAAGGAAGGAAGGAAGGAAGGAAGGAAGAAAGAAAGAAAGAAAGAAAAAGAAAGAAGAACACACAGAAATTCCACACAGCATTATTAACCTCAAGAAATATTTCTGTATTTCTAGTTCAGGTTTCTAAAATAATAACCAAATACCATCATCACATCTGACAAAATTAAAAAGAATTCCTAACTATCCACTTCCTATTCGGTATTCCTTGATGGCCTTGAAATGCTTTTGCATAGTTGCTTTTCTCAATTCAAGTCCCAAGCAAGAAACACACTGCTTTGGTTCATATGTCTCCTAAGTGTCTTACACATTATTAAGTTTGCCTCTCCTTTCTCTTGGAAGCTCTCGCTAGTTCATTATTAAAGAAAGCGGGCCATCTGTCCCCGCAGACAGCCCACACTGTCTGGCTTGCTATATCCTCGTGGTGTCATTTGAAGTTCTTTTACCCCACATTTCCTGAACTGTTGGATGGATCAAGAAGCCTCCTGGGGTTCAGGGTCAATGCTTTCTCCAATGACACTTTCCAGGTGGTCTGAGGGCTTCTAGAAGGAACTTTTTTAGTGGCAGCAAGTGGCAGAATCTTCTCCTGGGCTTAGGTAGTGACTGCTCTAGCAATGGGGGGCTCCTCGACAACTTTTCACCCGCTGTTGCCAGGACTGCCACTGACTGCTGCTGACACTCATTACTTCATTAGGGAGGTTGTGTTTATAAGCCTGCATTAATTAAAGATATTCCAATGCTCAAAGATACAATTAAAGAAAGAATGATAATTATTTGGTTGTCTGAAGCACTATCTAGTTTATGCTTAGAACAACACCCCTAGGTCTTCTGATTAGAAATTCAATACAAAGTTGCTGGCGTCTTGCTGTTCCTTAGAAATTCTGCAGATGGATCTCTGGCTCTGTGATAAAGCTAGAGTAGAGCTTTCCTTCTCTTTTTAGTTCAGAAAGACATCAAATAAAGAATCAAACAGATCCTGGAAATTATGACACGTATGAAGGAGAGGAGGAAATAGACCATTAGAACATTTTCAAAGCAGTATGCTTATTTTAGACACAGATTAATGACGAACCAAAGTAGCCTCAAAGCGCCGTGGCTAAGTCCTCTTCCTCTGCAGCCCCTTACAGAGAACTTCGGGAACACAGCAAAAAGAATCCGAATCTTCTTCTTCCCACCCCACATGCACAAACAGAAGGCACACTCCACAGAGAGACGTGTGCATCCAAGTTTATCACAGGCATTGCTCATAGCAGCCAAGGTATAGAGCCAGTCTCGATGTTTATCAACAGATGAGTGGATAAAGAAAATGCAGGCTACATACAGCCAAGTCTTCCTCTGTTATAAAGCAATTATATAGAAATTATGAAATTATACCACTTGCAAAAAAAAAGGATGGAACAGGATATGATTATGTTATGCAGAATAACCCTGCCCCAAAATGACTAACACTGCGTGTTCTCTCTCCTAGATATGTGATATAGATACATACAATTTATATACGTACATATAAGATATCAACACAGAAGGGAAAGTATGATGGAGAAGAATAGATCTAAAGGGAATGAAGAGGTAAGGGGGGGAGACGGAGACCATATGTTCTCTCTCATATGTAGAATCTATAGTATATGTTTGTGTCTCTGTGTGTGTTTATCTGCGTGTGCATACGTAAACATGTGCATGTGTGGTGAGACAATTTGTGGGGAGGAAGAGAATCAGTGAGAGGAAAGGAGGATGTCTTGGGGAGGTAGGAAGGGATAAATGTGAGCAAAATACAATACATGTGTATGGAAAAAGACATAAAGAAACATGTTTTTATGTATATCAACTAGAAAGCCTTATAAGGAATTTCAAGTCTAAGAAATAAGTAGCATGTAAAATGCCTGTGTAAGCAGAAGTAAGAACCTCCCTCCCTCCCCCAGTCAGAGACTAGTTAATACCTTCCACATAATCATTTAATGACCTGAGAGTCTCTATTATTAGCCATCCTCAGCATGGACCCACCTGCCCCCATCGCAGAACTTCAAACTGCAGAGAACAGAGCTCACCCCCATGACAGCACCAGCCTGGTATATGCAGAAAGGGGGAAGGAAGGAAGGAGATGGGTGTTGGGGTAACTTTTAGAGGTCAGTATGATGACAGGGCCTCCAGAACAGAAATAAGAGTATGGTGGGATGTTTTGAAGGTAATATATATATATATATATGTATATATATATATATATATATTTGCATGTGTGTATATACATATATATGTATATATGACAGAATCAATAAATGCAAATTATATACTAATTAAAATTAAATTTTAAAACAAATAGGAAAACACAACAATGAATGCTGCTTAAAAATGAGCAACTGGTAAATTTTGCTGTGTTTATTTTACCACTTGAAAAGAAATGCTAGCCAGACAGTAGTGGTGCACACCTTTAGTCCTTTAAGCACTTGGGTAGCAGAGGCAGGCATATCTCTATGACTTCAAGGCCAGTCTGGTCTACAGATCAAGTTCTAGGACAGCAGAAGCTACACTGTCTCAAAAAAAGGAAACGAAAACAAAAACTAGAGAAAGTGAAAAGAAAGGAAAAGAAGCGGGCGGTGGTGGTGCACACCTTTAATCCCAGCACTTGGGAGGCAGAGGCAGACAGATTTCTGAGTTCAAGGCCAGTCTGGTCTACAGAGTGAGTTCCAGGACAGCCAGGACTATACAGAGAAACCCTGTCTCAAAAAGCCAAAAACAAAAACAAAAAAAAAACAAAACAAAAAACAAAAAAAAAAACCCAAAAAACAAAAAACCAAGAAAGGAAAAGCAAAGAAGAGAAAAGTTGGGGCTGGCAAGATGGCTCAGCCAGTAAACACATTTAAATACCAAGCCTGATGGATTGAATTTAATCCCCTGGGTCCCACACAGTAGAAGGAGAGAATTGACTCCCAATGTTATTCTATAGCTTTCACACATGTGCTATAATATGCACACATGTGCACGCGTACTCACATATGTACAGTCATACAGACACACACACACACAATAAAATGTAATTAAATGATGCTGGGTCAGTCCATTGAGGCTCATGTGGACATAACGACCATTCCACCAGGAATCAGCCTCTGATATCTTTCACTCTATTAGTGAAGAATCTGAGGATCCAAAGGACTGTATAAATCTTTAAGACAACAAATGTCAGATAAACCAAGGAGCGAAAGACAACCCTATCCATTACCCAACCCCCCTTTCTCTGAACACCATATTCCCTGGAATACCTAACATAGAAGAATTATGTTATACCAGGAGTTTCCAAGGGAAACTTCCAGATTATAGTTCTTGAACACTATGCACAAGACTTCATAATTACAAGGCAAAGATAAATTCTACTTGTTGAAAATGCCTCACTGCATCTCAGCACAAGCCTGTGGACTTGTGAAACTTTAGCATTTAGAAGAGAAGGGCAGGCCTAGGGAAAGAGCTCAGCAGTCAAGAGCACTTGCTGCTCTTGCAGAGGACTCAGGCTCTGTTCCCAGCACCTATATGGGAGCTTTCAACCCTTTGTAGCTCTGGTTCCAGAAGAGTTGATGCCCTCTTCTTGTCTCTCTGGACACCAGGCACATGTGTGGTATACATTCTTAGAGACAGGCAAAACTAGTGCACATAAAAAAAATAAAAATAAAAATAAATTAAAATGTAAAAGCAAAACAGAGCAATGTAGTAACATCAACACTAATACCACAGAGATAAGACCACACAAAGACAGCACTAAAAGAGTCCCTGGGACCTGGGAAACCCACCAGGACCTCACCTTCTCAGGCACTGGAGTGGTAATTCTTCACTACCTTGTATGTAGAGACAAGCTAGAAGTTGGACCAGACGAGAGAAAACTCAAGTAAGGATCCAAATTGTTTGCCTGCTATCCCCAGCAACCTGTTAATGGCTGCCTGGGGCCTAACACAACAGATGGCTAACCAATATGTGTCCATCCTCCACCACTGAGAAGCCAAGGTGGCCTGCTGGACTGTGCAGACTAGACAGGTAACAACAGATTGCCTTATTTGTGACAACCATGGCGATGAAGGACATGGTCCCCGTTTGTAGCTGGGTACTGCACGTGTCCCCTTCCTGCACCCTACACCCCTAAGCAAGGCTGCTCAACATCAGCATTGCTCAGCAGGTTCTGCCACGCTGAGCTGTTTGTCCGGCACCTGCCATCTCACACACAGCATGGAAGCCTGGCCCCTGTATTTGGGAAACACCATCATTGCTCTTCCAAATTGTAGAGATCTACAATAAGCATTACTTATTACTATTATTATTATTATTATTATTATTATTATTATTATTATTACTATATTTATTTATTTATTTATTTATTTATTTATTTATTTAGTGTGGGAGGGAGCAAGATACACACATTGCAGGAATTGGTTCTCTTCTTCTATCATGTGGTACCGGTATGGAGATGAAATTCAAGTTGCTAGGCTTGGAAGCAAGCATCTTTACCCACTAAGCCACCTTATTGATCCCTACAGCGTATTTTTGATATTTGTAGATGTCATAGAATGGCTAAATCTCGCTTAGTTCTGATCCGCTCTCTGTATTTTCCAAGACTACAACATGTTACTAACAACCACAGTCACTATGTTGCCTAATCTCTTGAATTTATTCTTCCTAAAAGAAATTTTGTATCTTTTGTACCAACATTACCCAAGCTTGTGTCCTTTCTATCTAAATAATTTCTGTTTGTTTGTTTTCCCAGAATGAGTATCTCTCCATAGCCCTGGCTGTCCTGTAACTCTATAACCAGGCTGACCTCAACCTCAGGACCTCACCTGTCTCTGCCTCCAGTGTGCTGGGTTAGAAGAGTGCACCACCATTGCCCAGCTTCTAAATAATTTTCAGCCGGGGTGTGGTGGCGCATGCCTTTAATCCCAGCACTTAGGAGGCAGAGGCAGGTGGATTTCTGAGTTCGAGGCCAGCCTGGTCTACACAGTGAGTTCCAGGACAGCCAGGGCTACACAGAGAAACCCTATCTCAAAAAACAAAAAAACAAAAAAACAAAACAAAACAAAACAAATAATTTTCAGCTAAAAGCAAGAAAGCCAGATAACTGCTGATGCACAAGGAACAATGCGCAACATCATCCATCGGGGAAATGCAGATGAAAACCTTAAGAAATGCCTAGCCAAAGTCACTGTGCAACATGAGCACTGGTGAGTAGGTGGAAAAATGTAATCCTTCATCTAGGGTGGCAGGTACACATGTCTACTGTCGACGAGTCACAACTAGTTATGCACAATCATAACCAGGAATATCACTACCTAAGCAAAAGCCCAAGACATTGAGAACAGGCACTGCAGCCAAGCGTGGTGCTGTAGTCTGGCTATCTCTGAGTTTAAGGCCAGCCTGCTCTACAGAGTGAGTTCCAGGATAGCAAAGATCATGTGGAGAGATTCTGTCTTAAAACAAAAGAGAGAGGGCAGTGGTGGTGCACGCCTTTAATCCCAGCACTTGGGAGGCAGAGGCAGGTGGATTTCTGAGTTCAAGGCCAGCCTGGTCTACAGAGTGAGTTCCAGGACAGCCAGGGCTACACAGAGAAACCCTGTCTCAAAAGAAAAAAAAAAAAAGTTTAAAAAGGGGCTGGAGAAATGGCTCATTGGGTAAGAGCACTGACTGCTCTTCCAAAGGTCCAGAGTTCAAATCTCAGCAACCATATGGTGGCTCACAACCACCTGTAATGAGATCTGACGCCCTCTTCTGGTGTGTCTGAAGACAGCTACAGTGTACTTACATATAATAAATAAATAAAATTTAAAAAAAGAGAGAGAGAAAGAGAGAAAGACAAAGACAAAAGAAAGGAAGGAAGGAAGAAAGGAGGGACTGCAACATTTTGACATTTATATTTGAGAAGGGTAAGCAGGCATATGCTACTACACACCCACCAGGGTCAGAACACAGGAGTAAATTTTCTTCTTCCACCATGTGGATTATGGGGACTGAACTCAGATCACAGGGCTTGGTGGCAAGCTCTGTACTCACTGGGACAACTTGCTAGTCCTGAAAACAAGTGTTCAAACAAGGACATGTGCATGAATGTCCACAGCAGCATTAAATATTAATAGCCAAAAGGTAGAAACAACCCAAAAATCAATCAGCTAGTAATAAATAGCATGGTATGTCCATACAATGAAACACTAGCCAATTATAAGAAGGAACAAAACAGCAACAGTGCTTCAACACAGACCTTGAACCTTGAAAACACTATGCTAAGTGAAAGCAGGCACAGACAGACAGACAGACAGACAGACAGAAACACACACACATACATATTATATGATTTTACACATATGAAACATTCACAATAGGCAAACCCACAGACATTAACAGCAGGTCAGTGACAGCCAGGTGGCAAGGTGCTGGGGCAGGCAGGTGGCAATGACAGATGTACAGTATTACACATGGAAATCAACACTACCTTAAAATATACTTTCAAGTGCTTAAAATGCTAAATTTTATCTACATTCCCCCCCCCAAAAAATAATTTAAAGTAAACTGAAGAACTCAAATACACAAACTCCTTGGAAGAAATCAACCAACCTTATCCTCATTTAATTCGGTTAAATTGATCCCTTCCTAAAGCCAGCTGTCCCTCCTCCTGGCCTGCAGTTTCTCAGAGGGGCCCTACTCTTAAAATCACTACTGAGCTTTTGAATCTATAGGTTTGTAGTTTCAGCTTGTGGGCCAGGAATAAACAATTTAAGTTTCACCTAGGTGTCTTAGTGATATCCAAAGTCTAAGGCAGCCCATGCTTGCCTTCTAGAACATTCCCAGAGCTTCTGAGAAGGAAGGTATTGGTAAGTCCTCATTAATGCTAATTTGTGTGTGCTGACAGCCACTGTGTTTGGTATCAGTTCTAAGCTGATGGCATACACTGTGGCTGTCTCCCAGGACACCCTGGCAAGGGCTGCCTGACTACCTTAAGGTTCTACGCTGCTTGTGACCCACTGAGAGGCCTCTTGTTTCAGAGACTAATCAGACTTTCTGATATCCCTTGTATTTCATCCATCAATTTTACATGTTGGAAGCATGAAATCACTCACGTTGTCGGGCCTAAAGACTATGATTAACTATTGATGTCCGTACTTTAAAACCAGGTTGCTGGGCTGACAAGATGGTTCTATGAATAAACCAAAGACTGGGCCCAGGATTCACACCGTGGAAGGAGAGAACGGGCCTGCCTGAGTGGTTCTCTGATCATACTGTGGCATGCGTGTACCCACACTAAATAAATAAATAAAATTAATTTTTAAAACAATCTAGTATTAAAGTCAGGTTGCTAAGATGTTTTCACAAAAACCCTCTTTGGAAACATACAGCATCATTAACAACAGTGACCAGTTTTTAAATGAGACTAGAAAAGGCTCTTTCCTCATATGACATGGTGATTCATCCACCATCAAAGACAACAGTAAGCTAAGCAACCAGGCTTTAAGCTGGGTCTCCCGTCTCAGTGTACTGACCACACCCCCTTCTCATCCTGCCAGGGACTCTCCACTTCCCCTCCTCTTCTCCTCCCCCCATGCTCCACCAGTCTCCCCTGGGTCCCCGGGGACTGTCTCTCATCGGTCCCTCTCCTCCTTAGCTGATTTAATGTATCATAACAATATGAAAGCCAATACTATATTCATTGTTGCATTTACTGTGTGAGGCTTTTTATTCTCTGCGTTTAAACACTGCTTATGATTTGTTCTTTTAGAAATGCTTTTCAGCCTGTGTGTAAGACTTACTTGATTTCTCCAGAGGAATCAGTGGCCTTTAAGAGAAAAAGACTCTTGATTACTGAGGCTATTTAAATAAGAAACACAGGCATCTTCAGTGAGCATGTGAAACCACTCTCCAGTGAGCACAATTACTCTTTCTTTTGCTTGGCTACAGGGATAGAAAGAGAAGTCTCTCAGAGACCAAAGATTTTCTAAGAAAAAAAAAAACTCAACTTTTTTTAAGCTTTTTAGCAATCCTATTCCGTGACATGCAGAGATCCCCAGCTTTTTGCCTCCTGGACCTCACCCTCTGTCTATAAACTCCATCCCAGGAACCCCTAGCATTCAACGTGACCATGCAGGTGAAGGGCCAGATAGGAACTGCTAGAGTGCATGACATCTTCACTAGGACAGCCTGAAGGACAAACCAGGGAACGGGGCAACGGTCACCAAATGGCTGCCAGGCACCCCACTGCCAGCAGGTATAGAAAGAGAACACAGCAGTGTGTGTGTTCACTTGGATTTTATTTATAATGTTCATATCAAGATGGAGGTAAAAAAAGAAAACCAAACCCCTTCCCATACCTTTCTCACAGTTCCTATGTCCATTCATGCAGAATCATTATTCATTGAGTTGAATTACTTGTGAAATCTGCAGTCCCTGTATCATCCGATCTCCCCAAGACAAAATATTAAATAAGTGACCACAGTAACCAAGGAAAGTCAACCCATTAATGTCTATGATGATTTATATTACGGACTGCCTACTATAAGCAAGTTCTGCACTGAGAACCCTTCTGGAATTAAATTGCTTAACCTCACCCCCAACAACCCACCTTTTCAAACGAGGAAACCAAAGCTAGAGGGCATTTTAAACCTCCTAAGGGTGGGGTGGGGCTGGCATGCTCACACCATTGTCAGACCACCCAGGTATCTCCAAACAGATTGGGTCACACACTTCATTAATAAGAAAAATCCTGGGGCTGGAGAAATGGCTCAGCAGTTACAAGCACATGCAGCCCTGCAGAAGATCTGAGTTCAGCTCCTAACACATTAGGCACCTCACAATTCCCTGTGATTCCAGCTCCAGGGAACCCTAGACCATCTTCTGGCCTTCTCAGGTGCCTGCACACATGCGGCACACATACACTCATGCAAGCAATATATATAAATAAATACCTCTAAAAATAAGAAAATTCGCAAGCACATATACACACTTCATTTAAAGGCTACAATTGGGCATGGTGGTACAACTGCTTGTGAGGCTGAGGTAGGTGAAGATGGAGTTCAAGACAAGCCTAGCTGCAGAGCAAGAGCCTGTCTAAATAAACAACTACAGTCCACTCTCATATTGTGAATGTTTGTGCAGCACAGAGATTCAACTTAGGGTTTTGTGGATGTTAGATAAATGACCTAATATTAAGCTATATCCATAATGCATACTGTAAATATATAAATCATACATTTAAATTTTAAAATAATGAAGCAAAAAAGCAATAAATGATCTCATAATTACACTCACTAGCATGTGAATGTAAAAATCAAACCCATCTGTGGTCCTGACGTTCACCATAAAAGTCAACTACACTGTCAATCATCCTGTGGAGCTTCAGTACTCAGGAACCAACTCCCCATGTCTTTAGACTCTCTGATGGGAGGAGCTGTGTAGCCCCAAAAACTTATGATGAGATCCTTATCCACACCATTTCAGACTAGGACCTTATGTGGAAACAGAGTCTCAATAGAGATAGATAATCCAAGACATGGAGCAGGCGAGGGTTCTGATAGGACCGATGTCTTCATGAAAAAGAGGGGGGGTGTGCACGCACAGAAGAATGGAGACCCAGAGAAAGATACATACACACAGGGAAGACGAGTGGAAGTCACACAGGGAGAAGACAACCATGTGGTTGGAGGGATGCAGCCAAGGAATGCCAACAATTGCCAGCAAAAGTCAGAAGCTGGGAAAACCAAAGAGAGGCTCTCCCCTAGAGTCCTGAGAGGGAGTACAGCCAAACTAAACCCTGCTTTAGTTAACTTCAGTCCTCTGGAACGGTAAAGCAACAGCCTGTTGTTTCAAACCACCCTGTCCCTGAGCATTATTCCAGGGTGCAAAGCCATACAGCTAGCAAAACTCTGACGCCGTCAGTAAGAATGTGGCTGTCCGCACTGTTAATACAATCTTCAACCTGTACATTTCCATATCTCAACAAATCACTTAGATCAATTATCCACTAAGGGAAATCTTGTTTTTACAAAGCTTCTAATTACTTAAAAAGTAATTACTTTAGTATTAGTATTTAGTATTAGAGTCCATGTCACCTCTGCCCTTCCCAAGTCACAGAAAGACAAGGAGGCTCCCAACTCATAGGCAAGCCCTCTCTCTGTGTCACAGCACTCCTGTTTGTCCTCAGGACAACTGTCCATCCATTTGGGACATAATAATCTATCAGGGCCAACACACAGCAGACATCAGTAAAACTTAATTTTGATATACAAAATGGACTTTTTTTTTTTTAATTAGAAAGGGGGGCTGGGAGATGGTCCGGAATGAGAAATGAAAAGGACTGGGGTATGGATGTTCAGGAACACATAAGAGCTAGGTGGCCATGTTGCCATCTGTATTTCCAGCCTAGGAGGCAGGGGATCCCCAGAGCAAGACTGGCTGTTCTGGCAAATTCTGGGTTTAACTGAAGAATCTGTCTTGCTGAAGAGAGGTTAAGAATGATTCTGACATCAAATCCTGGCATCTACATGCACTCAAACATGTACCCACACGCATTCAACACACACACACACACACACATACACACACACACACACACACACACACACACACACACACACACACACACACACACACACACACCTAGGAAGAAAAACAAGTACAGACCAAAGTCCACACCACCAGGAGGGAACAAGGATGCTGGTGAAAGCTGCAGGACTTTGCTTAACAACTTAATCAGGGCTCAGGGAGCCAACCAAGTCTGACTTTAGAAATGTCAGAGCACCCAAGGTCATCAAGTCCGAACTTACTGAGTACCTACTAGGTCACAAGACAGGTGAGTTTCACAGACACACAGTAGGAGAGGCAAGGGGAACTTGCAAATCCTTGGAGTTACAATGAAATAGGCTTGTAAGGGCAACGGAATCTCCAAAAAAAAAAAAAAAAAAATCCAAGATGCAGTAGGGAGGGTCTCGGGTCAGTGCTGCTGAAGGATCCAGGAACTGCACACCTCTACAGCCAGGGCCCCTGAGCCCAGGCAGGAACATCACAGACAGCAGCAACTGAGAGGCAGGTGTGGTGGGACTTTGCATGAACTAGAAAGTGCACACCTGACCTCTGGCATCCAAATCCAAATGATGTGAAAATTCTCTAAGAAGTCCCACATTAGAATATGAGAAAGCAGGCTTTAAGTACCAACATGAAGCGGTCTCCTAGGTCAGAACAGTGAGGTGGGTGGGGTGTTTGTGTAACACGGATAAACTGATGATTCTATTTGCATTAGTTGTGCCGTGTCAGGGAGACTTTGAAAAGGAGAATGGGGCTGCTGGGTGATAGGGTGTTGTGTAGCAATTTCCTCTACCTAGGAAAGAAGCTCCTCAAGGCACAGGAGGTTTTAAAGGGAGGTGAAAGAACAGTCCATCCTCCTCCTCTCCCTGTACTCCAAAGGCTAGAGCAATGCGCTTGTAGGCACGAATGATCTGCGAGCAAAACCCCCACCATGAGTCTCCTCAATAAACCCCAGAGTGAGATAACCCCAGAGGAGCTGCAGACATGGGAGGAGGAGGAATTCAACACAAGTCCCCTCTCGGTGCTCATGCAGTCGGTCAAGAACAACACCCAAGTGCTCATTAACTGTCGAAACAAGAAGCTGCTGGGCCAGATGAAGAAGGCCTTTGACAGGCACTGCAACACGGTGCTGGAAAATGTGAAGGAGATGTGGACCAAGGCCCCCAAGAGCAACAAGGGCAAGAAGAAGTCCAAGCCTGTCAACAAAGACTGCTACATCTACAAGATGTTCCTGCGTGGGGACTTGGTCATCATGGTGCTGAGGAACCCTCTCATCGCTGGCAAGTAAAGTGGAGGCCTTGGCGCTCTAAGAGCCTGCTCCCTGCCCTGCCAAGTCCTGCAGAACCCTGCCCAGTGGGCTAGAAATAAAACCCTGTCCTTTTGTTTTTGATGTTAAAAAAAAAAAAAAAAGAACAGTCCATCCTGCTCAGAAGCAAGTTCAGCTTAGTAAGTCCCTGAAACTGATCATAATTCTAGACCCTCCTTCCTCATGCATATATCAGGAATAAGGGCTGCTAAGAGACACTCTCAGACCAGCCAGGCCAGCCAAGCCACCTAACAAACTCAGACCAGGTGATCTGCATGGAAGAGACATTCCCTTGAAAGTTATACAGAGCTCTGTAGATGTCACTCATGCTAGGGTGGGATTCTGGGTTGTGGTGATCTACCTGTCTTTGAGTTTTTTCTGCTCCCTTACCAAAATACCCATATATAACACCGATTAAAAACCACTGGTTCACCAAGGTGAATATTGATGGAATCTTTACATCGGTCTGTGGTCGGGTCCCAATCTGGAATGAGAGGACTTTGCTCACATCTCCTCATTCCAGGATATTTGATCACACTATGAACCCTGTGTTGTTTACTGGGAAAATCTATTTCTAGTTGCAGTGTGGCTCATCCTTAGCACACATCTTTAATCCTTCTGGCTGGAATACAGACACACCCTTAAACATACCTTTAATCCCAAACAATAAAGGTAAAGTTAGTTTGTAGAAAGAAGCACCCATGTATAAAAGTAATGTCTAATTGAGTGGCAGACAAAGTGATGACTCAGAGATAAATTTGACAGAATAGGATATGCCCAACTCTCACAAGAGAGAAGGAAGGGAAGCTACTTAAGGGAACAGTGCAGAGGGTGAGAGGGAGAGAGGCAGTTTTACTAGGATAATCATACAGAAACAAGTTGCAGAGAAAACAAACTAGATACAGGTGAAGACAGAATGAGCCAGAGAATGAGAAGGAGGTGAAGTAATAAAGTGAAAAAACAAAGCTGTGGAAACAAAGTTCTGGGAATGTAGAAATAAAGTAAAATAAGGGGTCCATGTTCCAGCTCCTGTAAGCAGCAAGCAATGTGGAAACAAGGTTTTACAGTAGCAAGCAGCAGCTTCAGACACTGAGAAGTTGTATTTCAGAGATGGCCAAGGACATTCTGTAAAAACAAAGTTCTGATGGTCAGAATGTTGAGACAGAATGACCAGGCCATTCTGACTAAGCTAAGCAAAGCCAAAACAAAAATAACTGGTGGTCGCAATGATGTTAAGGTCTACGAAAACAAGATTAGCAAATCTCTGAAGAACCCCCCAACTCCTCCCTGTGGCGAATTTCGGAAAAAGACCACAACTGTCACCCTGACCTTGCTGCCAACAATCCCACCACCTAGTTATTCAGCCACTTCTCAGAGACTTTTCAAGGCCAGGTGCAGAGCTGGATAGGGAAGTTGGCTGACTAAGCCAAGAACAGCCCCCTGAGCAAGCCAACCAATGCCTGATGAGATCCTTTGTCCTGTGTTCCACCAACCAGAGTAAGCCAGCTAGCCTTGTTGCAGAAATCTGCCCTCTGTAAAATATAAAAGATGTCTGCTTTCTGTGTTCAGGGTTGACCCCTTCCCCTCCCCGTGAGGGTGGGCAACCCCACGTACGTGGATCAATAAACTTCATGTTATTGCAATGATCTATTGTCAATTTGTGTTCTCTGGGTTGACCCAAGTTTACTACAGAGGCAGAAGAGTAGAACAGATTGTTAGAGTTAGTTTGAGGTCAAGCAGAGCAACTCAGGAGAGGCCAAGAGGGAGAAGCCAGACTGAACCAGTAAGTGTGGAGAGTTGACTAGCCAGCCAGAGAACAGATAGAACTAGGAAAGGGTGGGCTTATTCAGCAGCAAATCTCAGAAGCTAAAAACATTCTAGATTAGATTGTACAGAGGCTAGAAGCTTCCAAGACTATGTCTAGATTACTAGACAGAGGCAGTAAGCCTCAGAGATAACAATTACCACAGGCAAATAAAAGTTACTATTACATCTCCTCAGAACAGTGTAACACAACAGGTGGGACAGATACTTCTCTATTTATAAACTTGCACCTTATAAAACACAAAAGGGAGCTGGAGAGATGGCTCAGCGGGTAAGAGCACCAACTGTTCTTCCCAAGGTCCTGAGTTCAAATCCCAATAACCACATGGTGGCTCACATCCACCTGTAATGAGATCTGATGCCCTCTTCTGGTGTGTCTGAAGAGAGCTACAGTGTACTTACATATAATAATAAATAAATTTTTAAAAAACATAAAAGGATGACTGTGATGGTTTGAATATGTTTGGTCCATAGGAAGTGGCACTATTAGGAGGTAGGGCCTTGTTGGAGGAAGTTCATCATTGTGGGGAGAGGCTTTGAGGTCCAATGCCCAAGCTCCACCCAGTGTGGAAGAGTCTCCTCTGTTGCCTTCGGATCAAGATTTAAAGTCTTAGTTCCTTCTCCAGCACCATGTCTGCATGGATGCTTCCATGTTTTAATGGAATGAATCTCTGAAATTATAATGGAGCAGGTTAAAATTCTATGGTGGTCAGTAGTGGGATAGTGCCTGTTAATAGTCACTGCATTCCAGGCTGGGTGACATAGCAGGACCCCATCTCTTAAAAAGGGGAGGGGGGAGCCCACAATGATTTAGGCTGGGCCTGGTGGCATACCCACCTTTAATCCCAGCACTTGGGAGGCAGAGGCAGGTTGATAGATCTCTAAGGTTAAGGCTAGTCTGGTCTACAGAGTGAGTTCCAGGACAGCTAGGGCTACACAGAGAAACCTTCTCAAAAAACAAAAATAAACACCAAAAAAAAAAAAAAAAAAAAAAAAAAAAAAAAAAAAAAAAAAAAAAGCAATTATCTTTAGAAGGGCTGCCTTATAATCACAGGAGATTCAAAGACCTACAGAGGTCAAAGTGAGGGTAGCTCAGGAGTAAGCATGGAACAGGGATTAAGTTATGCTAATGTAATTACACAGAGTAGGCTCTGCAGGCCATATATTCATTTATTCTATATGAAAACTCTTCACTTTTAACCACTGGCATCCGACATTTTAACAAGTCTGCAGGCCAACTAAACTACTTTTTCTTTCTCAAGCCTGAAAGACAAGTTCTACCTGTAAGCCCTGCACTCTTCAGAGGCTGAGGCAGGAGGATTGCCACAAGTTCAACCTGAGCTACACAATGAAGCCACGTCTCAAATATTCAAAAACTCAAAAAAAAGAGAGAACACTGATGCATGCTGGCCTCAAGATTACAAATTCTTGAAGTCTCCTCCCACCGGCCTGTATGTCTCTGCAGAACGCAGCACCCAGGAGCACGGAGAACTCGGCACAGATCCTAGGACTTCCTACAACATGCGAGACTCACAGAACCCCACATGCAGGCCATGCACACACCAAGCCCAGCAAATACACTTGCGCCAAGCCCAGCAGGGCACCAGGGCAGTTTGAGCAAAGCAGTGACCACCTCTGACTTCAAGACTATGCAAAGCACCCCTTCACAACGAGCCACACATTCTCAGAAAGAGATGTGACTATTTAGCTCCAAGATCTGCACAAGAGCAAGCTGTACCACAAAGGATACCAACCAGTCCCCGTGGTAGCTCTGGTGTTAAAACCTGTGTATGACTTCACGGCACAGGCTAATCAAGTATGTCAGCTGCTGGAGACCAAGACAGCCATTACTGGACAATGGGCAGGAAGGAGACCCCATGAGATTTCTGAGGGGCAGGTAAGATTTTGTTCTTGATGTTGATGATGCTACAGGGCTATAATCAGCCTATGGAAATTCATTGAGCTGTACCCTTCTGTCTTGTTTGTTTGTTGTTTTTTTTTTCCAAGACAGGGTTTCTTTTGTGTAGCCCTGGTTGTCCTGGAACTCACTCTGTAGACCAGGCTGGCCTCGAACTCAAAAATCCGCCTGCCTCTGCCTCCCAAGCACTGGGATTAAAGGCATGTGCCACCACTGCTAGCCCCTTCTGTCTTTATACATGTATATTTATATTATAACTTAATTTTAAATGTTTGAAATCATTTGGGGAGCTGGAGAATTAGTTCAGTGGTTATGAGCACTCAGTGCTCTTACAGTGCTGCAGTTTCCTAACATCTACATACAAGCAACTCACATCTACTGCCCTCTTCTGTCTTTCATGGGTACCTTCACTCATGTGCACAAACACAAACTCAGACATATACACACATACAGACAAATGAAAATAAATCTTATAATTACTTTGGTATATTTTTGTTTGTTTTAAAGAGTTGTTTTTATTTTTAAGTGTGTGTGTGTGTGTTATTAGTGTGCATGTGTACGCATGCGCTCAGTGCCTATAGAGGCCAGAAGAAAGTATCAGATCCTATGAAGCCACTATGTGGGTGCTGGAACCAAACTCAAGTCTTCTGCAGGAGCAACAAGTGCTCTTCTCTCTAGTGTGTTTGTTCTGATTCCGATCTGGGGATTGAACCTAGAGCCCCTTGCATGCTGGCTAGGCAAGTTTCCTACTGATGAACTACACCCCCCGCCCTAAGCATTAGGAATTATTTAACATACATATATATAACTTCAAAAACTAAATTTCTATCAAATCTCTAACTCCTCCAAATACCTCTGAGAGATTCTAACATATTTTGAAAGACACCCAATTACACTGATCACAAAAGAAAAGATTACTCCAAGCTGCTGCCTGTAGTTGTCTTCAAGAAAGAAAAATGCAGCCAGGACGGTTGTGGCACATACCTTTAATATTTGAGGCCAGCCTGATCTACAGAGCAAGTTCTAGGACAGCCAGAGCTATTCA
>NW_022196903.1:33293379-33310746 GCF_008632895.1 Mastomys coucha
AGGGACAGAGAAAGAAAGAGTGGAAGAGAAAGAAAAGAAGGAAGGAAAGAAGTTAGGAAGGAAGGAAAGAAGGAAGGAAGGAAGGAACGAAGGAACGAAGGAAGGCAGGCAGGCAGGCAGGCAGTCTCAGGGCTGAGTTATATATCTAAAGCCCTTGGGAGACCCTAGTCATTAAGAGCCACTTCCAGTCTGTCCCACACAATTGATAAGCCTCAGTGGATTCCTTCTGCTCTGGTTGGGGGCAGTGGCTTCCATGCACTGCTGCAAACCTCAGCTCTGCTGCTAGTCCACAGAGGACATCGCCTCAACAGTTCCTCCTCCCTCTAGTTCCTGGACACTGGCTTTCTCCAGAGCTGAAACCACACACTCCATCAGATCCCAGCTCCTACCTGGCTGGAGTTATCTGCACCATCTCACATGACACAGCTAGCCTTCACCCTCACTTTAGCCTGTGTCCTCCCCGCTACAACTCGGCGAATTACCTGTCCGCCCAAGATCAGGTGCGTCTATGCCCTCCCCAACCTGCATGCTCCTGTCCCTGAATCCAAACCACGCATCACAGAATGCTCAATTCCACTCTCCTCCCTCCCAGGATTCTTCCTCTGCCTTCCACAGCTCTTTCCCCCTGAACAGTAAATGACTCTGCTTCCCAGCTGCTCTCATTCCTGCTCCGTGCTCTGTGTGTTTCCTTGAATGAGCAGTTGATGTCCCTTCGCTGTGTCTCCTCACTGAGAAGCCTGCACACACAAGCTGGCCCCCAGACTGCTCAGCAACGCACCAACTGGAAGCGAATGCCCGCTTTACCTCACAAAACTAAGTGTTGGAAAGGAGCAATTTCAAAAAATTACTAAAAGCATAAGTCATTCCCTTAGGATCATCTGGAGCCAGTCTGAGTTCATAAAGTGCTAGGCAGTAAAGAACTCTAAAGCTGTGGAAATTCTACCATCATGATGGGCAAATCACACAGGAAAAGCACACAGCACACATGCTACACAAAAGTCAGCAATTCAAAGGCACTTATGAACCAATAGCAAAGCCTTACCTTGCAAACATTACAGAGTTACCTTGTACTACTCCACAGTCGGCCCCACCACATGACAGTAGGCACACAAAGAACAGTTTGGGGCTGGGGAGGGGGAGGCAGAGAAGTGGCTCAGCTGTTAAGAACACTTGTTGCTCTTGAAGAGGACCCAGGTTTGTTTCAACACCCTCTTCTGATTTCCATAGTCACCAGGCACACACACACACACACACACACACACACACACACACACACACACACACACATTTTACATACATACTTGCAGGCAAAAGACTCATACACATAAAATAAAATAAATAAATCTTGAAAAAAAAACACTAAAAAAAAGGGTAACAGGTGGGTCTCTTGTAAGTTCAAGAACAGCCAGCCTTATGATAGTTTGTACATGATCAGTCCAGGAAGAGGCACTATTAAAAGGTGTGGCCTTGGTTGGAGTAGGTGTGTCACTGTGGGTGTGGGCTTTAAGACCCTCATCCTAGCTGCCTGGAAGCCAGTATTCTGCTAGCAGCCTTTACATATAGATGTAGAACTCTGAGCTCCTCCTGCACCATGCCTGCTGGATGCCCCCATGCTCCTGCCTTGATGATACTGGACTGAACCTGTGAACCTGTAAGCCAGATCCAATTAAATGTTTTCCCCATAAGAGTTGCCTTGGTCATAGTGTCTGTTCACAGCAGTAAAACCCTAAGACACGAGCCTCTTGTTTCAGGCCAACTAGGTCAGACCCAGTTTCAATTAAAAAAAAAAAATCAATCAATTAACCAATAAATAAGTAAAGAACAGCCTATGTGATTATACAGACTGTACTTGGGTATCCTTAGCCCTGATTGGCCCTGGGTCAACCAAATGGGAAATTGAGAAAGTGAGAGGTAGGATTAAATGAGATGGTGCACAGTAAGTCCTAATGGATGAAAAACAGGGTAAGAGGTAGAATAATTGCCTAACAGGTCTCCTGTAGCAAAATATTTATACACTAATTCAAAAGTGTGTCTTCACAAATTGAAATTGACACTTGGCACTTGAGACTAGTTCTTGGGTTTTTGCTTTTGTTTTAAGACAGGGTTTCTCTGCATAACCCTGGATATCCTGGAATTCACTCTTAGACCAGGCTGGCCTTGAACTCACAGAGCTCCTCCTGCCTCTGCCCCCCAAGTGCTGGGATTAAGGTGTGTGCCACCACTGCCTGGCTTTAGCTCCTGTTCTAATCACTGTCTTACTCTGATCATTTTGTTTGCTATTTGTTGAGACTGGGTCTCTATGTAGCCCTGGCTATTCTGGAACTCTCTATGTAGACCAACCTGGCCTGAAATGCTCAGATTTCTCTGAGCCTTCCAAGTACTGGGATTAAAGGCATGCACCACCATACCCAGCCTCTTGGTGATTATCTTGAGATAATCTCAACAAAGAATTCTAGAACACTCTAAAAAGCCACCCAACTAAGTGAGCTGAAATCCTCAATAGGTAATACCCAATAAAGGTCGGCAAGATGGGTCAGTAGATACAGGTACCAGCCTTCAAGCCTGATGACTCCAGTTTGATCTTTGGCCCTCACCCAAGGGGAAGAAGAGAACTGACTACAAGCTTCTTCTGATATGCACACATGCCTGGCACCCACACCCAATTTAAGAATGCCAGCCATGCATTTGCTCTTGTTAGGAGGGTTAGTTGTTGGGTTGTTTTGGGTTTTGTTTGTGTTTTTTGCAGGGGCGGAGGGGGGTCAGGTTTTGGAGACAGAGTTTGCTGCAGCACTGGCTAGTCTCCAGTTTCCAGCTCCTGACTCCACCTCCAGAAGAGAAAGGATAGAATCCAGAAGATGATTCTTAGAACACAGAGAGCAGGCAAGTCTGTACGGAATACTTGGAGAACTCAAACAAGGTCCTGGCAGGGTCCATCCGCATGGACACTGAGCCAGCGACCCTCCATGATGAGAGGGATCAAATGTTATTACTGTGAAGTTCTGCACAGACTCACACTCTGCTGGGAAACAGCTTCATCTCTGGTTTCTTTCACGTGCAGTAACAATGTGGAGAAGAGCATAAAATACAGAATCCTAAGAAAAAGGCTTAAAAGCAAGTAACAGTCGTCCTCCTACATGAAGTAGGTGAGTTGATGCTCATGAACACACGTACACACACACACACACACACACACACACACACATACACATCTATAACGAAATTCACAAATATGAAAGGAAGCAGGGTAAGTGAAAATAGGAATTGTTCTACACTCAAAAGGGAAAGTTAGGGGCTCCACATTCCTAGGAAGAAACTCACAGGCATTCAATTAGGAATTTTTCAGAAATAAAAATTTAAGAGTTTTTCCACTATCTTCCTCCCACACGCCACACAAATATGCACACAGTAAACAAACAAACTGAATGGCATTTATCCCCAACAAACCGAATGGCATTTATTTCCAACATACTTCCAAGACTATTTTTCCCCCATGCCTAGTCCCCCATGGACTATCAGCTGGGTGTGGTAGTCACACCTCTAATCTCAGCATCTGGGAAGTGGAAGCAGAAGATTCAGGAGTTCAAGGTCAACCAGGACCTCAGTCTCAGAAGAATGAACTGATTACAATTACAACCATGAGTCAGGATGCGTTGGCAACAGGCGGTGGGCCTGAATGGCAAGGAGTTCCTTTCACAGAGAAACAGAAAACAAGATGTCCACACTATCAATAGCACCTTAGCATCAGGGAGGTACAAACTAGCAGTCAACAGGATTATTTCTATAACCTGCTCTTAATACCCACAGGTTTTGTATCTTTAGGTTCAAACAACAGGCAATGAAAAAAGTTTTCTGTTCCCCCACCCCTTAAACTTGTATCTGTACTAAACACATACAAACTTACTCTTGCAATTAGCCCCTAAAAAGTTCTGGGAATGTGCAGGGCACTGCCTTTGCCTTACATACAAGTAATCTAGACAAGATATAAACTACAGAGGATACACATGGAATACTGCTAATTATGTGAGCATCCTGAGACACTGGTGTTCATGGGATTCGGAAAGCCGGCAGCTCCCTCCCCTCCATGGATACCAGGGGACAACATTGTATCCCAGCGTTAGGGAGCAGCTAATCTAGTTAGAAAATGTCCTAGCTAGGCTTCTGCTGCTGTGCTTTCCCAGTAACCAAGGCAACTTGAGGAGGAAAGGTTTATTTGGCTTACAAGTTACAGCCCATCTCTGAGGACAGCCAAGGGAAGAACTGAAGCAGAGATGAGAGGAACACCACCTATACTAGCTTGCTTTCATGGCTTGCTCAGCCTCCTCTTTTAGATAATCCAAGACCACTTGCCCAGAGATGGCACTGTCCACAGTGGGTGGGACCTCCCACATCAAACATTAATCTATTAGACGTGTCCACAGATGTGCCCATGGGCCAATCTGATGGAGGCAATTCCTCAAACAGGGGTTCCCTTTTCTTAGACTCTAGTTTGTAGCAAGCTAAAAAAAAAAAAAAAAAAAACTGGGCTGGAGAGATGGCTCAGCAGTTAAGAGCACTGACTGCTCTTCCAGAGGTCCTGAGTTCAAATCCCAGCAACCACATGGTGGCTCACAACCATCCATAATGATGAAATCTGACGCCCTCTTCCGGGTCTGTCTGAAGACAGCTACAGTGTACTTAGATATAATAATAAATAAATCTTTAGCCAGACCAAGGTTACATAGTAAGACTCTATTAAAAAACAAAACAGCCTGGCAGCGGTGGCGCCTGCCTTTAATCCCAGCACTTGGGAGGCAGAAGCAGGCAGATTTTTGAGTTCAAGGCCGCCTAGTCTACAGAATGAGTCCCAGGACAGCCAAGGCTACACAGAGAAACCCTGTCTCGAAAAAAAAACAAAAACAAAAACAAAAAAAAACAAAATCTTTAAAAACAAAAACAAAACAACAACAACAAAAACAAATAACCAACATGGGAAAGTAGGGTGCATACCTAAAAGCCATGTTATAATAAAAAAAGTCAGCTCTCAGGCCAGGAGTGGGGGTATATGTCTCATTCCTAGCACTGGGACAGTGGGGGATGAAGATTGATGAGATTAAGGCCAGCCTGGCTGCTCTGGTTAGCTTTCTGTGATAAACACCATGATCAAAAGCAACTCAAGGGAGGAAAAGTTTATCTGGCTTACAGGTCCATCACTGAATGGAGTCAAGACAAAAAAAACCTCAAGGCAAGAGCTTGAAGCTTACTGCCTACTGGCTTGCTCCCTCTGCCTTAGGGACAGCCAGCTTTCAACTCAGGCCTACCAACCCTGGGGTGGCATTGGCCACAGTGGGCTGAGCCCTCATACACCATGCATTGATTAGCAATCAAGCAAACACCCCCACAGACATGCCATGGCCAATCTGCTAGAGGCAACTCCTCCAACTGAGGTGTGAAGTGGACCACAGAAACTAACCAGGAAGCTGGTCTAGACAGGGAGCTCAAAGACAGCCTGAGCTGCGTGAGACCCTGTCTCCAAAACCAAATGCAGAGCCAGTCAGCTCCTCATGAGGAACAAAGGCCGGCTGAATGAAACAGGAGGCTTGTGCTATATATCTGTAAGAACAAGAGAGCTGGGAGACAGGCTGGTGCTATGCCCCCTGGTGTGCTGTGCAGGGGTGAGACATCAGAGACAAAGCAGGGGTCACAGGGCGATGACATGTGCCTAGATAGCAGGGGAATGGCCCTTGTCATATCACAGGACTTGCCCTGTCCAACTCTGGGGGAGACTAGCAGTCCAGCAGCTCTCTACAGCAGCCAGGGACACTCTCCAGCCCCTGTCCTATGGACATACGGCTTTGCTCACCCCGAATACTCTCTCTCTCTTTCTCTCTCTCTCTCTCTCTCTCTCTCTCTCTCTCTCTCTCTCTCTCTCTCTCACACACACACACACACACACACACACACACACACACACACACACACACACCTACCTCCCTCCTCTGGGGTATGCTGGATAGTTCCATCATCTCTTTGTTCAAACACCAACTCACCTCTTACTTGTGCCAAAGATAGTACTTGACTCCCAGGACATGGAGGTGAATCCAATACCACCCCTAACCTCATTGTCCGGTCTGGTACTGAGAACAGAATTAAATCACTATAATCTACTGATTTACAATATATATTATCTATATATAAATGTATGATATAAATATACAATATATAATAATATATTATAATTTAATTTACAATAGCCAAAAGGTTAAAAAAAAAAAAGAAAAAAGAAAAAAGTCCATCCAGAAATGACAGATAAATAAAATATGTCTCACCTGGGTTTTCTATTGCCCAGACTACAAACACTGAATGTGTATTTAATTTGAAATGTGTATGGAATATTTGGAAAAGGCAAAAAGAAAAAAGTATAGACCATGCATCTGATGGAATATTATGCAGCCTTAAACAGGGAACTGTGACATATCCTACATTAAGAATGAATTCAAGGGCTCTCTCTCAACCTCTTAGCTTCTTGTCTTTACTCTCAACTCTTGTTCTCTCTCCCCTTCCCCCTCTCCACGTGGCCATGGCCAGCCTCTACTTTTCTATCTTCTCTCTCTCTCTCTCTCTCTCTTTTTTACAATAAAACACCTTAAGACAAAAAAAAAAGATGAACTCAAGGGTTGAAGGAACCTATCACATGACTCCATGTGTTTAGAGGAACACAGGAGTCACACTCATAAAAACAGAAAGCAGATTTGTAGCTCTAAGGAACTGGAGGTTCAAGGACAGGGAGTTGTTTCTTGATGGATATAAAGTTCAGTTTTACAAGATGAAAAGGGTTTGCAAAGGTACTTAACACTGCTGAACCTTATACTTAAAAATGGTCATGATCGCAAATTTTATGCTACATGCATTTTAACCACAAATTTGGAAATCAAATAATCACTGTAATTCAAGTCGGGAACAGTTAGAATAGAGACACTAAATACAGCTGTGGCAAAGGGAGGGTCAAGGAAGGGGCGCTCTGCCGTGGAAAGACAGTGTGTGGCTCTGAGGCTCAGAGAGGAGCACACACACACACACACACACACACACACACACACACACCCTACCCCTTCCCACATTCCTCACACTCTGGGCCTTTTGTACAAAATCATGCCATTGGTCCCAGAGAATAGTGAGCTCTCCTGCTCAGGTGCTGGGGCAGCAGATTCCCACCCACACTGACTCCTGGACTTTGGACTTAACAGGTAGCTGAAGGTGCTGACTCTTAGTGAGTCAGCACATGCTTTCACATTAAGGATGAGGCAGAGGATAACCAGACAGCAGGCCTTGAAGCAAACAGCCATCTGCCCAGCTAGTCTCCTTTAAGAACTGCTGAACTGTGAGTCTACGATCCCAACACTGGCATGCTCTCCGACACACCCTGCCAAGCTTCTGATCAACACTGACTCGGGGATTTTTTTTTTCTTCTCCAAATCTACCCTTTGTAATCCAACTCTTTCCTTAATATTATCCTAAAGGAAATAAAGAGAACCTAAAAGATCTGTGCACAGAGGTTCATCACAGGACTGTAGCGTTAGGCGCAAGGAGACAATAAGATACCGAGTTTAGGAACGGCTGGGATACAGCTCAGGGGTATAGCTCTAGCCTAGCATGTGCAAGGCCCTAGGCTGGATTCCAGGATCTTAAAGCCACAAAACAAGAAATTCAGGAACGGCTTCGGAAATCCTGCCCTATAAATGAATATTGTGTGCTTACTTTAAAATATTTTAAAGCATACGGAAAATGCTTACAATAAAATGAAAACTGGAAGGCACAAAATCTATGGGTAGCATAATCCCATTTCTATCTTTCAAAAAAGTACCCTATTACATGTCTATTACATGTAATAGGGTCTATTACATGTGCATGCAAGCACAGTTTTCAGGAGATCAGCAAGAAAGGACTGGGGAGATGAATCCATTGGTAAAGTGTTGCTTTGCAAACGTGAGACTCTGAACGTGTCCCAGAGCCCAAGTTAAAACCCCAGGCACAGTTGATGCACAACTGCAATCCCAAGGACTGGAGGAGGTGGAGACAGGTGGATTCCCAGAGCTCGCTGGCCAACCAGCCTAACAAATATAGAGCTCCAAACCAATGAGAGAGAAACTTTCAAAAGACAAGGTGGATGGCTCCCAAGGGCAACAGTCAAGGTTGTCGTCTGTCTCCACGTGCACATGAACATGCATACACAAACAAACACACACACACACACACTGTGCACACATGAACATATAAAAACCAACCAGGAAAATATGTATCAAACTATTTATGAAACAGAAATAAAGATGGGTACTTAT
Organism: Mastomys coucha; assembly: GCF_008632895.1. NCBI lineage: Eukaryota > Metazoa > Chordata > Mammalia > Rodentia > Muridae > Mastomys > Mastomys coucha. The sequence continues at coordinate 33,301,695 of NW_022196903.1, forward strand.
TCTAAATATAGTTCATATTCCAAAGCATCTGAAAGTGAGTATCATTTACAGAGACTAAATAAGCTTTTGTATTTCATCAAGGAACTCAACCTGCAGAGATCTTCCCATTCACCATTTTCAGGAGAGTTTGACAGCCCAATCAGTCATAGAGATTATGTTAGGATGAACGCGGAACAAAGACGTAGTTCTGGAGTCTGACCACATGAAGGCGGCTCCTGAAACCAAGCCAGTGATAAAGATTTGAAGAAACAGAAGACATAAAGAGGTCTGCACTTGGATGTGGGAGGGAAAAACTCACAGAAGGCAGTGATGAAAATGAAGGGTGCCCAGCTTCCCAAGAGCCATTCTCAACGAGAGAGAAGTCACACTCACACCAAACTCACCATGCCCTGAGTTGTTCTACCTTATTCCATCGTGCACACAATCATGTATGTAGTCAGTGGTCCACTCATGGGGTCATTGTGCACACAATCATGTATGCAGTCAGTGGGTCCACTCATGGAGTCATTGTGCACACAATCATGTATGCAGTCAGTGGGTCCACTCATGGAATCATTGTGCACACAGTCATGTATGTAATCAGTGGTCCACTCATGGGGTCATTATGCACACAATCATGTATGCAATTAGTGGTCTACTCATGGGACCATTGTGCACACAATCATGTATGCAGTCAGTGGTCTACTCATGGAGTCATCATGCACACAGTCATGTATGCACTCAGTGGTCTACTCATGGGACCATTGTGCACACAACCATGTATGCAGTCAGTGGTCCATTCATGGGGTCATCGTGCACACAATCATGTATGCAATCAGTGGTCCACTCATGGAGTCACTGTGCACACAGTCATGTATGTAATCAGTGGTCCGCTCATGGGGTCATTGTACACACAATCATGTATGCAATTAGTGGTCTACTCATGGGACCATTGTGCACACAACCATGTATACAGTCAGTGGTCCATTCATGGGGTCATCGTGCACACAATCATGTATGCACTAAGTGGTCCACTCATGGGACCATTGTGCACACAATCATGTATGCAGTCAGTGGTTCACCCATGGCACCACTCCTTTATTCATCTGTTAAACAATGGTCTTTGAGCCCAGCCATAGTGCACACTGGTATGGAGACAGTAACAAGGCAAGATCTCCTACTCTGGAGGTCATGAATTTAGTTGAGTAGAATGTGAAGAGAGGGCATCTAAGCCATTCTGCTTCTACACACCCTGTGGGGGAAATGTGGCCTGAGATTTTTGAGGAAGAAATGAAATGAGGCAAACAGGGAGGGGCATGGCCTCTGGGAAGAAGAAGCAGCACATATAAAGCATGCACGAATCAAACAGCTCAGCAGCGTTCTCCCCATGAAGACACAGAGTCCGTGGTAGTGTGGCAGGAAGAGAGGTTAGACTCAGGCAAGAAAGCTGGAGAAGGCTGTCCCACCCAACCAGAATATCAAGGAAACAAAGATAAAATCAGTTAGAGAACCCGGTATCTGTGACTTCACTCCATCCTAATCAAATGAACTTAACGTAAACATTAATATGGAACACAGCAAAGAGACCCACAATGAGAATGGCCAGAAATTCAAAGTCCCCTCACAAAGCTCAACCAACCCTCAAGGCACATAATGAGTGCAGCTGGCTTCCCATGGTCACTTGCAGATCTGTCCTGATCTGTCCTGTCCCTGCTCTCTCCTTGGTCTACCCTCAGCCTCCCTTCCTAAGCACCCACATATTATCCTGTCTGCGTGTAGGCATGCACACCCTCGCACATCTGCACATGCTCAGGGCTGAGGGTTGGGCACCACTCCCAAGTCCCAGCTCCCTCTGCAGAATCTGAATCTCAAACAGAATAATAAGCATCTGACACACATCCTGTTAGCTATGCGCTGACAGTCAGTCTCTGCCTCCTACAGCCTGCATCCTTAAACTGTGGGCCCTGGAGCATCCTGTCAGAACCACAGAAGTGGAAACTGATACATAGATGAATATTTATGCAACTTGCCAGCTGTCAGGTTTTATGATTCGGGAGCTACTTAACAATAATCTCTCACGTACTTCCCATGACGACAGCCATGCCCACACTTATGGTTAAAGATGGTGCCTCTCATCCTCTGGTTCAGGGTCATGGTGCTCCAACCCCACATCAGTGAGTGTTTCTCTCCTGGGTCCAGAGAGGTCTATTCATCCTCACAGCAGAAAGCAGCAACCCAAGATGACCCAACCAGAGTGGCCACACCCCAGCCATCCCCTCAGAGAGAGCTGAACACAGGACACTGCTGAGAAATACTACAGACCTGTTAGGTTCTGTGGCCAACAATTCTCACACATCATTTTACATATTATCTGGGTTTTTTTTTTTTTAATTTATTATTCGTTGTGTATGTTTGGGGTGGTGCCACTCATATACCATAGCAGGGTCAGGGGACAACTTGCAGGAGGAGTTGGTTCTCTCTTCCCACCACATAGGTCCCAGGGAATCTAGCTCATGTCTTCAGGCTTGGCAGCAGTGTCTTTAGCAGCTTACTAAGCCAACTTGCTGAGTCCTGTTTTCTCCTTAAGATCAGCTACTTAGATGTTCTAACATTGTTTTAAGCATCTCCTAGTGACTCAGCTAAGAAAGCCACCCCCAGGAACCTGCTTCTAAGAACACTGCCAGTCCTCTCCAAACGACACTCTTGGTTGGTTACTCGGTGATGCTGTCCTGTCTGACCAGGACTTCTGCCCCTGACTCCACTGGTCTGTACTGTTTCTCAGGTATAGGCAACCAATCTCTTGCTCACCTCCCCAAGCGACAAGGGGCTCAGGAGTTGGACATCTTCAGGGCTGCTGCTCTCTACCTCATGCATAGGGTTTTGTTTTGGTTTTGGTTTTGGTTTTTTTTTTTTTTTTTGCCAAGTGACCTTACTAGTATTCTAAAAATTAGATGCACACTAATTCATTCCCTCATGGCAATTAGCCAAACACTCAAAAAAAATTTTTTTAAACCATCTCATAGATAACTAGGAAAATGAAGCTCAACACTTAAAGAGAATGGTATCCATTTAAAAGTCAAAAGACTGATGCACACCTGTACTCCAGTGCAATCAGAGGCAGGCAGATCTCTGTTTGTGAGTTCAAGGCCAGCCTGGTCTGCAGAGTGAGCTCTAGGACAGTCAGTTCTACAAAAAGAAACCCTGCCACAAAAATACCAAAAATAAAATAAAAATAAAGATCAACAGACATTTCCAGGGTCCATGCAGGAGAACTCTTAGAGAGCCTCTTTCCAAATCTACTGCAGAAATGCTGGATGCTGAGGGAAATCTGACAATGTAGAAACTGTCCAAGCAGCTACACAGAGAAAAGATCATCATGTTCGTGTCCTAGGCTGGACTCACAGTGGGATCTGCCCCATGATGAGCCTTCTCTACCCCACAGCCATGGGGCAGCTGGCTTCCCCATGAACTGCTGCTGCATACCATGGTCTTAGTTCTCCAGGCCTATGTTCTCTGCTCCCCGCTCCATACTACTTTCCTCTCTTCCTTTCTTTCTCTCTCTCTTTCTTTCTTTCTTTCTTTCCTCACTTCACTCTATCCTACTCTTAAGAACCAAGATATTCCATGCTGATGCCTTCTTCTGTGGTCCACCAAAATTGCACACTGTGAACCACTTTCCCACAGGGCCCACGCTGTACCTGTCCCATCCCACTTACATGGTGACTATCACACCATAAGACAAGGAGGCTGCTGGGCATCATACCTCAACAGTAGCCTTTTCCTGCCCAGTCGCTTTTTCCCCACCCCAGGAAAGGGCGACATTCTGTATGCACTGCCCTCTGACCTCTACCTGTGCACTGTAGCCCATGTGCACCCCTCAACCTCATGGGTACACACAATAACAACGAGGACTTTTAAAAAAAAGCAATAGCCCCAAGACCACTGTTTCTGGGAATCATTTAGAAAGTTAGTATTTAACATCAGATCCTGGCACAAATGCAAGAGATTAATATGCTGTTATTTGGGGGTTTTGTTTGTTTGTTTTGTTTTTGTTTGTTTGTTTTCCCCTTAGAACTAAGAAAGCTCAAAGGGTGGAGAAATCATTGAAAGAATGACTCACTGTGCTGGTTGTTTTGGTTTTTGTTTTTAATCTTTTTTTTTTTTTTAATGTGTATAGGTATTCTGCCTTCATGTATATCTATGTACCACATGTATGCCCGGTGACCTCAGAGGTCAGAAGAGGACACCAGATCTGTGGGACTGAAATTACAGGCAGTTATGAATCATCATGTAGGTGCTGAGAACCCAATCCAGGTCCTCTGCAAGAACCAATACTCTTACCCACTGAGCCATCTCTCCAGCCTCTGCTGTTGGTTTTGAACAAGAGACTTGTCTGAAAGCACTGAATCCCTCCCCCAAACTTAGAAAGTTAGTGAGAAGTTGACTTTTAAGCCAGAAGCTCCTGCTAATTTATGATCAAAGAAGAAACAGAACCACATACTTGGCCGTCAGGAAGAAACCACAGAGAACACATCATCTACGTAGCAATGTTATCAAAACCACAAGGATGTGATCCAAGCCTCAGTAAAGGAGAAAATGCAGAGAGTAAATGTCACTCAATGCTATGGATGATTATCCTCCAGACTGGGAATGACAGAACACACTCTGTAAGGGGAACTTCCATTTTTTGAAATTGTTACTGTTAAATGTTCAATTGCTAAAATAAGACAAAATAACTATCCATGTGATTCTGTAGCGCTGGAAAGCCTGCCTTATTCATTTCTCTCAACCGAGGTTTGTATGACCCTTTTATGACCAGGGCTGTATGTGCCTTGGGTCAAGGCTTGTTCTATACCACCAGGGTGGCACTCTCCCAGAGTCACAAATGGCTCTGACCTTGGAATTGCATAGTTTATTCCACCAAGCAAGCCAAGCCTGTGAACGAACACCTTCATGGGAGACACTGCAGCACCATTTACTAACATGGCGCAGACAGCAGGAGCCTAGCTGGGGTGTGCATACTCATCCCAGAGTTGAGAGGACATTTGCTGTGTATCCTTGAACAAGCTGGTGAACCCCTCTGAGGTTTGTCTTCACTTGTGCAATAGGAATAGCAAGAATGTCTCTCTTACAGAGCTGTTCTAGAGATGAAACAAGAGCTATACTGCCCCCCACCATGCTTGACTTGGCTATTATTGCTCTTTCCAGCCCAGCTCTGGGGTTTGAGTGAGGGTGTGCATGCACATGCACGTGTGTACACCTGTGCCCACGCTCGGAGGCCAGAGTCGATGTCAGGTGGCATGCTTTATCATTTGTCTTATTCCTTTGGAGTCAAGGGCTCTCACTTAACTTGGAACTAGGCTGGCAGCCAGCAAGCCCCAGCAATCTTCCAATCCCTACCCACCACAGCTATGGGATCAGTAGTATAAAAAGCTTTTTGACATGAGTGCTGGGTCCCTGAGCTCAGATTCCCCCAATGGTCACCCATGCTCACACACCAAGGGCTCTTACCCACTGAACCCTCTGTAGTCCCTCAGCCCTGAGATTTCTACAGGAAACCAGAGAAAGCGCATCCAAGAAGAGCTTGATCAAAGGCCAACTAGCAATCAAGAAATGCAACAGTTATAAAGACACGTGTTACCTGTGAGCTTGGCCAAGAGGATAGCTGGGTAACAGGCTGTGCTCAGAGGGATTAAAAAAAGAAAAGAAGAACCACTGGCATTGCTAAGGCATTGCCAGAGATAATATGGATTGCTTCAACTTTTCTAGAGAGCAACTTGGCAAAGTGCATCAAAATTTAATGTGTGCATACTGCCTAGGCCAGTGAGTCTATTTCTGGGAATTTATCCTACAGAAGTTATTAGAAAAGTGTGTGAAGACGTATGTACAGTAGAAACACTTGAGAGTTACAAGCCAGCCACAGACCACTGGTTAAATGAGGCACAGAACATCCACAGCCCCAGATGAATTGGCTTATGGTACAAACACAAAGATCCCACAATGGAGCACAAAGTGAGAATACGCAAACTGCCAAACAATGTGTCAGATATGACACCACTGCTTTGCGTGTGTGTTCTTGTGCATTTGTATGTGTGAAAAACTAAAAAGAGACACACCAAAATGCCACAGCAATTATCTGGAGTGGTGGGATGTGAGGCAATTTTTGCTTGTTAATTTATAACTTTTTCTAACTGTCTGAACATACTCAATGAACAGAACAATCTACATTGTAATCTAGTCACCACCGTTTGATAACAAGCCTTCTTATGAAGCCTCTACACACAGGACTGACTCTCTTCCTCTCACATGTAATCCTTGATCCTCCTACCTCTGCACTTCACACTAGGTCTCTTCTGAGACCTAATCTTGGGCAAGTTCCTGCCTTATGACTCATGCACAGGGCTGGTGACGTGGCTCAGCGGATAAGAGCACCGACTGCTCTTCCAAAGGTCCTGAGTTCAAATTCCAGCAACCACATGGTGGCTCACAACCACCTGAGATCTGATACCCTCTTCTGATGCGTCTGAAGACAGCTACAGTATTACTTATTTATAATAATAAATAAATCTTGGGGCCAGAGCGAACAGGGACTAAGCGAGTGGGGTCTACCGGAGCCAGCAGAGGTCCTAAAAGTCAATTCCCAACAACCAGATGAAGGCTCACAACTATCTGTACAGCTACAGTGTGTACTCATATACATAAAATAAATAAATAAATCTTTAAAAAAAAAAGACTCATGCACAGCCATATCCTCTGCTGGGGACAGTGTCCCCTGAAAGACCTCTGGGCAGGCTCTTGCCTGCTTCAGCAAACATCAATGCTACGGGCTGGACAACAACAGCAACAACAAATACTTAGCCCAGAGAATCTCAGAGTATGATCTCATGTAGAAACAGGTCACCACAGATATAATTAATTAATATGACGTCAGGCATAAGTAGGTGAGCCTCTGATCCATCATGACTGCCCTTACAAAAAGGTAAAATTTCAAAATGACACACAGGGAAGATAGAGCGATACTGCTGCAAGCCAGGAACTGCCACAGCCACGAGTGTGGCCTGGAACAGATCCAGTCTCAGCACCGGCAGAGGGATTGTGGCAATACCACAAGCTCCAGCAGAAGAGCATCACTTCTGCCATTTAAGGCCCTCCATCGGTGGACCTCTGGATACCACAGCACACTACCTCAGGCACCTTGCAATGGGGGTCTCCAACATCCCACACTGAATCTGCAAGTCCCTCTACTTCTTTGCTCTGCCTACTAATATACTACTGACTAGCACCACTTAGTAACATGTGGTACAGCCCGAGGGCCCAGCACACAGAACAATCTACTTTATAAATAAGCAAAGCAAGCCTGTCTTGCTGCAGCCTATGGTCTAGTGAAAGGAACTGAGAATAAACATAGAAACATAGGTGGTGACCAAAGTAGGCAGGCGCTTAGGAGTGCTGAAAGCATTCTTGCTGGAGAACGCCTCCTTTGACCATGTGGGAGCTGAGGAGGGACCTGTAGAAGGGAAGTAACTGTAGATAAAATCTGAGGTAAGAATGTTCTAGATAGAAGGAACAGCAAGTACTGATTATTGCAACCAACGCATACTGTTTTTATAATCAGGGAGGGAAACCAATAAAACTATTGTAACCCTCAAAACACATAAAAACATTTAAAAGCCCAATTCCAAGGGCTGCAGAGAACAGTAGGGTTTTACAAATTCTTTAAGACTATTTGGAAGCAGGAGGATCACTTGGATCCAAGAGTATAACAAAGCCTTGTCACACACAAAAAATATTTATACACAACACACACACACACACACACACACATATACCACATATATTACAATTGTATGAGCTGCTATGAAAGCCCAGGATGAAAACTCCAACCCTTCCGTCCAGCTGCCTTGCTCAGCCCAGGCTCCAGCCAACAGTTGCTCAAGATAAAACAACAACAACAACAACAACAACAACAAAACCCTCAACAACTTCAAGGTTGGGGGGGGGAGCTTAAGTGAGTCAGGGAGGGCGGAGCAATCCTGACTTAGAGTAGCCTGGAGATCTTTGCTAGTAACCACAGTCAGGGAAACATTGTTACCACTGTCCTGGCCACCAGCTTCTGATGGGTCCTACACCCCACACCCACCACCTGCCTGGGGTTCTTCCCACCTACCTAGACCACAAAGCCTCAGTCTCATGCTCACTCCTACTTCTGAAACAATTAGGCCACTCCACCACTATAGTTACTTTTTAAACAACCAACTTCCTAAACACTTCCTCTTAGGAAACTGAAACTGTAACTTTACCCAAATCTTTATTTTCTCCCTCCCAAGCCCTGGTCACCATTTGTTCCCTAATCTCAAGGGGTTTCTGTAATCCTTGGTGGCTAGCCCACTTGATTCTTTCCATACAGTTTCGGAAATCAGGATAGTCATACTGTTCCCCCGCCCCCGCGACCCCCATAGAGAAGCTCAGAATAGAAGCAGACTTCTGATCCAGCCAGACACCAGCTCAGGCTTCAACCCTCCAGATCCCTAGAAATCTGGGTTGGGATTTTACAACTTGAGGACACCCCACTAATTAGGAAGCAACCAGGAACCTTTGAAATGCACCCAGGCTCATCAAGAATCTGCTGAGGCTGGAGCTTCCAAACCTTAGCAAACATGTAAATTACCTAGAGATGCCTCAAAGGTAGCTCATTCAGTAGGCTGGGGGCATGGGCACTGTCTACGGAGCCCAGACTGTCCTCTGGCTCCATGTGGACCCAGGGCTGACCTCCTCCTGAGTGCTGGGATTTCAGGCATCGAGGGTTACCTGTCCTGCTGAGCCTGCGTTTCTAACAGGCTCTTAGGATGCTGTTGCTGCTTGTTTGGGGGACCACACTGGAGCGGTGAGCCCTGGGTTCCTGGGCTTTGCTGGAGTTCCCCAGAGCTGACTCCAAAAGATCATTCGTTCTGTGTTTTTGAAAGCTCCCCAGCATTTCAAAACAGATCTTCAGACTGTCTGGCTCCAAAGTTAATCCCCACACCTGAAACGCTAAGTGATGAAGGGCTCTTTCCACAGGCCCAAACAAGAGAAG
>NW_022196903.1:33310756-33315156 GCF_008632895.1 Mastomys coucha
GCAAGCCTTTCCAAAGGATGGGACAGGGCTGTAAACAGCCTACGATGGGGAAAGGCTGCCTCCCCGCTAACCCTGACCAACTCAGGACCAGCACCACCTGCTCATCCTCCGCCAAGCCGCTGGTGTGATGAGCAGTGTCCACCTGGACTACTACCAAGACTGTCCTTCCAGCTCCCTGCCTGACAGTTCCTTGGTGACTCTCCCCTCCTGTGGAAAGCAGCAGCAGCATCTCGGCCCCCAGTCCCACCTCCACTTACTCCCCTCTCAACGCCTCCCTCCCTCCCTCCACGGAGAGTCACCCACTCAAGGCATGTCTGCCTCCAGAGCTTGCTGCCTGGACCTCTTCTGTTTTCTTCCTCTCTAGAATGAATTTCTTCATGCTTGCCCTGGCTCCCATCCCTCCTAAACATGAGCAAATATACTCCTGCACTCTCTGCCTCCCTTCCCACATCTGTCTCCTCCAATCCCAAGACTGTTGTCTCCCTGTCTATTTTACCTCTTGAACCTCTCTGTCTTACTTCATCTCTTGAGCATACACAACAAGCTCCCAAAATGGTAGACATCTGCCCTATGAAGGCCTGGACCCTCTCCAACACTGGCCTCCCCTGGATTAAGAAATGTAGCCCCTGTGATGCTGCAAGATCATCTGGGAAGGGCAGAATTTAGGGTCCACATCCATCCCTCTACCTCTTTTACTGTCCACATTGGGCCACTGCATCACCAATACTCCATCATATCCACACCAACACAGTTAACAGCAACCAGGATGTGTGAGCACTGCCCAAAAGAAGTGGTGCTATTCTAGTAAATTTAAGGGCAGAGGACCTGAACAGAAAGTTCTCAAGACATAAAAATGATCAAGAAGTATATAAAAGGTGCTCAGAATCAGTAATCATCTTGGGGTAAAGCAAGATACAACCACAGGGAGACATCACTTCACACCTATTAAATGGCTGTCAAGAGGACAAAAGTGGAGTCCTGGGGGTGGCCATTGTACTGAGTACTGCCTTTAGTCCCTGACCACAGAAAACTGAGGGAACAGGAACAGAGAGAAAAGTCCTGAGGGAGGACAGAGGCCCAGGGCAGTAGGGGAGAGGACGCAGGGCTGACACCACCAAGCCCTAGGAGGCTGGAACAGGAAGCATTTCCTGCAACTTAGGGCCTCTCGACCTTGAACTGTGGGGTACACAAGAACGTAGGAGCCTGGCAAATTCAGACTTCAACTCAGAACATGTAGGGTGGGACTGTGTAAACTCCATCTGCCAGGCGGCTGCTGCTGCAGGGGTGTGAGAGACAGTGGGAGCAGGGACATCCATCTTCACCAATGCTGGCAGATGCCTGAAGCTGCAGTCCACAGTGTGCAGGACCTACAGCACTGTCTACAGAGATAGATGGAGAAGACAAGAGCGTGCTAGGCAACTGCTGGACCTTGAGCTGCATCCCCAGCCTCCCACAAGTCTTGCCTTTGTTTTTCATTCCCCCCAACTTTTGGTAGCATTATCATTCATTCTTCATGTGTATGGGCACACATGTAAGATCATCCTCACGTGTATGGGCACACATGTAAGATCAAAGGACAACTTTCTAGACCCAGTTCTCTCCTCCTATCATGTGGATCCCAGGGACCAAACTCAGGTCTCCAGGCCTGGCAACAAGGACCTTCTTGCTGAGCCATGACACTCCAAGCCTGCCTTTCTTCAGTTTTACTTTGAGATGGGGTCCCACTTATTTACCAGGGTAACGTCACTCACATTTTCTATTCTCCTCCCTCGGCTTCCTGACAAAATTGTAATTACATGCATGCACCAGCAGGCTTGTAGCGGACAGATTTTTTAAAACAAGATTTGGGAGTAGGGTACTTGGCTAGCATGCATGAAGCCAGAGGTTTAACCCCAAAACCATATAAACCAGGCATGGTGATCTGTAATCCCAGCATTTAGGAGGTAGAGGCAAGAGATCAGAAGTTCAAGGACATCCTCAAGTACACATCAAGTAAGCAGTCAGCCTGAGATACATGTGGCCCTGTCTGCAAAATCAAAACAAAACAGAAAGCAAGAGGAATCTGTCTTCATCAGATCATTAGCCTGGCATATCTAATGGACGAAGAGAAAACACACACACACACACACACACACACACACACACACGCATGCAGGGAGGTCAGTTGCATCTATACATTTCCAGGGTAACTGAGAGCGAAAAGGAGCGTGTAACCCTGTACCACTGAGGTAGACAAGGCTGTGTGACTGCGGTCCCACAGTAAATTACGGGCAGAAAGGTACACACCCTGAGTTTCTAATCTGTCCAGAAGCAAGCAGAGGGGAGAGGAAATGGCATCCTGGTGGCTCCAGATGAAAGGCCGGGGTCACAACTTGCAAACAGCCCCTGCAGTTTGAACTGCATCTTCCTCTCTAGGAAAAGCCACCTGGTGTAATTACAACCACAGTAATTAGCTGCTGCTATCACCCAAGGGCAGACAGAAACCCCTGCTCCCAAGTCCCAGGTGACTTTTAACAGCTCCCTGGTGTGGGTTCTGTTTTCAGGCCCACGAGAGGCACTTCCTGACAGACTACAGCTGTCAGAAGGAAGAGCCAAAGCGGTGTCCCCACCCGTGATCCTAGGAAAACCAAAAGCAACAAGCCACAAACCAAAACCAATGTCAACAGAATGGTTTAATTCAAATGTTCTAATGGTAAAAAGATAGCCATGAGGCTGGAAGGATGGGTCAGCTGTTCAGAGCTCTTCCATTCTTGTAGAGGAACTGAGTTCAAACCTTAGCAGCTACATGGTAGCTCACAATTGTCTACAACTCCAGATGCAGGGGATTCAGTGCCCTTTTCTGGCCTCAAAGGCACCTGTACACACGCACATAAAATAAATAAAACATCATTTAATAATAAAAAAGACAACCATAGCCAGGCAGTGGTGGCTCATGACTTTAATCCTAGCACTTGGGAGGCAGAGGCAGGCGGATTTCTAAGTTCGAGGCCAGCCTGGTCTACAGAGTGAGTTCCAGGACAGCCAGGGCTACACAGAGAAACCCTGTCTCGGGGAAAAAAAAAAAAATCCCCAGATACCATCAAGAGATTAGAATTTAGGGAACGATGAACTCCAGAAATCTAAATCCTTTTGTTGTTGTTTTGGGTTCCATTCCTGTTTGTGGCAAATGGTCTCTCTATATAGACCAGGCTGGCCTCAAACTCAGATCCTCCAGCCCCTGCTCCCAAGTGCTGAGATGAACGGCTTGCCACACCCACCCCACCCACCCCGTTTCAGAAGCTTAACCTCTTAACAAGCACTCCCAACTCCAAATAACACGAGTGCAGAAGGTCTGGGAATCACAACCTGCACACAGTTTAAGTCCTGGCTTACAATCCTAAACTAGGTCTAGCAAATATTCACCTTGACAGATAAAAACTGAACAAGCCATGGTATAAATGCATGAAAAAATAAATTATACAAAGAAAAAGCAGATTCTGCTAATCACAGTAACTGCACACTTCTGTGTCTCAAAATTATGTAAAAAGTAGGGACAGGGAGATGACTCAGCAGGTCCAGACACTCGTCACTGGAGGCCAGTCGACCCGAGAAACAGAGAAACCTGTCTCGAAAAACCAAAAAGAAAAAGAAAAAAAAAAGAAATGCAAACTGGGAAAATTAAAACAGTGTATTACAAATTAACAGACAAAAGTGTTTAAAAATAATCAAAGGATCCACCTTTAATCCCAACACTGGTTAGGAAGAGGCAGGATCTCTGTGAGTTCAAGGCCTACCTGGTCTAAATAGCAGGGCTCCAGGATAACCAAGACTACATAAAGAGATGCTATGTCATATAGATAGATAGACAGACAGACAGACAGACAGACAGACAGACAGATACATACATACATACATACATACAAACAATAGATACATACATGCATACATACATACATACATACAAACAATAGATACATACATGCATACATACATACAAACAATAGATACATACATGCATACATACATACATACATACAAACAATAGATACATACATACATACATACATACATACAAACAATGGATGTGATGATGGCCATCAGCTACATAAACTTTTGTGGCTTTTTCCAACATTACAACTTCAGACTACTGATTCATTCAACAACCACATCCGCAGAACACCCCACACTCCAAGCAAACACACAGGAAGCCAGCCTGGTATACCTGACAGTTAATCACATTATCATTCCCACTCTACAAATACATACTTAAAAATAAAGACCTATAGATACAGGAAAATACAGAGAGGTAGAGACTGATCTGTAAAGCTATTCACCATAACATTTACAGCTGCTCGGCTGGTGGTGGTGGTGGAGGTGGTGATGGTGGTGGAGGTGGTGGTGGTGGTGGTGGTGGTGGAGGT
>NW_022196903.1:33317303-33346536 GCF_008632895.1 Mastomys coucha
GTGGTGGTGGTGTTGGTGGCAGTAGCGGTAGCAGCCCATGCCTTTAATAACAGCACATGGGAGGCCAGGCTGGAGGACTGTCACAGATTTAAAACTAGCCTGGTCTACACAGTAAGGCCTGGGTTACATAACAAAACTCTACCATAAAAACAAAACCTAACCCACTTATACTGTTATGTATGGGCTGTGGAACTGTGGGTGAGCCACCTCCCTCCTTTCTTGTCCTGGATATTGAACCCAGGCCTGTGTAAGCCACCCAGCATTATACCACTGAGCACACCCCAAGTCCCGAGTGACTGTTTTCTGCATCTTTAATTTCTAGATTCTGCCATGCTGTCGATTTCATAATAACCCTAATTCTTAAGTAGAACTGTCCCTGAATAAGGAATGGGCCACCATTCTCTCCTTTTCCATTGTGGGCGCTGGCTACCTGAAAGCACAATGTTCAAAAGAAATCTCCAAGCATTTCAGAAGTCTCCACAACAGTGAAAGTCAAGACCCAACTTAGACATGGCTTCTTTAAAAAAAAAAAAAAAAAAAAAAAAAAAAAATCACCAGGTGGGGATGGGTCTTTAGTCCCGGAAAAATAAAACAACAACAAAAATCATGCATTTAAAATGCTAAAGGAAATAAAACAGACAACAAATCAATACAGCAGAGAGTTCTCTCCGAAAACTGCAATAAGGGCACCACCTGAAAATCAAGTCCATCTCTGCTGAAGATGAGAAACTTGTTAGCCAGACGCAGGACTGCTGCCTCCCAGAGGAACTGCAAACAAGATTAAGGAACCAACCCCATCCCCTCACCCCCACCACTCCAGGACAGGCCTCAGCAAAGTCTCCCCACCCATACTGTTTTGAAAGTGAGACACTTAGACAAGAGGGTCCTGGTGCCACTGAGGGGAAACCTGGGCCAAACACACCACCTTATCCTAGGATCAACAGCTGCTGGCCATGGCCAGGCACCGCACAAGCAGCCTAGGCACCTTACCAAGACACCCTCCAACAAGCTGGCTTCCCAGAGCCTGCGATCAGATCACCGGGCAGGTCATCTCTGAAGACACTCCACCTAGCAATTCACTCAGAGTGGAAACACACATCGGCACTTGCTTTGTTTTGAGGCTGGGCCCCTGAAGCTGGATGCTGTGCTCACACACTGGTTCTCACTCTGTGTTCCCTGCCCAGAGGCAGCTACGTAAACCAGAGAAGCAACTTAGTGAAAGGATGCCTGCCGCTTCTCTCTGTGATGTCAGCTCTAGAGCAGACGTAGAACTTCACGTCTCCTAGTTGGATTTTGGATTAGGAGTAGCAGAGAACCAGAAAGAAAGGGCTTTCTAAACAAGGGGGAGGCAGTGTAGACACACCCACCGTGTGTCTTTAAGTTTAGCAACAACTTTATCTCCTACCACCTCTCCGGAATATTCCAGATGACAACGTGCAAGTGGAAAAATGCTGGGGCCGAGAAGCTAAGTGTATCATAGAATCTGGAGCCAGACTCTCTTAAACTCCTGTTAAGGTCCTCTTCAGTTAGGCAGGGATCATAAAAGCTAGCCCTCAGTGTGACTGGGTCACACAGCACCTGGCACACGTCAGTGTTAACAATTAGTGAGCTAGGTCCCATAATGGTCAAATCCAGCAGAATCCAGCTTCTCTCTGTTGACTGAAGTCAAGAGCTCTCAGAAGGACTAACTCCTCTCCGCAGAACACTGGACTGGACCTCTCGAGACAGAGGCAGGAGGTGTTAGCTTAGGTAAAGTTTCTGCACCAGCTGCCTAAAAGAAGCCCTCTCTGTCAACCCTACCTCTGCTGTGGCTCCCTGAGGCAGTGTTCCACCCGGCTACAGGAAATCTCTGGAAGCTTCAGCTATGACCCCAGTCTGTGGATCTCGAGGAGCAAAGGGGAGTGGAGAGCTACAGCAAGTCCTCTCATCATCCAGGCGGTGACCTTGAGCAAGCCTCTTCTGCCTTGATTTCCTCCTGAGTGAGTGAATGGGTCCCATGCTGTGCTCCCTGAAGTCCCTTCCTCCATTCTATTCCACCATCCCCTTTGTGTGGCTAGTTATAATGCCCACAGTAGGGCCTAAGGGACACCTTCAAATGTGTTCTCCTTCCTTCAGGCCACTTGGCAGTCCTCTGGCCCTGCTCCCACCAGCAGGGAGGCTTCTGGGCTGCTTTCGTGGCTTTCCTGTGGCTCTCCCGTTTCTCCTGGGGCAGTGTGAAGAAGCTCTCCACCCTCAACTGCTCCTTTCACCTTCCCTTTTCTACCCACAAAGCAACCAAGCATGTGTGTGCTGGGGAAATCACAGGCTTGCACTGTGTCACCTCGGAGATGGTCTCCAGGCCTTCTGTCCAGTGCACGCTCAGGGTGGACAAATAAACATTTCAGAGAAGCAACATGAATTAAACCATTTCCTGAACAAACAAAACCCACCCACACGCCTCATAAATCATGTCTCTTAATCCCATGCTGATGAACAGTCACTAAATTGCATCTATTATAAAACCAACCATGACTCCTTTCATGCCCTGACACTTCAGACTCAAAATATTTTCACATTCCATTGTAATGCCTTTGTAGAGGCAATACCAATAGCTAGTTCCCTGGAAAGATCCATGGCCAGGGAGCTTTCCAAGAGATTTTTCTTTGGATGTTCTTTGTGTCCTGGTGCACTGGGGGGACACGGCCAGCTTGCTTACATCTGGGGGAATACTGGCTGTTCACAGCAATGCACAACTGCTCTACAGCACACACCAGATGCACCCTTCTGCCCCAACAATAAAAGTATCCCAAAACATTCGCTACGCCACATTAACACAGCCGTGCACAAACACAATTCCAGTGCCTGCATTTTGCAAAGGGGGATAAAAAGAAAATAGGCATCTTCGGAGCAGAAACCACCAGACCCGCCTCGGGCAACATGGTTCACGGAAGACCAGGTTGCAGACCTTTTGGCAAGACCGGTCAGAAACCGCTCGCTTCCTTTCCTTTGCATTTATTCATCTCCTCCCTGCCTTTATTTGCTGGGCCCAGGAAGAATAGGAAAGCATCTCCAGCAAGGAGGGCGAGGGAGCGGTGGAGAATAAAAGAGGATGGGCGGGTGGGGGAGCCAGGGGGTGACGAGCGCGGCAGAGAAGGCGGCCAGGGTGGCGGCCGCGTCCCGGGGGGCTCGGCGAGGCTTACCTGAGGTGCACGAGGCCGGCCCGGCGAGCAGCAGCAGCCAGAGGCCGGGGAGCAGCAGCCCCGGTCGGCGGTGGCGGGAGGAAGGCCCGCGGCCGCACCGCTCCGGCACCAGTGCAACCCTGGCGCGGGGCTCCCGCTCCATGGCCACGCGTCGGCTCCCCGGCACCCCGGCCTCCCGGCGTGGGCGCGCTCAGGCCCGGGACGCCGGCGGCCGCTGCGACGGAGACTGGGCGCCTCGCACCGGCGCGCAGCGAGGCCGGCGAGGCGGGGGCGGGCCGGGCCGGATCCGCGGACTGGGGCCGCTGCACGCCGGCCGCGCTGCTCCGCCCCCTCCCGAGCCTCGCAGCCGCTGCCGGGCAACGCACGGCCCCGCGCGGGGAGGCGAGCACCACCTCCCGGCCGGCCCGGCGCCTGCCTGCGGGCGGTCCGGCGGAGAGCGAGGCGGGACCTGGTCCCCGCCCTCCCCCAGGACCCGCCTCTCAGGAGGGCGCCCGGGACGGCGCCGCCGCACACCCGCACCAGCACCCCCGGGGCGCTGGAGGAACGGTTGCAAACCCAGTGATTCTGGAGCACGCTCCTCCCGAGCCGCCCACGCTGGGCCGGCAGCAGGTGTGTGTGCGGGGCGGCCCAGGTCCCTGGCAGACCCGGGGCTGCCGAGCGGACAAAGCCGAGAGACGTGGACTCTCTTCCCCAGAGCCCGCGCGCTGGAAAAGGCTGGGGAGGAGGCACACAGGGCTCAGCTCATCCTCTGCCTTTCCAGAGCGCTGCCACCTTGCGAAGGTGGGCCTTTGGAGAGACCTGGGCCTGCTGCCCTGATGAAAAAGACCCTGCTGGGGCTTAGTTTCCCGGGGAAATGGGGATATGGATGGGAGTTAACATGTGTCTCTGTGCTAAGAGCCAAGTGTGTAACTCTGAGGGAAGGTGTGAGGGAACACACCACAATTTTAGGCAGTTATATTTCAGAGGTTGCACCAGCCATGGTCTGAAAGCTGTACATAAAGAGAAGTATCTTGTTGACTGAGAAACTATGACAGACAGTGGGAAATGTTAGCCATCCAGACTGGCCAAAGGATCAAGGTTGCTCTTCGGTGAGGTAGGCAAATGAACCAGAAAGATGCTACCCCGTTTTGCTGGGCAAACTCATCTATCTAGGTAAAGAATCAAAAAGTCCCTGTTCTGAAAGAAAAAAAAAGGCACCTGTTAAATTTCAGGGGAAATGAGAATCTAGGTTACAAGCTTTTGTAGATGACCCTAATTTTTGTGCTGCATTGTGTCATTTGTCATAAGCAACCCCCATCCATTGCTCTCCTACTCCCCCTGACATATACATCCACGGAGTTGTCTCCAGCATACCCAAGTGGAGAGTCTGCTTGTCTGAGCATGTCCTCACCCTGACCAAAGTAGCCCTCCGAATGGATCCCCTCTCTCCTGGCTTTTCTTTGTATACACAACTCACCTGGCCACAGGCCACCCACCTGGAGCAGTTCTCGACATTTAGTCCTATTGTGTTATGTTATTTTTTGTGAACTTGTTGGTACACACACACTAAGTTAAAATAACGTTCTAACATGTTATCACCCCACCCAGGATCCCCCACAGGCCCAGGAAGATTTCATTATACATTTATTGATGGGAATCTATGTGTCCTTTACAATTGGCCTCAGCCTGCAGGAAGTTCCCGTCTGTGCTAGACATGACTGTGGGAGAAGGGAATCTCCCACACCATTCTGAGTCAACTCAGACACTGCTAGAAAGAAAGAAAAATGCAACCTTGGGCTAACAGGAAGGACCACAGGGCATCAACTCTCTAAGGAAAAAGGGGATCCCTAGAGTCCCTTCGTCTCTCTGCTCTCAAAACGTAAAACCAACCTCTGTTGGGAATTAGAGCATTCTCCCTCATTGTCTAGCAAAATGACTCCCAGAGCTCAGCTGGCAGATAGTGTAACTCTGCAGACCCAGCAGGAATGAATGCTCAAGGTAAGCAGGAATGTGTGTGTGCATACACAAGTGCACATGCATGCCCCCACACCTAATCACACGTCTGTGCACATTTATGTCTAAAAATAGGGATTAGGACACAGCCTCAGAGCATCTGCACAAAACGATGCTATGAACAGATCTAGTGGCTATGTCTTAACACTTTGTATGACTTGTCAGTACTGGGGTGGGGGGGACATAAAAGGAGATAGAAGCATTGATTTTTAGACAATTTTCACCCAATCTCATTTTATGTATAAATAAGTAAGATATGAGCTTTCCCTCAGCCACAAGTGAAGCACCAACAATTAGGAGGGAGAGTCAGCGTGGCTCCTCAGCAGGCTTCTAGCCTGGTTTAGGGAGGGAGAGAGATGGGGTCAGTTTTACTCTTAGGTATGGGCAAAACAGCACAGCTCTGGGCCTCTACCAGCTGCACCTGGGCCCCACAGGCCCAGGAGTCTGAGGAGCCAAGGGAAAACCCATCAGGATCCATCTTTCCCATGCCTGAGTGCCCAGAACCCCCCAGAACCCCATAATTCCACTTCTTCAGCCCGACTCAATTCCAGAATCCGTGTGGTATCATCCTGAGAGGTCTGTCTTTCCAAAAGTGGGTCGACAGTGTTGTGTCTGGCTATGGGGTGGGGGTCAGGGTAGTTGTTTGCAAGGGTGGTAATGAGGCTTTGACAGGTAGAAAAAGTATCTACACAGATCCTATAGGATGAAGCAAAGAACCAAGGATGTAAAGACAAGCTTGAGGGTCACCTGAGTTGAGTGAATGCTTTCACAACACAAGGGGTCTTAAATTCTGCCCCTGAACTCAGCCTACCACATTATTAGGAAGGTCTGCACACTAAAGGGCAAAGATGGGTGTCTTATTTCAGTTTTTTTGCTCATCACAGACTTTGCTGATACTTCACTGTGGGTGTGTGTTCTTTCCAGATGCCCTCTATCTGCATGGCTCTGCTTCCTGATCTACCATGGCACGAACAGGTGGGGGCCATAACTCCTGTGCACAGGAATGTCCCTCATCTTCCCCATCACAAGGAACCGATACCCCTGAAACCATAAGCCCAAGGACATTCTTTCTCCTTTACATTGCTCCTGTCAGTATTTTCTCACAGTGATAAGAAAGGTAACTGATATGAGGTCCACACATTATGTTAAGTTCCACTCACATTTTGAGTACTTGCCACATATGCCAGACACCACAGTGGGCGCTAGGAGTATCACAGCAGGAGGAAGCGTTTCTCTGATGGTTCTCATGTTCCAGTGAAAGCAGACTGGTGACAAGAGATACCACACTGGTGACAGCTATTTGGAGACCTTTAAAGGGGGAAAGGGGAGGCTGGCTATGGTGGCACAGACCTTTAATTCCAGCACTCAGGAGGCAGAGGCAGGCAGATCTCGGTGAGTTCAAGACAAGCCTGGTCTACACAGCAAGTTCAAGACAACCAGGGCTACATAGTAAGATCCTCTCTCAAAAACTGAAATGAAAGGAAATTTAAAATGATGGAAGAATGGTGTGCAAGCAAAAACAACGTTTCTGTGCTAACTAGAGGAGCCAATGTCAATCATTACAGCGACATTGGACATCGAGCCATGGGACAACTGGAGCAAACCGTGCCTGGCACAGAGCAATTGTGCATGAGAAAGAACCAACCAGGGTAAGTTTACTGAGCCCCTGAGGCTGTCCCACAAAATTGTGCTAAGCCGTGAGGAAATATCACTAGCCAGGTGTTGTGTTGTCCCAGGCAGGGCATCAACGACTAACCAGATATCAGCAAAGTCCAACTTGGTGAACCATGAGTTCTTTTGGGATGATTTACAGGAATATAGGTTAGGGGTTACTTACAGGAACAGGAATGACTCACAAACAAGCAAACTACATCACCAAAGCCCACCCCAGCATGGGTGACAGCTCACAAAGCTGGGACCTAGAGCATACAGGAAGTTCAACATGATGGAGAGTGTCCCTTCCAAGTGACTCAGTTGGTCTAAACCCCTTCCAGGCAGCTCAGCTGGCTTCTGTCTCTTCTAGACAGCTGGCCTGGTCTGAGAGTCTTTGCAGCTGGGCTCTGCTCCTCTGAGGGGGACTCTCAACTTTTATTACTCTGGCAGGAGGGGCTTAGGGAATCTGTCCGTTTCAGGGACTTCCTAAAGCTATCTTGAAGATTTTGTTCATTTGTTTGATTTTTAGTTTTGGCTTTTTTTTTTTCCCCTTCCTGCTTAAGGAGCTTCCCTGTGGAGAGGAATATGTTCATCTCAGAGGAGACTATTACACAACACCATGGGTTTGTAGAGGGGAAAAAATAAGTTTCAAAATGACCCTATTACAAAGAAGAGGATTTCAGATGTTAGAATGACATCGCTGTTGCTAAATGTTCAAAGGGGTCATTTGTATTTGGTAGGACAGGAGGAAAGCTTCATGAGCTGAGATATAGCTCAGTGATAGAGCGTTTACCTAGCATACATGAGGTCCTAGGTTCAATTCCCAGCACTCGACAGACAGCACCTGAAATGGACTTCAGGAATTAGAAGCTACGAGACTTAGCAGGATTGCACCTAGAGAATAGGAATGTCTGTACAAATACATAATAACAGAAATGTGAGATTTTTCTTCTAACTGATGTATCAGCTCAACCTTGGATCAAAACCCTAGCAACTACTTAAAATCAACTGGAGTTTGAAAACTAAAGCATACTATCCCTGGGCCACACCTCCAGGAATTAAATTCAAATGTTGGCAGTTAAGGCTTGGGCAGCACTCTGTTTAGAAAGCTTCCCAGGATTTTCAGGCATAGTCAGGGATGGAAAGCATCCAGTTAGAGTGAAGAGAAGAGCTGATGGACAAGAAGGAAGAGTGAAACAGGCACAGAGCAAGACCCGGTACGGGTCTTAAAGGATCTGAGCTTCATCTGCAGGCGATGAAGTATTAGTAAAGCTCTTTTTGAGCTAATATTAGAATAAAACACAAGAAAGATGACTCTATTAACAATGTATAAAACTATTTGGAGAGAAAAGGCTGAAGAGGGAGAGAAGACCCTCTCTCAGGAAACTGCAACCCTGCATGCATGAAGCATGAAGGATTTAAATATCTCCCACCACCAAAGACAGCAAGCTTAAGTTTTTTATCTTATTCATTTGTAAGAATTTGGGGAAGTGGGCATTCTCAAATCCTACTGAAGGGAAGGTCAGTTGATATAGGCATTTTGGAGGATATCTTGGCAATATCTATCACAATTTAAAATTGTTTTCAACATGTAGTCCAGAAAGCCTAACTCAAAACACAAATATTCAAGTGGTCCATTCCAGAGGACCTGAGTTCAGTTTCCAGAAGCCACACGCTGGCTCCCAACCATTTTTAGTTTCAATCCTCAGTCATCCAGTGCACTCTTCTGGCCCATCTGATGTGTGGATACACACAGAGTAGCGACCTATCCATACACAGAAAATAAATACACTTGAACCATGTATGACTTCTCCCCCTGATTCAGTCATCTTTATTTTTTTTTTTTTTACTTTCAGTATTTACAATCAGCTAACATAGCCCAGAAAGTCTCCCTCAGATGTATATGGTTTCTCCCTTCTCCCACCTAGCTTTCCCTCTCCCTCTTTTCTTTCTCTTTCTCCCTCCTTGCCTTTTTTATTTTTTCTTTTTTCTTTCCCCCTTTCTCTCCCACCCTCGACCCTTCTCATTTCTCTCATTTTTACATCTTTAATTTAGTTAGATAAATTTAGTCAGGCAATTGAGTTCAAGGAAATTCACCTTTTAGAAATGTTCACTGAGCCTTCACAAGTCTAGGGAATTCTATAACCACCACCGTTCAAGATAAAGAACCTTGCCATTGCCTTAAATTTTCCTTGTATCAGGCTGGAGAGATGGCTTAGTTGTTAAGAGCACTGACTGCTCTTCTGGAGGTCCTGAGTTCAAATCCCAGCAACCACATGGTGACTCACAACCATCTGTAATGAGATCAGATGCCTTCTTGTGGTGTGTCTCAAGACAGCTTCAGTGTACTTACATATAATAAATAAATAAATCTTGAAAAAAAATTTTTTTGTATCATCTTGCCATATATCCCTATACACCCACACAGACACACACACACACAGACACACACACACACACACACACACACTCATACACACATACATACAAATTGCTGGCAACTTCAATAATATGGTTTACATATCTATAATTTTGCTTTTTTCAGAATTTCATATAAACAGGATCATATAGTATATACAACTTTTGTTGCTGTTGTTTGTTTTTTGTTTTGTTTGTTTGTTTGTTTGTTTTTCAAGACAAGGTCTCTCTGTATAGCTCTGGCTGTCCTAGAACTTACTCTGTAGTTCAGGCTGGCCTCAAACTCAAACAGAGACCTGCCTACTTCTACTGGGATTGAAGGCATGCACCACCACTACCCAGCTCGTAAAGTAAGGCCAGGTTAAATATATACAACTTTTGGGGCCTCGGTTATTTAGTTTATAACAGTTGTTGCATGTATCAATAGTTTGTTCCTTTATGTTGCATAGCAGTATTCCTTTGAATGGACATATCACAATGTGTTTATCCATTTTACTAACTGATGGACATTTAGATTGTTTCCACTTTCTTGGATATTATTTATTTCCTAATGTTTGTATAAACTGCTTTCATTTTTCTTGAGTAATACCTAGGAGGAGAATTACCAGATTCTGTAGCAAATGCATATTAAGCTTCATAAGAAACTGATAAATTGGGCCAGGCAGTGGTGGCGAATGCCTTTAATCCCAGCACTTGGGAGGCAGAGGCAGGTGGATTTCTGAGTTCGAGGCCAGCCTGGTCTACAGAGTGAGTTCCAGGACAGCCAGGGCTATACAGAAAAACCCTGTCTCAAAAAAAAAAAAAGGAAGAAAGAAAGAGAGAGAGAGAGAGAGAGAGAGAGAAAGAAGGAAAGAAACTGATAAATTGTCTTCCAAAGTGGTATCTATATTTACATTCCCACTAGCAATATATAAAATCCTAGCTATTGAATATCTTTGTTGACACTTGATTTTATTTGTGTGTTTATTTGCTTTTGCTTATGTTTTTACAGTATTGGAACAAGAACCCAAGACCACTGAATAACAATCTCAGCCCTCTCTAAATTTCATTTTGAGACAGGGTCTCACTAAATTGCCAGGCTGACTTCAGACTTTTCTATCATCCAACCTCACCCTCGCAAATGGATGAAAGAGCAAGCATGAACCACGACACCGGCTTTGTTGCAGTTTTAATTAAATAGGTCAAGTAGCTGTGCACAAATAACTCTTTCTGGCATTATAACAATGCTAAGCACCATGTTCTGTGTTTATTTGTACCCACCAGACCTTCTTTGGGGCAGTATGTTTTCACATCTTTTACACATCCTATATAGGCCATTTTCCTTTCTGCCAACTTCTAAGCATTTTTACATATTTTTGGTACAAATCTTCCATTAGATTACTGTTTTTGGCATGTTTTCTCCTGGCCCACAGTTGGCTTTTTCAGTCTCCTAATGGTATATTTCAAGGAGCAGACTTTTTTTTTCCTCTCACTTTGATGAAAGCCAGCCTTTCTTGCCTTTTTTGGCTCATGGCTTTTGGGTCCTTATCTAAGAAGCCTTTGACTAGGCAAGGTCGGATTCGAACACAAGAGAAAGAGTTGAATGCCCAACTTCTGGCCGTAAGAGTCCAGCTAGCATGAACTGTGGTGAGGAAGAGCTGGGGCTTGAGAGGGTCAACCAAAAGGTCAAAGACACATACATGAAAACCATCGATGACAGGTCGTTAGCTACAGCCATGAGAATGTGTGACTGCACCTGAGAAGAGAGGACTTGCTAGGAGAAAAGGACCCAAGGAGAGGCACTCAAGAGCAATGATAACTGTGGAAAAGCTGAAATGGAGCCTCTGTAAAAGACCAGAAGCAACTGTTGGAAAGAAAGAAAAAAAAATACGTGCAGTAGACATGTTGATTGTCATCCTCACAGTCTCTGGAATTATCTAGGAGATAAACATCTGGACACATCTGTAAGGGATTCACAACCACCTGTAACTCCAGTTCTAGGTGGTCTGACTCCCTCTTCTGGGTACACTGACTAATGTACAACAATATGCGTCACTGGAAGTAACGCAACACTGAAGATTGTGGCATTAAGATGATATGATCTGCTCTTGCCTTCTTCCTCTCTCTCTTGCTCTTTGCCCTCTTTCTTGCCTTCCTCCTCTCTTGCTCTCTTGCTTTCTTCCTCTCCTTTCTCTCTCTCTCTCCTTCTCTTCTCCTTCCTCTCCTTTCTTTCTATGTACATGGCCAGCCTATTTTCTCTTTCCTATAATAAAATATCTCACGATAAAAAAAAAAGATGATATGCTCTGAGGCATTGTTTCCTTTGATAAGGATGTTATATTTGGTAGCAATGGTGGCAAGGAAGAATGTTCCAGAGAGAGGATCCAGGCCCAACTCCCTGCCTATCCCACTTCCCGATTTCCATTTCCCCACGCTCCAGCCCCCAACGCACAAACTGCCACCAAACCATCCACTAAACCCTCTGTGCCCACTCACCATGGTCATCCCTACCTATAGCCTGAACTGGTGGCAGTTCTCCAAATACCCACCTCAGAATTATGGCGACAGTTGGTGACAACTATTTTTAGGACCACCCTCCTTCTCTAGCTTGGTACTAACTCCAACTCACATATGAGTGTGTGTGAAACTTGACTCTGGCAAGCTGGGACTGAAAATGATGGGCACTGCCTAGCTCCTTCCTTGTTCCCTCATCGTGGGTTCAGATCATGTACAAGTAAAGCCAAACCCATACTAGCTATCCATCTGTCTTAGAGTTCCCATTGCTGTCATAAACCACGATGACCAAAGACAACTTGGGGAGGAAAAGTTTTACATCAGCTTACAACCCTCAGGTCACACTCCATCACTGAGGGAACTCGGCAGGAATCTGCAGGCAGGCACAGACGCAGAGGCCACGGAGAAATGTTGCTTATTATTGGTTGTTTGCCTTGGTTTGCTCAGTTTGTTTGCTTACACCATCCAGGACCACCTGCCAAGGGGTGGTACCATCCACTGTGATCTGGGCCCTCCCTCATCAATCAAGACAATGTCCTACAGACTTGCCTTACTGGACAATCTCATAGCAGGCATTTTCTCAATTTAGATTCCTTCTTCCCAAATGGCCCTCACTGTGTCAAGCTGACAGAAAGACTAGCTGGCACACCATCCTAACTGACTTCACTCTCAAGAGGACTCCTTTAGCTGTCAAATCCCAGAGGCATGTCTTTCCCAGGAGAAGGGTCAGTCTGGAGTTTCCAGAGCTGTGGGCATCACTACTGTAGGAAGTCTTCCCTGGTCTCTGCATTGTAGGGTTTCTTGCTCTTCCTTTTGCAGCCTCTGTGGCTGTGCCGGTTGCATGGAGTTTGTGTGTCAGTTCCACACCTGCAGTTCGAGTTCACCCAGGGCAGAGACCTTGTCCTTTCCATCTCTTTCTTCTCTGGAGCTCAGTAGCTGGTGCAGGGTCAGAATGCCCAATGAATTTTTGGTGAATGGACAAATGGAATCAAGGACTAAGCTCAGAGGCAGTCTCTCTCTTCCTGCATCACCTCTCCCTGGGAGAGTGCAATAACCCAAGAGGAGCATGAGGTTGGCCAAGCTCTTTGGTACCAGGCCCAGAAGGGAAGTAGCTTGGCTCTACTTGTGCACCCTTGTACTGACACAGTAACTGCTCAAGTTTCAAAGTATGTGAAGAAGTGCTGGGTTTTTCTGCCACGCAGTCCAAAACACCAGCTGAGATCACTGGAAAAGTATAAAAGGTTGCTTCAAACCCGATGTGGGCTTGGCCTTCTTCAGAGCTCAGGAACTGAACGAGCTGGCATCCACCAACTTTGTTAAATTTCGTGGACCAAGGCTCTTGACAAGGTCCCCAGAAGACCACAAGCTCTATCCTTTAGAAAATGGCATTCCTCAAACCATGAAAGATGCCCGAAAACTGACTCTTATTCCACATCAGACAAATCTGAATATCATAAGCTCAAGAAGACAATTGTCAGAAGCTGGGTGATAAAATTATCTGCCCACAGAAAACTCTGGGTGGAACTTATCCACCACTCCCCCAAGGGACAAATTAAGACATTTCTATGGAGACGAACTTCTGTGGTGATGGACTTGCTCTGTAAATTCTTGTTGTCTGGGACTGAGGAGACAGCTTGGTGGGTAAGAATGTTTGTTCTACAAACATGAGGATGAGTTCAAATCTCCAGCACCCATATAAAAAGGTGGATCTGTCTGTCCATATCTGCGACCCCAGCACTGGAGGAAGTGGCAGACAGACACTGGGGGCCGGCAGGGGGGGGGTGCAGTTACTAGCCAGTCTAGCTGAACTGAGGAGCACCCTGTCTCAAGGACAAAGTAGAAAGCTATAGAGGAAGAGAGTGGTGTCCTGTTCTGGCCTCTGCATGCATGTATCCATACACTCACATGCATGCCACACCCACAAAACAAATGAATGAATGAGTGAATAGATGAATGAATGAAGTAATATGTAAATCTGTACTATCAAGTTAAACATCCCTGGTTGTAAAGCATTCAATATGCAGCTGACTAGGCAGTAGAATATTTAATGTAATTTAACTTTAATTTAACTTTAAATTTCCACATGTGGTACACATTAAGTAGCATGGCTGTGGTACACTACAGACACGTACTATACACCCCATATAGTATCAGGCATCTAGCTAAATACACAAGGGTGATCATTATTGCTTAATTCTTTGCCAGAATTTTAAGGATTTTGTAACTATGTTTCTAGACGAAATTGGCCTCTAATAGAATTTTTAAGGAATCTTCCTTATCTTTGTTAAGAATAGCACTTATTTAACTCACTGAAATAATTTGAGATCATGCCATCTTTTTCATTTTTCTTAAAAGAGCTTTAATTTGCATCATATGTTGTATGAAAAGCATAGTGTACCAAGTAAAATTGTAAGTATTAGAATTATTCATAATCTCACTAACCCCAAAGAAATAGTATTAGATGTACTGGAGGCTAAGACAGAACGCACCTAAACATCAGTTATGTTTATGTATATGAATGTTTGCCTGCAGACATGTACGTACACCATGTGAGCGTTGGTGCCTGCAGAGGTCAGAAAAGGCATCACATCTCCTGGAACTAGAGTTACAGACGGTTGTAAACTGCCATGTAGGTGCTGGGAACTGAATCCAGGTCTTCTGCAAGAGCAGCAAGTGCTTTTAGCCATTGAGCCCTCTCTCTGGCCCCTATGCTACATATTAAAGAGCATTATAGCATAGCAAATCTGTCTCCCATCCCTGCACCCAGGTGTGAGAGTGCTAGTCTTCTGGCCCTTTGCCAAACTGGATATTGTTTCATGTTTAGTGTTTATAAATATTTGGGGGGAGGTTAGGGGTGGGTGTAAATGCACAGACGTGCTCATCCATGTGGAGATCAGAGGTCAATGCTGGCTAGACGTCTTCTTCAACTGCTTCCCACCTCATTTTTTGTTTTGTTTTGTTTTGTTTTGTTTTTTCAAGACAGGGTTTCTCTGTGTAGCCCTGGCTGTCCTGGAACTCACTCTGTAGACCAGGCTAACCTCAAACTCAGATATTTGCCTGCCTCTGCCTCCCAAGTGCTGGGATTAAAGGCGTGATACCACTACATGGCTGTTTTGTTTGTGTTTTGAGACAGAGTTTCACTATATAGCTTTGGCTGGCCTGGAGCTTCCTATGTAGACCAGGCTGGTCATGAATGCAATGATTAAAGACATGCACCATCATGCCCAGTATGTTTGTTTGGTTTTGATGATGGGAATTAGGCCCAAGGCCTTGCAAGCCCTTGGGTTTGGATTTTATTTTTAGATAGAGCCTTGCCTTGTAGTTCAGGCTGCACTGAAATTTCAATCCTTCTGCTCAGCCTCCTGACTACTAGAATTACAGGTGTGTACCATCTTTGTTTTTGAGGGGGTGAGATAGTTTAAGGCAAGCATTCCTTGGTATATAAACAGTCACAAGGTATGGTCTTTTAATTCCTGCCTGTGTTTAAGAGCACTGTTGATCTGATTCATATCTATTTTGAGAGTTACATGAGCAGGTATACTTAATAGACTTTATCTACTACTCACATAGACATAAGAAATGGAGTCTTTTGTAATTACCATACTTTCTCATAATTCCCAAGGGGGGAAAAAACTTTAAGTATGGTAAAGAAACTGACTTCAACCTCACTAGCTTTTTATTTGGATTTCAAATTTCAAAATCATTCCATCTGGATTTTCTTTTTCTTTCTTTCTTTCTTTCTTTCTCTCTCTCTCTCTCTCTCTCTCTCTCTCTCTCTCTCTCTCTCTCTCTTTCTCTCTCTTTCTTTCTTTCTTTCTTTCTTTCTTTTTTTTCCAAGACAGGGTTCATATAGCCCTGGCTGTCCTGGAACTCACTCTGTAGACCAGGCTGGCCTCGAACTCAGAAATTTACCTGCCTCTGCCTCCCAACTGCTGGGATTAAAGGCATGTGGCATTACTGCCTGGCTCCATCTGGATTTTCAATGCCACCAACTGCTCCTTAATTTTTGGGTATTCTTTATTACAGATATTCAATAATTTAAAAATATTTAAGGCTATACAGTTTAAAAGGTCAGTAATAGAAACTGGAGAAATGGCTCAGCAGTTAAGAGCACTGGCTGCTCTTCCAGAGGTCCTGAGTTCAATTGCCAGCAACCACATGGTGGCTCACAACCTTCTGTAATGGGATTCGATGCCCTCTTCTGGTGTGCATAAAGACAGCATGTGTGTGTGTGTGTGTGTGTGTGTGTGTGTGTGTGTGTGTGTTCTTTGGTTTTTTAAGTTCTGGGGGATTGAGTCTAAGACCCCATGTAAGCTAGGCTAATGTGCCACACCAAGCTCTATCTGATGCCATAACGCCCTCCTCTTTCCCTCTGACTAGCTCTAAAGCTGTTTGGCTTATTCAGATCTGGATACCATTATGTCTCTCTAGATTTTTTCCGATACTTTCTTACTTTCTTGGAACTTTTGACTGTATGACAGTTATGTATATAAAGTGCAGCACATGACATCTCTTCTCTGTCTTGGAACTTTTACTCCTTCTATCATCTTAAAATACAGTCTCTAGGGGCTGGAGAGATGGCTCAGTGGTTAAGAACGCTGATTTCTCTCCCAGAGGACCCAGGTTCAACTCCCAGCACCCATATGGCAGCTCACTGTTTGTAACTCCAGTTCCAGAGGACCTGAGACCCTCACATAGACATTCATGTAAACAAAACACCAATGCACTTGAAATAAAGATAAATTAAATAGGGCATGGTGGCACACACCTTTGATTGCCGCACTAGGGAGGCAGAGACAGATAGATCTCTGTGAGTTTAAGCCAGCCTGGTCTACAAAACCAGTTCCAGGACACTCAGGGTTGTTATGCAGAGAAATCTTGTCTTGAAAAACCCAACCCCCTTGACCCCCCCCAAAGGAAATTCTTTGAGTGTAGTCAGCTTTAGTCCATGCAATATTTTGCTATGGTAGTGATAAACACCACAACCAAGAACAGCTTAAAGAAGAAAGGATTTTAGCTTACAGTTCCACAAGGACAGAGCCATAATGGCAGGGCAGGCAATGCAGCAGGGCAGGCAATGCAGCAGGAGCAGGAAGGAGAGAGGGGTGGGGGGGAGAGGGAGATGGAGAGAGACAGAGAGAGGGGACATAAAGTGGGATGAGGCTGTAAACCCTTCACCACTGATGTGGTAGCTATTTAAAGGGCTCTCATGGTTTCAAATTTTTATTTGATTCCTCAAATTCTAAAGATCTTCAACCTACATCCATTTAAAAAGAATTTGCTAACACATGATCACATATGAAAGCAATTTCTCCAAATGTTCTCCAGGACTTAGTTATGTATCCACAGTTCTCTATGAAGATGCTCTATTAACTCATGTGGGATGAATTGTAGGCTAAGCTGCTAAATGAAAACAAAAGATGCTGGACAGTGGTGGCACATGCCTTTCTTTAATGCCAGCACTTGGGAGGCAGAAGCAGGCAGATTTCTAAGTTCAAGACCAGCCTGATCTACAGTGTGAGTTCCAGGACAGGCAGAACTATACAGAGAAACCCTGTCTCAAAAACAAAACAAAAACAAAAACAAAAAAACAAAAACCGTATACAGTGGTGGTGTTCCGACCCTACCGTCTGACTACCCCTCCCCCCATTAGTATACAGTGGTGGAGTCTTTACCCTACTCTCTGGCCCAACCCCCATTAGTATTCACTGGTAGCACCTGGAACCTATGGTCTGCCCCCCCATTAGTATACAGTGGTTGAGTCTCTACCCTACCATCTGCCCCCCCATTAGTATACAGTGGTCGAGTCCCACCCTACCGTCTGCCCTCCCACCTCCCACCCCTGTTCGTGACATTGCTTTCCGCAGTTTCAGTTACACTCAGTGAACTACAGTTGGAAAATATCAAATGAAAAATTGCAGGAAGGAACTGTTCATGAATCTTAAATCACATGCCCTTCTGAGTAGTGTGACCACAACCGGTACTGATCCCTTCAGCTAGCGTATCTACTTTGTATACACCACCCACCAATTATTCATTTGGTAGTCATCTTGGTTAACAGATCAGCTGTCTCAGCAGCACAGCATTCTCATCCAGGCCATCCATATTTTGCTCAATGATGGACACATCATAGGAGCAAGGCTCTTCCTATGAGTCTGCTCGATAACCAGAAACTGTCCCTGACTGCCCTGTGGTGATCCTCTGCTTGCCCCCTGGTGTAGCAGAAATGACGCCGGTTCCAATGACCTGCACCAGACTGTCCATTCATTTCCCTAAAAATATTTTCACTCACTGGAAGACTCAATCAAGCTTGTTACATACTGTGTATATGAAACAAATGGTATTTGTTTTAAAATATGATTATTGATTTTATTCAGGTGTACAAGACAGCGTATTATAGTTCCTGAGAAGAATGTCACATGGCATCTCAGAGGGCCATTAGTTTACACATGAAAGGCTCATCTGAGAGTGGTTTTCTGTCTCTAGGAATCTTATAACACAGGGACGGACAATCCCCCCCAGCCAGTAAGATCCAAGATATGAAAGCCTCACAGAAACTGGGTAAAATGGGTGGTAGGGTATCTGAAACACCTCTGCTTCTCCCGATGGTGTCTGGATTTCCTGTCTAGTCATCCTGTTGTATTATGGACTATCCATTGCAAAAGTGGTTCAACAGCATGCCTCTCTTTCTGTTTGCCTTCCCCTCCTTTCTTACCTGAAACTATAGCTCTTCTCAGCACAAGCAGAATCTCTCTCCTCACTTCCTTAAAGCCATGGGATGTTCTGGAAAACAGATTGCAGGGAAAGCTGCCCTAGTTTGTTTTCTATTGCTGGGATAAAACATGCTGACCTAAAGCAACCAGGGGAAGAAAGAGTTCATTTGGCTTCCGGGTCACTGTTTATCATCAAGGGAAGCCAGGGCAGGAACTCCAAGGCAGGAATTGAAGCAGAGGCCATGGAAGAGTGCAGCTTACTGGCTTGTTCCCATGGTGTCTCCCTACTTTCTTATAGAACTCAGGACCACCTGCCCATGGTGGGTCATCCCATTGGATGACCAATCCTCCATTGGAAATTAATAAAGAAAAAAAAATGGTCCAGATGTGCCTGCAGGCCAGTCTGACCAAGGTGTTTTCACAGTTGAGGTTCCTTCTTCTCAGATGATTCTAGCTTGAGTCAAATTGACAGAGACTCTCTAGTATAGAAGCAAAGCTATGCGTGTTCTTGGTCTTAGAGAGGCCTTTGTGTATTTTCTCTCTCCTCCTGAGCCCAGGCTCAGGGAAGATCTATCTCATGGAGGGGAGTGTCTTTGTCTCCATTATGTCCGATCCCTCAGTTCTATTAGTATAGGTGTGGACCTACAGGCCTGTTTTATGTGATGCTAGAGATCAAACCCAGGGCTTTGTGCCTGTTGGGCCAACATTCTCCCAACTGAGTTACACACCCATCCCCATCCCCTGACTAAAGAATATCGAGTGGCACATGTCTTTAATTTAATCCCAGCACTTGGGAGGCAGAGGCAGGTGGATTTCTGAGTTCAAGGCCAGCCTGGTCTACAGAGTGAGTTCCAGGACAGCCGGGGCTACACAGAGAAACCCTGTCTCGAAAAACAAACAAACAAACAAACAAACAAAAAAATCTAAGGAACTTTTCCCCATCTATTTTAATAAAGAAGAGGATAGGGTGGCTTCCGGGATACACTGAATAGGAGTAGAGAGCAGAAGAGTCAAAGGCATCCTTACTGTGCTAGGACACCAGGAGGTGGGAGGTGCTCAGGGTGCTCAAAGCCTCCCCCTCTTGCTGAGGATTTAAAGGCAGTGGTAGCTGGGAGGAGGGAGAGACATTTTCTTCAGTGGTATAGCCATTAATGAATTGTCCACACACTGTACACTGTAAATTATCCCCTCACCCGTAAGCAACAGTAAGCAACCTATAAGCATCCCTAATTAAACTCATTGGCTCAAACATCTTCTCCAAAAAATGATGAGAGGAGAGGTCGCCAACTAAAGGAGGAAGGGGAACATCGGGAGTGGGAGGGGGATAAAAGAGAGTAGTGGGGGTGAATATGATCTAAGTGCTTTATATACATGTATGAAATGTCATCATAGAACTCATTATTATATACGATTAATATACGCTAGTAAAGAACTTTATAAAAAGAAGCTGAGCCAGAAGTCTAAGGTTGTAGCTTGGTGGTAGTGCTTCTGTGTAGGGGGTTTGGCCTAATGCTGCTTGCATTTTAATGTTAATTTGGATCCCAGAACTGCTCACAAGAGTGTCTGCACACAGCTTCTGGGAAGCTGCCCTCAGTTGGTTCTGACTAGTAAATAAAAATGCCAACAGCCAATAGCTGGGGAGGACAGACAGAGGTGGGATTTTGTAATTTCCCCCAGGGGTTGGGACCTAGAGAGAGGAAGAAGGGAGACCCACCATTCTGGGAGAGTGAGTTACTCAGTGATGTTCTGCAAGGTTTAGGAAAAAGGGAGAGAGAGAGACAGAAAGGCAGAGAGCTACCCATGGTTCCAGAAGTCAAGATTGGACGTCACCAGGCCCAAGCCGTACAGAGGCTGGAGGAAAGCAGTATGAACACATGGAAATATCCAATAAAGAAAGGCAAGATCAACTGTTTATTGACAGCATCTGCCATGTTTTCTTGGCTTGGGTATGCAGATGTGTAAAAGACTGTGAGCCGAGAGATTTTATCTGAGACATCTCCGCCTTTAAAGCGGATAGAGCCAACCCAAGTTACACCGAAGTTGTAACTTCCCTTGCTTCTGCTGAGATCTTGCTGAGTGTACAATACCTTGCTGGTCCCTCTGAATAAATCAGAAATTCATCTTGTAGATACATACTGAAGCACGAGTGTACACTCAGTAAGTCGAAAATAGAATATTACCTTTATATTTTTCTCTCCGTTCTATAAGACAGGATTTCATGTAGCTCAGGCTGGCCTCAACTGTCTCTAGGTGAAGATGATCTTCAACTCCTGACATTCCTGATTCTACCTCCCAAGTGCTGACACAGTCACCCAGCAAATGCTGCATTTATAAGGTGAGTATATGATAAGGTCACATGGAACTTCCCATGCAAAAGTAAATCAAGAAGGTGCATGGTTTAATATTACTAATGAATGAATTAATAAAACATGTCTTTACTGCTGGTACTGTAGCACATGCCTGTACTGACTGATACAGAAGGCCCATTTGAAAAGAGCATGGGCTGGGCGGTGGAGGCGCACGCCTTTGATCCCAGCACTTGGGAGGCAGAGGCAGGCGGATTTCTGAGTTTGAGCCCAGCCTGGTCTACAGAGTGAGTTCCAGGACAGCCAGGGCTATACAGAAAAGCCCTGTCTCAAAAAAACAAAAACAAAAAAAGAAAGGAAGAAAGAAAGAAAGAAAGAAGGAAAGAAAGAAAGGAAGAAAGAAAAAGAAAACAGCATGGACAACAGAGCAAGACCCTTCCTTAACAAAAATTGAATAAATAAAATATAACCTTGGATGAGTAATTAATTAGACATAATACAAAAGTTTCAACATTTGGCCTGACTGCAGCTGGTGATGTGGCTCACTTGGTGGAGTGCTTGCATAGCACACATAAAGCTCTGAGTTTGATTCCCTGGGCATGTTGATACATTCGTACAATCGCAGTATATGCCTGTAGTTTTAGCACTTGGGAGGTGGAAGAAAAAAAGATCAGAAGTTTAAGGTTATCTTTGACTGCATAATAAGTTGGAGGCCAACCTGGAATACTTGAGACTTCATCTCAAACAACAAATATACACATATGTGTACTGTGGTGGTTTGAGTAGGCTTGGACCCCCATAGATTCATGTATCTGAAATTGCTTTGCCCCTGGGAAGTGGCACTGTTAGGAGTCATTGCCTTTCTGGAATAGGTGTGGCCTTGTATGAGGAACGGTGTTGCTGTGTAGGTGGGCTTTGAGGATGCCTAGTGCTCAAGCTCTGCCCAGTGTACAAGAGACCCTCCTCCTGGCTGCCTGAAGAAGGCAGTCTCCTTCTGGCTGCCCTCAGATCAGGATGTAGAACTCTCAGCTCCTCCAGCACCATGTCTGCCAGCAGGCTGCCATGCTTCTCACTATAATGACAATGGACTGAACCTCTGAACCTGTAAGCCAGCCCCAATTAAATATTTTAATATTATAAGAGTTGCCTTGGTCATGGTGTCTCTTCCCAGCAATAAAACCCTAAGACACATATGCAAATATATATATTTGCATATACAATATATATGCATATACACACAGACACACATGCACACACACACACACACAGACACACACACACACTGCTATACAAGCACCAGATATGTAGAAACACGCCTATGAGACTGCTCCTGACCCTCATTCATTTGTGCTAAGTTCTCACACTTAGAAATCAGTTCTCTTGGGGGCTGGAGAGATGGGAGCTGGAGAGAGGGCTCAGCGGTTAAGAGCACTGATTGCTCTTCCAGAGGTCCTGAGTTCAATTCCCAGCAACCACATGGTGGCTCACAGCCATCTGTAATGGGATCCAATGCCCTCTTCTGGTGTGTCTGAAGACAGCTACAATGTACTCATATACCTAAAAAATAATAAAAAATAAAATAATAAAATCTTTAAAAAAAAAAAAGGAGAACCTTCCTTTGGCTCACAGTCAAAGGTTTCAGCCCATGGTCACATGGCTCTGCTGTTTCTGGACCTGGTGAGGAAGAACACCATGGGAGCATTTGGTGGCACAAAGCCGCTCAACTCCTGGCAGACAGGAAGCTGAGAGGAAGGAAAAAGGGACACAACCCACCCTTC
Source organism: Mastomys coucha (assembly GCF_008632895.1). Classification (NCBI taxonomy): domain Eukaryota; kingdom Metazoa; phylum Chordata; class Mammalia; order Rodentia; family Muridae; genus Mastomys; species Mastomys coucha. The sequence goes on from NW_022196903.1 coordinate 33,339,836, forward strand.
AAGGGCATGTCCTCCAACTACAGTCCAATTCTCAAAGTTTCCACATCTCCCAACAGCCCACTGTGCTTTAAATCCATAAATATATGAACACATTCATGAGGCTGGATCCCCGGGATCCAATCTGCTTCCAAAGGTCACACCTGTGAACACGGCAGAGCTGGCTCCGTGGTTAGGAGCACTTGCTGCTCTTGTAAGAACACATGGAGGTTCCCAGCATGCATCTTTAACTAGAGTTCCAGAGGATCTAATGCCCTCTTCTGGCCTCTGCATGCATAAACCCATGCAAATACTCATCCACATGCAATAAAAATAAATACATTTAAAAATGAAGCCGGATCTGGGAGTGATGGTCACACCTGTGATCCCCAGCCCCTGAGAGTATGAGGCAGAAAGATCATGAATTCCAGGCTAGCCTGGGCTACAGAGTGAGGCCTTAAATAAAATGTAAAACAAATAAGTAATGAATCAAGTTACAGAAGCTCTGTTACTTAAAATAAAATTTATACTTTGCTCATAAACCAATAAAATTAAAAAGAAAATCATTATATATACCATAAGATATAAATGAGTTTTACTATGGATGTACCGATGCATAGAAAATAGAAAACAAATGCTAAGAGTATATGCCATAGTTTTGTTTTTGTTTTTTTGTTTTTTTGGGACAGGGTTTCTCTGTATAATCCTGGCTGTCCTGGAACTCACTCTGTAGACCAGGCTGGCCTCGAACTCAGAAATCCGCCTGTCTCTGCGTCCCAAGTGCTGGGATTAAAGGCGTGCGCCACCACTGCCTGGGTAGGCTATTTTAATATTATAAAAACATTGAATGCAATCAATCATGCAAAATAGTTAAGATATTACATTAAGAGACTGAGTCATTTTTATCAAGTTTCAGCTTCCAACAAATAAGAATAGAGTATTTCTCTTATTCTAATAAGGAACAGTCATTTAAAGCTAACAACTAACTATATTTAAATGAAAAAATACCAAAAATACTTTTATTTGTATTTAACATAAAATGATAGAGCTCCACAACAAATCACTTTGTAGCTATGATTTTCTATTCAGAAAGACAGGCCGTCTACAACTATTACAACTAACAATCCACCCAAAGGCGAGGATCTTAAGTTAGCAGGATTTCAGAGAGATCCCCGTAATGACTAGCGACACAAACACAAAATAATCAGTAAAGAATTAGCATAATAAATTTATAAAAAACATAGTGAGGAAAATCAGGACACACTGATGTTGGACAGACAACATCCTTAATAGGCAACACACTTCACACACAGAAGTTGACTCTCGATGTCAATGATTCAATTGTTTGGGCCATATAGAACCCTCATTAGGAAAAAAATGTATAAGCATTTTTTTGTTTTGTTTTTAAATAAAGGACCTGAGCTGAGTGTGGTGGTGAACACCTTTAGACCTATTGATGCTTCCGGCCCACCTGGTCTACATGAGTTCCAGGCCAGCCAGGGATACTGGGAGAGTCTGATTTCTTTTTTAAAAAAAATAAAATAAAAACAAAACCAAAATCAGAGCCGAAGTGGCACATCTTTAATCCCAGCACTCAGGTGGCATGCGCATATATATATATATATAAATATATATATATATATGTGTGTGTGTGTGTGTGTGTGTGTGTGTGCATATACATATAGTATGTATCTGCTAACTTTTATATATCTGTGAATTCAAGACCAGCCTGGTCTACAGAGTGAGTCCAGGACAGCCAGGGCTCTGTTACACAGAGAAACCCTGTCTCGAAAACAAAACAAAACAAAAACCTATAAAACCAAAACCAAACAAAACAAAGAAAACCAGCATATACTGAATCAACTAATTCGGTATCTGATGAGAAATGTTCTAACTTCTAAGTGTCAGAATTACCATGAGGAATAAATAATGGTTTTGCTCAAAACCAAAGCTTTGGAATGTGAGGCATAAGGTAGAGGTATATGGGCCACCTCTCTGGGTCAGTGAGGGCTATTGAGAGTCTTGCCAACTATAATTTTGCCAGGCTTTGAGGCACACAGAGGGAAGTAGTGATCATGTGTACAGAAGAGTCACCCTCATTTAAAGGCAGAGTCCAGGGCTAGGCCTAGGGACACGCCTCGGTTGGCAGAGTGCTTCCATGATCAAGTCCCATCTTCAATCCCTAGCCTGAGTAAGTGGGGTGTGGCAGCAAATGCCAGTAATGGCAACACCTAGGAGGATCCAAAACATAGACTACATACTGAGTTCAAGACCAGCCTAGAATACCCTGCCTCAAAGTAAGGTGAAATATATTTGAAAAAATCCAAGTTGGTGGAAATTCTGGCATCTGTTTTGTTGTTTGTTTTTTTGAGACATGGTTTCTAGTAGCTGGGCCAGCCCCTAACTCACAGTGTTATGAAGACTGGCCTTCAACTCTGAATTCTTCTGCCTCCAGCTTATGTGTGCTGAAATTATAGGCATGTTCCACAACAGCAGACTCTAACCTTTTATTTCTAAAACTCAACCAAAAAAAGTTAAGACTTAATTACCAAAGTAATATCTCACAAAAATCTGTATTTCTGGCTTCTTCTGAAAAAATGGAACAATATGGAGATCTGGGTCTACATCCCCAGATGGAAACCAGAAGTGAGTGCCCCTCACTGTCAGGACAGCTTACCACAGCCCTTCTTCCTTACCCCCATTTACCTGTCACTTCTGCCCCTGTGGACCCTAATGTATGATGTTTGCCTTGCATGGTGGAGGCTGATGAAAATTTCAGCAGTCAAAACAAAACTGCAATATCTTTAGGTTTGCGTCCAAAAGATCAGGCAGCTGGAACAGAGGCAGGGAGAAGAGGGAGAGCCTGGTGTGTTCCACACCTGTGACCCTAGCACTGGAGGAGCAGCAGGATTATTACAAGTCTAATGTCACCTCCTCTATAAATCTCAAAACAAGCAAGGTCCCCTAAACATGTGTACTAAATAATTGAAAAGTGGTTAAAAGCAGGGAACCAAAAGCCACATCAGAGGCAGATGTGGTAGCATTCATCTACACCCCCGCCATGTGAGAGATGAAGGCAAGGGGATAAGGAGTTCAAGGCCAGCCTGAGCTACACAGTGAGTCTGAGACTAGCCTGGGCTGCATGAGACCGTGTCCACAAATAAGTGAAATCTACGAAGGCCAACTACATCTATAATTTAAATGTGGCTACCAGGATTGCAGTGGATGCAAGAGCCTACCCAGCACCTCATACCAAAAAAACAAAACCAAAAAAACAACAATTAACCTGGACATCATTGAGTAATGTGCCTATGAAATACATAAGAGAGGTGTGCACCAAGGCAGTGAGAGGTGTGTGTGGGGTGTGTGCACCAAGGCAGTGTCTGAATATAGAGAGAGGCAAAGAAAACTGACTGTGTAAGAGGCTTCTGAGGGGAATAGTACTCCCAACACTAGATACGGTTTGCCATGGGATAAGAAAAAGATAGTAGGGCCAATCAATAATTTGTTGTCTTAAGTCAAATGACTGGATAATGGTCTCAGAAGTGGGAGGGCTGGAGGGAATGATAGCTCACGTGGAGCCTCAAAACTTGCGACTTTCCCACACAAACCTCTCTAGCTCTAACACGAACTCTCTGAGGACTTGCCATCAGGAGATGTTAAGAGCAAAGGAAGGGGGTGTGATACTTGAGCCTAGTCTGCTCATTACACAAATTTGGGCCTCTGACCTCTACATCTCAGGAGTTAGTTCACTGTGTGCTGTGGAACTAATCTCAAAAGTAAAGCCCAAGGAAATACTGATCCGGTTCTGAGACACGAAGAAGTGAAAACACTTCAAGGAGCTGTGCGTTCTCTGGCCCACACACTGTGAGAGAGTGCCCAAAGTCAGCCATCACCCAGGTATAAACTGACCCCAAGTTAGCTCCCCAGCAAGACAGGCTCTGAACAACCCCATCCTTCCTTTCTAAGAAGATTTGTGAATTTATATTCACCCTCTTCCTTCAGTACCACATCTAACTTTATCTGCCCGACATGGGGTGAGCAACCAGACCTGGTCCAGTAACAATTACAGAACATCATTTTAGTGCTGAGAATACAGCTCAGAGGTAGAGCACACAGGAGCCGTAGGCCCATTCCCAGTATCATATACAGAAAGATAATTTTGTAGACTAAATTCCAAAAGAACTAAAACTTAAAATGAATTATTATGGACTTGAATAAAATGTTGCAACAATGATCACAGACCAGTTAACATAGTATATAAGAGCATGACAGTAAGACACATGAGAAAGTAACACTGCAAAAGTTACCAGTCTATGGATGGAAAGGAAACGCACTGAGCTACCCCATCCCATTAAGGACTTAAGATGGTGTACAGCAAAAATACATACAGGAAAATGACAGAGTGTAAATAGTAATAATAATTAAATGCAACTTCTTTGAAGGCAGGGTCTCACTGTGTAGCTCTGACTAGCCTGGAACTCACTCTGTACATCAGACACCCTTGAACTCACAGAGATCTGCTTGCCTCTGCCTCTGTAGTGCTGGGACTAAAGCCATACAGCACTGTGACTGGCCTAAAATTTTATTTTAAAGTTTAGTCCAGGACTTAGATGTATCTTGCTGGTGGAGGACTTTGCTTTATATGGGCAAGGCCCTGGGTTTGATGCCAGCACACACACACACACACACACACACACAAGTACCACTAGGAAAAAAAGTCACAACTAGAATTTTTAAAGAAAGAAAAGGATGTAAAACACAATTTCAGAAATACTGTCACTGACAACCAAAGTGAAAAACCCTATGTCAGCAAACTTGCTGACCATTAAGAGGAAAGTGGTTTCACATTTGGAAAGGACACTTTTACATCCTTCCTCTCCTTTGATCCACTGGCATCATGATAAAAGTTTCTCCAAATAAGGTGAGTTTGGCTTTATGAAAACTTACTCAATTGTTCCTATTTCTCAAATGTCACGTTATGGAAAGAAATGCAAATCTTTTTCACAGTGACATTGGGGAACGTAGCCACAACAAATATCTGCAAATCACACACTGAAAACAACAGAATGAGTGGGTACAGAGAGGCTGGAGGAGGGGAGGAGGGAGGATGGTAGAGGGAGGAGGAAGGCAGAGACCACGAAATGGGCAAGGTATATATAGATTCTTGATGGCCTGTCCCCATCCACAAGGGGGAGATACAACTGGAAGGAGTGAACTACACAGCCTTCAACATAGAGCAGCTGAGCTCTGATAGGCTCCATAGAAGATGAGAGAGGGGTGGGGTGAGGTAGAAACCTCTGGGCAGATCCTGAAGATTCTTAGCCGGGATGCTGACTGAGGACGGACCCAGAAACTTGAATATTATGAACACAGTATTGACGACAACACAGAGGGCCCAAGCCACAAAATGCAACACAGGAAATTCACACAATCAAGACACACAGAGAGCAGGGACAGAGGTTATCTACACAGATGGTTAAAGAAATGTGTATCAGAAGACAGTATTGTTTAGCACCTAGAAGCCAAGCAAAGGTACAAATTGGCTTTTAAACTCAATACTGCACAGATACAAAATGAGATATTCAAACATTGTTAGGAGTATGAAATATTCCAGAATAAGGGAGGTGATTAAACCTATCTTAACAATTTTATGCAAAAAGGGATTATGCATAAACCCACATAACAAATAATACAGAGTGCACAGATTGTGATGTCTATAATGTAGGCAGTATAAAACACCAGCTAGACCCAGAAGGCAGCAGAATTCTGCCCTCTATCCAGAGGCTCGAAGGCAGTCAGGGGCTGCAGAGTGAGGCTACAGCCTCAGGATTCATCCTGGACTACATGCTCAGAATTTTACCCTCTCTTTGTCGGCTCCAGGTCCAACTTCAACCCTCAGCCGCAAGTGTATTTTCGTTTCCACCCTGGGTTCTGGCTATCAGTTGTGAGGTAGGTATTAAAGTTGCCAAAGATACTGAGGGAAGGAAAGACCGGCTAAAAACTCCAGCTCAGCAGAAGTCTTGCTTCTGATTCTCCAAGATGGACAAGCTCCTTCTCGCTTCCTCCGATGCTCGTTAAGGTTTACTGGGGTTTTCTGGGTGATTGAGCACGGGCAGGGAGGAAAGGCCTGGCTTCCACAGCTGCGGGGGCTCCTTGTTTCCCAAGGCCTTGTGATGGCTCAGTAGAAGCCGAGTTGTCTGAAAGGAAGAAGAGAGATGAGCTTGTGTTTTAATTCTATGTTGTTGGAAGCAACATGGATGGAAATGGGGTGGAATGGGTTAAAAAAAAAAGTAAGTAAATTAAAATAAGCGCCGGAAAGACTAAGCGGCAACATGAGAAGATATTTCTGATATTAAATTTAGTGAACAAAGATAGTAAGCTAAAACTAATTTGCCCACAGCCAGAGCAGCACTTCCTCAGTAACTGGTTACAATGAAGAGTTAACTGACTTGAAGAGTTACAATGAAATGGATCTCCCTGCAACTATGTGATGATTTGAATAAGAAAACCCCCCACCCCCACCCCCTCACCCCACCCCCCAGGCTCGCTTGAATGCTTAATCACCAGGGAGTGGAACTCTTTGATAGGATTAGAAGGATCAGGAGCTTATTAGAGGAAATATGTCACTGGGGGGTGGGCTTTGAGGTTTCGAAAGCCCATGCCAGGCCCAGTGTCCTCTCTCTCTCTCTCTCTCTCTCTCTCTCTCTCTCTCTCTCTCTCTC
>NW_022196903.1:33346735-33348292 GCF_008632895.1 Mastomys coucha
CTCCTGTCTGCTGTGCCTATCACAATGCTCTCTGCCACAATGATACATGTCTCTGAAATTGTAAGCCAGCCCCAAATCAATGCTTTCCATTATAAGAGTTGCCTTGGTCATGGTGTCTCTCTACAACAAGAGAACAGTGACTAAGACAAACTTTAATTAAAAAAAAAAAAGAATTATTTAATTACCTTTTTAAAGATTTATTTATTTTATTATGAGTATACTGTCACTGTATCACTGTGTTACTGTCACACCAGAAGAGGGCATTGGATCCCATTACAGGTGGTTGTGAGCCACCATGTGGCTGCTGGGAATTGAACTCAGGACCTCTGGAAGTCAGTGCTCTTAACCACAGAGCCATCTCTCCAGCACCTATTTTATTATTTTATAAATAATAAAATTTCTAAGCCATCATGTAGGTGCTGGGAATTGGACCTTGGTCCTCTGCAAGAGCAACAAGTGCTCTAACTGCTGAGAATATCTTCAGCACTTCTTGAGACATGCAATTTTATTTCTAGTCTGTTGACTTAACTTTAATGTGGTCAAAATTAGTTCAATTTCATAAAAGCAAGGCACGTGTACATTATTCAACACCTGCCACCTCCCTCCCATGTTCCCAGCTGAACTATTAAGATTATTCTACCAAATTCTTCACTCCCAATTTGCCCAGAAGCTACCATGCTCAAACACTTGGGCAAATCCTCTAACTTGGCAAAACCTTCTCTTCTTTGGTCAGAATCATATTTCCATATCATGCAATGTTAGCTGGGGCTAGAACACGACTCCGTGATTAAAAACAGTTGCTCCTGTAATTGCAAGCACCTCACAGACCTCGAAGGGGTCTGATCTCCTCTTCTGGCTTCACACACTCATGCACACGCACGCGAGCTCACACACACCATAAACAAATAAAGTAATAAGAAAACAAAATGTCGACAGTCTCAACCTTTCCAAGGAAAGGCTGCAATTAGCACATGACATGTTATGTGTGCAGGCTGGCTTCCATTCACTGCTCCTCCTACTGCACAGAACAGAAATCCTAAGCGCATTTCCTTGAGATGGCTCTGTGCCTACCTTTCTCTTCAAGCATCTTGTGCAACTTCTTATGTCTGTAGACAGAGATTATCTGGAAGTTCACGACACTTGAAACACTGAGTTCTTGGTCCTCTAGCAACTTCAGGGTGGCAGCGTGGATGAGCTGGTGGGAGCGTTTGCAGGGCTGAAATGGACATTCACCCCGCACAAAGGATTTGCATACGTGAAACTTGTTGCATTTATCCTTGAGGCTGCAGTAGCCATAAAGGACATCACTACCTTTGTTGTACAGCAAACAGACCTGGGGCAGAAGGGAAGCAAGGTTTGAATAGGAGTTTTCACTATTACCTGTAAGCCAATAAACTACAGCTGAACTAAATGAGAAGTTTAATGGCACCTTTGGGGAGGAGTGCATGTATGTGTACACACATGTGAAGGCCAGAGGTCAGCAATGGGTGTCCTTTTAGATCACCCTTCACTTTATTTCTTTTTTTTTTTTTTTTAAAAAGATTTATTTATTATTAT
>NW_022196903.1:33348515-33355271 GCF_008632895.1 Mastomys coucha
AAAAAAAAAAAAAAAAAAAAAAAAAGATAATAAGGTCTCTCATGGAACTCATTGATTCAGACAGGCTGGCTGGTCATCAGGCCCTAGGATTCTCCTGTCTCTTCTCTCTACCATTATGATTACAGGGTATCCCGTCACACCTGTATTAAAAAAAAAAAAAAAGAAGTGTATGTGTGTGTGTGGGGGGTTATATGCATATGAGTACAGGCGCCCACAGAGCCCCTAGAGCCAAAGTTATAGGTAAGCTGCCCTACAAGATTGCTAGTAGAGGAGAGCTTTGTCTAACATGCATGGAGTCTTGGGTTTGATCCGCAGCACTGTATAAAACTGGGTATGCCAGTAATCACATTAGAGAGATGGGGGACCAGAAGTGCCTCCAAACCTGGTTTTTATGAGATTCTGGAGATTGAACTCAGAGTTTTGCCCATGCTAGGCAAGAACTCTAGGAGCTGAGCTACCCCTCTGGTCCCTGTGTTTTTGTTTTGAGACAAGATTTGTTGTTATCCTTTTGCCTCAGCTGAGTGTTAGGATTATAGGAGTGAGCCACCAAGCATAGCTTAGTTTTGTTTTTTGGAAAAAAAAACCCTCTAAACCTGGTGGCTCTGTGTAGGAGAGTTCTCAGCATCCTTGCTGTAATTTATCTTTGTTTTATCTTGGTTTGGGTTTGGCTTTTGGTTTGCTGCATTTCCAAGTGAAGATCTTGTTGTGTAGCCCAGACTGGCCCTGAACTCCCACTTCTTTAGCCTCTAGAGAATTTCAGGTTTGCACAATCACACTGTCTACTTTTTCCCCCTTCTTTCTTTTTTCCTTCCTTCCTTCCTTTCTTTCTTCCTTCCTTTCTTTCTTTCTTTCTTTCCTTCTTTCCTTCTCTCTTTCTTCCTTTTGACAATAGCTAATCTAATCTGGTGAAATGATACACTGTGAGTTTTTATTTGTTTTTTAAGACAGGGTTTCAATGCCTGGGATTATCTGAACTGGAGTTCACTATGTAGACCAGGCAGGTCTCAAACTTTCCGAGATCTTTCCTCCCTCTGCTGCTGGGGTTACAGGGACGCACTACCACCACACAGATGCCACACTACTCCCTATACCCGACCCCCTAAAAAGCCTTCCCAGTAAGTACATCTAATTGCTAAAGTCTGTTAATAAACCCTACTTTATATGAGCTCTCTCTAAAATTCTTTTCTGCATTGAAGCCATGGATCTGATTTTATCAGAGCTCAGGTCCCTCAAAGATAAGGAAATGCCTCAGGCTGTAGAAAGAGACACCCTGGATCGAAGAGTCTGTTCCTCCTGTCTCTGACAGAATGTCTACAATGGAATGACCAAGCCAGATTAAATTTTTTTTGTTTGTTTTTTGTTTTTTGTTTTTTTTTCAAGACAGGGTTTCTCTGTGTAGCCCTGGCTGTCCTGGAACTCACTCTGTAGACCAGGCTGGCCTCGAACTCAGAAACCCGCCTGTCTCTGCCTCCCAAGTGCTGGGATTAAAGGAAAGGCATGTGCCACCACTGCCTGGCTCAGAATAAAAATTTTTGGGGGGCTGGAAGAGATGGCTCAGAGGTTAAGAGCACTGGCTGCTCTTCCAGAGGTCCTGAGTTCAATTCCCAGTAACCACATGGTGGTTCACAACCATCTGTAATGAGATCTAATGTCCTCTTCTGGTGTGCAGGCATACATGCAGGAAGAACATTGTATACATAAAATACATATATTTTATGTCCTGGAACACACTCTGTAGACCAGGCTGGCCTCTAACTCAGAAATCCCGCCTTCCTCTGCCTCCCAAGTGCTGGGATTATAGGCGTGCGCCACCACCGCCCGGCATAAATAAATATTTTTAAATTACTTTATTGGTAGTCTTATAAATTTGAGATTATTTTGTTAATAAATTCACATAAATAGAAACAAATGTGCTAATTTTACCATTCCAGCAATTAAAAATGGATACTTTTTAAGTATCTGGAACCAAATCAGAGTACTTAAAAGCAATTAAAATTAACATCTAAAGTGGTAATGGGGGGGGTGGCTCCCTATAACCTCCGCATTTAGAGGAGTGTGGATTAGCATAACAAAAAGCTAGCCTCAGCTAAATAACAAGTTCACTAACATCCTGGGCTATTTAAGATCCTATCCGAACAAAAGAAAACAAACATTCCTGACGTCAAGGAATCAACATCAGTGAAAGCCTTTCCACAGTCGATAGTAGGATGGCGGCTTCTCAGGGACTCACCTCTGGGAAAAGACAGGGGTCGTTCTGCAAAAGCAGGATTCGAAGCTGCGCTTCATTGAGGCCAAAAAGGCCCCGGCTTTTCAAGACTTGGACGTTGATAGGTGTGTGGATATCATGAGACAGAGAGCAGGTAGACCTAGAAGAGTTAAGAGCGGTCAGGAGCCCGGGGCCAAAAAGAGGGAAGAGGCAGGCAGGTTTAACTCTTTGCCTAAGGCATTTCCAGTTTACAAGTGAATTCCCCAAGTACAAAACAATTCGGGTTGAGGCAACTCAGCTTCCAGCGGTCCTTTTCCTAACCGGAGAGTGGCGAGAAAGCCAAGGGTAAGTACCCTACCCTCAGGCTTGGCAGAGGTTACTCGCGTCTTTCTGCAGCGACTAAAACGTTATCTTCAGACCAACATAAGCTCATGGCCTCTCTTTGTCCAACACTACAAAGAAAGCCCCTGAAAGCTTCCCGGGTTGCCGCGAAGCACTGGGCTCGGAAGGGGTGCCTGGGCTACGTAGCCGCCAGGCCCTCACCCCATCCGGCCACCAGTTTCCTGCGGTTGGACTACACAAGCTTTTTAAGAGCGAAAGGCCTGTGGTTATGGAAGGAGGGAGAGAAGGGAACAGAAGTTCCGCGGGCCATGAAGCCCCGAGATGTCCCTCAAGCGGCACTTGGCCTAAGTGAACTCAAAGGTCGCGACACGGATTCAACCTGGCTGCTGCCAGGGGACAGGGACAGCCAATTTGGGGAGGGGGGTGTGAATAATAAACCTCAGGGGAGAGCCCTTCCATATTATTTCTCTCGGCGACTAGGAGCACAGAGGCGGCCAGCGCGAAGGCCTTTGTCCCATCCCACCCAGGCTCGCCCAGAGCATCCGGAGGGCGCGTCCCGCCGGCACCCACTGCCCCGCTGGACGCTGAGGACTCCGCCCCTCACCAGCAGTCGCGGTGGGGGCACTTGCCCAGCATGTGGCGGCGACACAAGTGCAGCTGGTCGCAGCCCTGGCACTCCCCGCGCTGGTAGCGGGCGCAGAGGCGCGCGGAGGATACCGCCATCACCCTGCAGGCTGTGGCTCCGCCGCCCGAGCCCGAGCCCGCGCCCGCCGCCACCTCGGCCTCTGCGTCCCACGGGCCGTCGCGCAGCTCCACCTCCTGCAGCAGGAAGCGCTCCGGGCCCGCGCGCCGCAGCACAGCCCGCAGCTTCGCCTCCGACAGCTCTACGTGGCCGCGCAGGTCCTGCAGGAACATGCGGCCGCCGTGAGCACACAGCACCTTGGTGAGGAACGCACATAAAGTGAGGTCCGCCATGACCCGCCAGCGCGTCCCACCCCCCAAGCCCGGGGCCTCCAGGCTCCTCCCCGCCGCGACCAAGACCGGAGCCTGCAAGCGGTAGGGGGCCGGGCCTCAGAAGGCAGGGCCTGAGCCCCTGCAACATTCCTGGCTCCTGGATTCCTTGCAGATAATGGATAGCAGGGAGGGCTGCAAAGAATATCAACTGCTAAAGTGGTTCACTCAGCTTGGTGGCACATGCCTGCAATGCTAGCACCTGGGAGGTTGGAGGCAAGAAAAAGCCGAGATCAAGGCCGGAGTCCACTGCAAAGGGAGTTGGAGGCTAGCCTGGGTTACATGACACCTTGTCTTAAAAAACCTAGTAAGGAACCAACACAGGGGGTAAAAGCTCCCTCCTAAGTGTTGGGTCCATAAGTCTCAACTCCACAAACTTACACAAACACAGATTTCAGTTCAGTTTATTGAACGCACATCATAAACACTGATCAGTCAGGACCATATCTCAGATGGGATTGAGCCATGACATTGTTGGTTTTTCTCTGTCAGCTTATAAAGAAAAAAAAAAAACCATAATGAGCCCATACACAGATGCAGAAAGTGCTGCCCAGTGGTCAGCTCTTACTCAAGCCATTTTAGACATAATAATTCATATTGACCTTTAATTTGATGGCTCCTATGTAAATCTTTGTAGAATTTCTTAAGATTAACAAACCTCATGCAGTACACACAAGTACATAATAGGATATATGATCAAGGATATGTGCCCTTGCTCTGAATCAAGTTATTTTCCTGTGTCAATGACTGGCACAGGCATGTTACAGCAACAATATGAAATAGCTGGCAGGTGGAGCTGGAGAGAGGGCTCAGCGCTTAAAAGCACTGACTGCACTTCCAGAGATCCTGAGTTTGAAAGACCCCCGTGGGGAGACCCCGACTCAAGTCTCAGGAGGACATGCACCCAAGGCATCACGAGAGACCATCTTGATGTAAATACATGAGGCAGTTTAATTTCGGGGCGCTCTGGGCCAACTCATTATCTCGAGCAGGAGACAGTGGAATCGACCACGAGGCTCAGGGGGTAGGGGTTTATATAGGAAAAAGGTCTGGGGGAACAAAGGAATTAGTGTGGCTATACATGATTGGCTAGTTCAAATATCAACTATATTACATGCAGAACAGAGTGGGAAATTCCTAAGGTTGGTGTTAATCTGAGTCAACAGAGCATCTGACCTTAAACCATATCTAAGAGGACCAGATGGCCCACTACTCAGTTGGGTCGTTTGTCCAGACATGTCCTAGCATGTTTTTTATAGTTTATGTCTTTTTGACCTGCTAGGTCTCGGGATGTCTAACAGCCTGCTTATTTTTGCCCAGGCTTATTTGGACTTATTTGACCTTGGTCCACTGTGTTTTCCTCAAACCTGCAATTTTCTCATTAGCCAGCACAAGTTTCAAATTTAACTCTTTTAAGTTCAATTCCCAGCAACCACATGGTGGCTCACGACCATCTGTAATGAGCTCCAATGCCCTCTTCTGGTGTGTCTGAAGACGCTATGGTGTATTCTCAAAATAAATAAATCTTGAAAGAAAGAAAGAAAGAAAGAGAGAAAGAAAGAAAGAAAGAAAGAGAAAGGAAGGAAGAAAGAAAAGAAAAAGAAATAGCTGGCAAGCATGGAATAAAATGGTTACAGCTATGCTGGGGGCTGGCAGACCTCAACCTGAGTTTGTCTCTAAACCCATGGCAGAGAGAATCAAGTCTGTAAAGTAGTATCTGACCTCTACATGTACGGATCTGCATTAATACACATTATACATAGGTGCTGATCCACACTATGCACACACATGATAACAGATAACATTGGAAGATTTTTTGAAAGCTGGTAAGTTGCTAAGGAGATGACTGGTGGTTGGGTGAAGGACCTCTGAAAATGTAAAGTAGAAGCTAAAGAAAGGTCTCTAACCAGATCAATGACCCACTGCAATGAACATTATAAGTAAAGATGTATAGACAAAAAGGTACACTGTGTCACACTGTAGCTTCTACAATGAGATGTTTGTTTTGGTTTGTGTTTAAATTTTTTGGGGGAGGATGTAGGTTGCAAGGACGGAGAGTGTATACAAAGGGACCGGGAGATAGGTGAGATTGAGGTGCATGATGAGAAATTCACAAAGAATCAATAAAAAGTCGTGTTGTTTGGTTTCTTTTTAAGGGTGCACCATTACCACAGCCTAGCTCTTTTTTTTTTTTAACAAGTTTTAAAATGTGTGTGTGCCACATGTGCCCAGGAATGCCAGAAGAGAGTACCAGATTCCCTGTAGTTGAGTTGTGAGCCACCTGACTTGAGTACTGGGAAACAAACGCTGTCCTCTGGAAGTGCTCTTAACTGTTGAGCTATCTCCAGCCCCTTGTTTACTTTCCTAGTCCACCTATGAGAAAATTACATATTTGACCCCCTGTATATTTCTGTTGGGTAGCGCATATCCAGGCCCATATATTTATTAAATGTCTCTCCATTTTGTTAATGCAGCATTCTCCTAGTAGTCGTTATTGAGCAGCTGCTAATGAGGTGACAGACACAAAGCTGAAGACAGATGAGGGGCTCAGTCAGACTCCTGGCTAACCTTACCTGGTGCTTCTGAGTGCTGAATGAATTGATTGCATGTAAATGCAAAGAGGCCACTAAACAATTGTCTCCTGAGGAGAGACAGGAGGACTCTGCCTGGGTGTCTCCACCGACAACTCTGTGTCAGCTCAGGTTGCCACTCATTGTGACAACCCAATATAAATAAAGCAGGTCCCTTGTCTCTGCATGGAGCCATGCCCCTGACACTTTTCTCTCTCTCTTCTGTGTCTGTAGAGTTTCATGAAAGCAAGAGTCTTCTCTGTGCTGTGGGTCTCGGTCCTAAGCTCCTGAAAGTGTCTAGCAAGAGGAGCACGGATCAGCAGAGGTGACCAGTACTAACACGGGTGGAGGAAGAGAAAAATGGGACCATATTAGCAGCCCCTGTGTTTCTTTGGCACTAGCATCTGCACTTGGACTCTCTGTCTTAGGTCTTCAGCAGGAGTGATCTTGCCAGTGTCAGAGAAAGCAAGGAGCTCATGCCTACAAAAAAAAAAAGTGCTCATGAGGGATTATTGTAAAGACATGCAAAATGAGCAGATGCAGTTATCTCACTAAAGACAAGCTTGGAAAAGGGAGACTGAACCTCCTTTTCTGGGCTTTTTGGGAATGAATAGTAAAAAGAAAAAA
>NW_022196903.1:33355281-33359917 GCF_008632895.1 Mastomys coucha
AAAAAAAAAAAAGAGATCCGTGATGTGGCCTCTCACAACTATAATCCCAGCACTTGGGAGGCTGAGGCAGGAGGAATGCTTAGTTCAAGGCTATCCTTGGTTATAGTGTGAGACTGTCTTAAAAAAATAAAATGGAAAGGCTGGAAAGATGGCTTAACAAATTAAGAACACAGGGACCATGGTTTGACTCCTAGGGTTTACATAGCAGCTAACAACTTCTTTGGGCCTCTGAGGACAATAGGAAGCATATGGTGCACAGACCTACATGCCAGCAAACCACTCATATACATGAAATACAAATGATTTTTTTTTTAAAGGAAGAAAATAAGAGATGACATCCTCCTACCTGCACAAACAATCATTACCACACACTTTATCTCTTTGTTCCCTAAATATCATTTGTTCTCGCAGAAGCCATTTTACTCCTTGGTCCTATTTCTTGGTCTCGTGTAGACCACTCATGTGGTCTCCCTGAGTGCTGGAATAGCAGGCACACATCACCATGCCCAGCTCCCTCCTCTGTTAAGCTACTCTTAAAGCCAACCTGTAAGTCCCACCTGCCCAAGGACCAGGTAACTTCCTGGAATGCTGGGAGTTGTAGTTTTTTGGAAAACAACAAAACCACCTAAGAAAATATGGTGACCATGTGGTTTTGCCTTAAAAGCCTCTACAACACCTGTCTCGTTGTCACTCACTGTGAATTCTAAAGGGTGGTCTTGACTGGAGTCCATCCTAGTCAGTATTTAAGTAAAGTTTGCTTCAAATTTGGCTCAAAATGTGGAACTGGTTTTTCTCTTGTGAATCTCAAGATTGTAAATCTCAAGAAATACACTATATGTATATGTCTTTATTTTTGGCTATTTAAAGTTATTTCTTGGGGCTGGTGAGATGGCTCAGCGGGTAAGAGTACCGACTGTTCTTCAGAAGGTCATGAGTTCAAATCCCAGCAACCACATGGTGGCTCACAACCACCCGTAATGAGTTCTGACGCCCTCTTCTGGTGCGTCTGAAGACAGCTAAAGTGTACTTACATATAATAAATAAATAAATCTAAAGTTATTTCTTTTGTGCATTCATATACACACAAATAAACACTTTTCCTATTGTCAAATTGGTGGCAATATACATAAACACCTGTGGGGAGCCACAGCTGCCACCCTATGTATATATTGAACACCTGGTCTCTGGCCAGAGCAGAGAGCATTGAGATAAACAAGCCTTAGTTGGAAAAGCTGTGTGCCTCCAGTTTATGATGCAAGCTGGCATGATTTCTCGCAGCCTATTGTGCTTTGCCACGTAGCTGATGCTGACTGGGACCAGGGAAAGTATTTAACCCACAAGGGCTGGGGGCTGGAAATAATAGAATTAGGAGTAAGTATGTAAGAGATAGTAAGTAAGATGTAGAGATTAGGAGAATAAGAGATAGGAGTAA
Organism: Mastomys coucha; assembly: GCF_008632895.1. Lineage (NCBI taxonomy): Eukaryota > Metazoa > Chordata > Mammalia > Rodentia > Muridae > Mastomys > Mastomys coucha. The sequence goes on from NW_022196903.1 coordinate 33,356,714, forward strand.
GTATGTATAGATAGGAGTAAGTATATAGATATAGGAGTAAGTATGTATAGATAGGAGTAAGTATGTAGAGATATAGAAGTAAGATGTAGAATAATAGTAAGATGTATGATAGATAGGAGTAAGTATGTAGATATAGAAGTAAGATGTATGTAAGAATAAGAGTAAGTAAGATGTACAGATAGAAGTAAGATGTAAGGATAAGAATAGAAGTAAGATGTATGTAGTAAGATGTAGGGAATAGAGTAAGTAGGAAATAGGAGTAAGAAAGATGTAACTAGTAAGATGTAAGAAGAAGATATAGAAGAATATAAAAGAAGCTAGCTAGAGAAGAAGTAAAAATGAAGGTTCCTGATTAAACTGCATGGAGAAGAGCTCATTGTTTGCCTCCTTACTTCAAGCTGGACGGGTAAGGTGTCAGTGACAAACACCCACTAAACCTAAGAAGATTTTCCTTCCTAACAACGGACAAATTCCTAGCTTCTTATTCCTCTATGGAGTAACTTGGAGACACTCACTGGTTTCTCTATGGCTCTTTAGTAGAAATGAACCCTGTCCCTCCTGTGGTGCCCTCCTTCCCCTATGCTTCCTCCCTACTTAACTTCGAAAAGATCCTGTTTACATGCAATCCTTATCTGCTTACTAGGGAGCCCAGCCTAAAACGTAAACTGACAAAGTGGTTTCTTGGGATTGCCTTCTAAAGGATCTGCTCTCGATCAATCCTTATCTGTCTGCCTCTGAGAGAAGCCAACCTAAGATACAACTGGAAAAAATATTCAAGTTGAAAAAGGGGTTAGAAAGGAATGAGAGTCACATGCACACAGAGAGAAGAGATGTTCCAGCAAGATAAAGATAGGGAAGAATTTTACTTCAAGGACACTGATGGTGTAAGCAAGTTTATCCAGAAGCTTACTGAGGTTGATTCTGTATGTTAAAGAGTAGATGGACTGGGGAGACAGCTCAGGGGATAAAAACGCTTTCTAGACAAGTGTGAGGCTGGAATTTGAATGCCCAGATCCTATACAAATACAGAGAGAGATGGGGGCCACCTGTAACACAGGCAGGATCCACAAGGGAAGCTGAGTAGCTAGACTAACCAAATGGGTGAGTTTTGGACTCAGCCAAAGACCTTACCTCCAGAAATATAGTAAGAAGCAAGGCAGGGAGTCATCCAAAGCCAAGTGGGGACAAGCACACGCGAAGACACAGCCTCACGCGCGCGCGCGCGCACACACACACACACACACACACACACACACACATCCACACATGCAGTGCATACAAACTACAAAGGTATATGCAATCATAGTAAATATCTTTTTTTTTTTTTAAAAAAAAAGGCAGGTGTATTAACCTTTTATTTTATGTGATGGATGTTCTGCCTACGCGTGTGTGTACATCATGTGTGTGTTGAATTCCGTGGAACTAGAGTTTTAGACAGTTGTGAGTTGCCAAGTGGGTGTTGGACCCAGGTCCTCTGGGAAAAATAACAATTGCTCCTAACTCCTCCAGCCCTGAAAGATAAGGTTACTGTGGCTCAGTTGGAGGATTTGGCCCACTATCGATTGGTGTTTTTTTGTTTTAGGCCTATGGCCGCCCACTTCCTAACACTGAACACTTTAGGTGCCTTTAGAGTACACTACAGATCCAAAGACAGTATCTGTGTGTAGTGGTAAGAATATGCTTTTGGCTGGGCAGTGGTGGCACACGCCTTTAATCCCAACACTTGGGAGGCAGAGGCAGGTGGATTTCTGAGTTCAAGGCCAGCCTGGTCTATAGAGTTCCATTCCAGGACAGCCAGGGCTACACAGAGAAACTCTGTCTCAGAAAAAAAAAAAAGTTGTGTTCCAGAGATAGCCAAGGCTGTACCTCAACTCATGCTTTACCTACCTGGACTTTGTAATGTGTAAGAATCACTCAGGTGGTACTGGTTTTGAAGGCATGAAGGGGTCATGGAGAACATCTGAGGCTTGGCACTGTGTTAGGCCAGAGAAAGCTACTTACTGGTGAAGAAGGTACAGCCTCAGCTGGAGTTGACAGCCAAGGACTAAAGAGATCATACAAAGAAGTTGAGGCTTGTCATCATGAAGGGAGCATATGAGAGGCTATTGGTGAAGCCTAGTTGCATATTAGAGATGCCAGTACCATGGGATGACCACCAAGAACACCAGCAGCAGTGAAGTAGAGTCAACCAGAGCCTAGAGTGCCACAGAGGGCAGAGCTGGAGAAGTGACTCAAGCCCTTTAAAGGAGCTCAGAAGATTATGTGTGGACCCCATTCACTGGAACAAAAAGCTTTAAGTTGAAGTTGCAGTGGATACCTCAAGATGTTAGAGATGTCAGAGCCATGGGATACCTACTGACAACTGTTAACGGAATGGAACCAGCCCAAGAGAACAAAGTTTATTGTTGCTAAATGCCAGACCTGACAACAGCAGTCAGCAAGGATGAAAGGATTTGGAGATCTGAAGAGTGCTTTAACATCAGACATAGAGATAGTTTGGAGGCAGATGGTTTTCTGTATTACTTTGGCCCAGTATTTCCTCACCACGACATTATGGAGTGATAATGCTTTTTTATTTTGACTTCTTAAGGGATTACAGTTAAAGAGATTGCATGAATCTAAGAAGAAACTTGGACCTTTGGACTTTAAACACTGTTGAGACTGTTACAGACTATGGGACTTTTTTTATTACATATTTTCTTTATTTGCATCTCAAATAATATCTTATCTCCTGGTTACCCCTCTGAAAAAATATCAAAAACAAAAACAAAAAACTAACCCTATTTCCTCCCCCCTTCCCCCTGCTCACCAACCAACTCTCTCCCACTTCCTGGTCCTGGAATTCCCCTACACTGGGGCATAAACCTTCATAAGACCAAGGGCCTCTCCTCCCATTAATGACTTACTAGGCCATCCTCTGCTATGCATATGCTGCTGGAGCCATTAGTCCCGCCATGTGTATTCTTTGGTTGGTGGTTTAGTCCCTGGGAGCTCTGAGAGTACTAGTTAGTTCATATTGTTGTTCCTCCTAAGGGGCTTGTACTGGCTGGTTTTGTGTGCCAACTTGACACAGGCTGGAGTTATCACAGAGAAGGGAGATTCAGTTGGGGAAGCGCCTCCATGAGACCCAGCTGTGGGGGCATTTTCTCAGTTAGTGATCAAGGGGGTAGGGCCCCTTGTGGGTGGTGCCATCCCTGGGCTGGA
>NW_022196903.1:33360268-33360991 GCF_008632895.1 Mastomys coucha
TCAGAGCCTCTCAGGAGACAGGTATATCAGGCTCCTGTCAGCCAGCACTTGCTGATATCCACAGTGGTGTCTGGGTTTGATGATTGAATATGGAAAGGATTCCCAGGTGGAGCAGTCTCTGGATTGTCCTACTTTCAGTCTCTGCCCCATAGTTTGTCTAGACTATGGGACTTTTGAAATTGGACTAAATGTATGTCTCATTATGCTACAGCTAGGTATGGCTCCCATAGACTCCTGTGTTTGAATAAGCCTATGGGGGCCAGGGAGTGGAATGTGGTGGTTTGAATATGCTTGGCCCAGAGAGTGGCACTATTAGGAGGTGTGGCCTTGTTGGAGAAAGTGTGTCAGTGTGGGGGTGGGCTTTGAGACCCTACTCCTAGCTGCCTGGAAGCCAGTCTTCTCCTGTTTGCCTTTGGAACAAGATGTATAACTTTCCAGCATCATGTCTGCTTGGACACTGCCATGCTTCTTGCCATGATAATGGACTGAACCTCAGAACCAGTAAGCCAGCCTCAATTAAATGTTGTCCTTTATAAGAGTTGCCTGCAGGGTTGGGGGGAGGCTGGAGAAATGGCTTAGCAGTTAAGAGCACTGAATACTCTTCCAGAGTCCTGAGTTCAGTTCTCAGCAACTACATGGTGGCTCACAACCATCTGTAATGGAATCTGATACCCTCTTCTGGTGTGTCTGAAGACAGTGACAGTGTACTCACATACATTAAAA
>NW_022196903.1:33361366-33379438 GCF_008632895.1 Mastomys coucha
AGTTCCAGGACAGCCAAGGCTACACAGAGAAACCCTGTCTCGAAAAACAAAAACAAACAAACAAACAACTCAAAACAACAGCAACAACAAAACAGAACAAATGAAGGCAAATGAATCAAATTACTTTTTTCTCTTTATTGAGCTAACAAGAAAAGATTATAAATCAAGGAATACAGGATTTTTAAAATTCAGGGGCTTGAGAGGCAAGGATCTGGTTTATTCTGTTGTAAAAGAGTAGAAATAACAATTGAATTGATCCAAGAGAGCTGCCTTGGATCTTAATAACTAGATTAGCAGTTCCCATTGTAGTATACTAGAGAATGATAGTTGTTGGTTTTGTATCTGAAGTTTATTAAGGGCACTGAGTAGATGCAGCCTGAGGCAGAACAAGTGCCCTGTTGTGTGTGGATGAGTCAGTCCCACACACAAACTGTTCTGCAACTTTACGACTGTGTAATGTCCTGATGGACATTTATGCGGGACCTACAACTTGTCTGAGAAAGAATCCTTGGATTCCTCCAAGACAGACTGTAATTTGTCCTGTCTTATTATCTATCATTTCAATTAAAGTAGTTGCGCCCTTCCCTTCCCCATAGACAGATTAGGTACAGACTCTGCTATGGTATGCCGTAATACTGCATTCCGCCACGCATCCCTTTCATCTTTCCTGTACTTCATTCAGCTCAGGAAGTTGTCCCTGCTGGACTCTTAAGCCAAACTTATTCCTAGTGAGCGTTAACGTGTTTCGTAGCTGATAGCGTAGTCATGCCTGAGCACTTACATTTTTTGTGTCCATTACAGAGTTCTGACCTTCTAAGTTTCCATTATAACACAAGTAGGGCACTAAATTAAGTCCGAATAAACTCAAATGTAGATTATATTACCTATAAATCATCTCAAGATGGCAAAGGATGTTATAAAAGATCTACCTTTAAAAGGATGAGCAGGTCTAGTAGGGTCTGTGGTTGTCATGACTTCGGGCGAAGAAGGGCGCTACTGGCATTTAGCATGTGAGAGCCAACTATGCATCTTTCCATACACTGGGCAGCTGCTCACAATAAGAAATTACTCTGCGCCCTATTCGAGTTTTGAATGTCTCTTCAGACATTCGTGTATGACCTACAGCTTGTCTGCGAGAATGTATCTCTTCATCCTCGCTGTTTCCACAATCTGTAAGTTCTGTTGTGCTGTATCTTTATTTCAGTGAAGGTATTTCGTTCTTACCATGTTCAGATAGTTGCTGACATTTGCAAATAACGTGTATCGTTAGTTTTTACTCTAATGTCTACACATGTCCCTGCTTTTTCATGTTCCTCCAATTCCTTTCTTACAAACTCATACTGGTTCATGGTAAGTGTAGGCATCTGACGACTCTATTATGGCTTAGTACTTAAAGTCGTGCCGAAGTTATGACCTTATATTTCCCTCTTACATTATAGTAAATTTGATATTTTTAAATTAATGTAATTTTGTGGAGAATCTATACCCGAATTGAACTTTGAATACTAAACAAAACAGATATTGCCTACCAGGTGATAAAAACTGACAGAATAGTTCATCTAGAACTAATGAATTAGGTGTAAAGACACGGAGGACTATAAGAACACCAGAATGGCTGGTACAGGGGAGGTAAAAAAAATAGACTCGGGAACAACGTGTAAGGGTTGGGGAAGCAAGGAGCTGGTTTAAGACGTTAGGTAATGGAGCAAGGGAATGTAAAAGCCTATCCATTGTCTGGGGATGATTTGGTTTTGGCACGGTATTCGTCCTTTCTAACTAATTACGCAACTTTTCTCTTTCTCTGACTCCACGTACTCAATCACATATTCTGGGTAAATCTGTTCTTTTCGGAAAATGACAAAGACGGAGGGATTCAGCCTGGTGTCCACACAGCTGTCATAGAGCGCAGGAGGGCTACTGAATGTTATATTTCCTTCAATGACATTTCCAACCAGGACTCGGGCTACGAACATGACAGTGCCTCTGGTGTCATATGAACAACTCTTGTGGGCACAGATAGCTTCTTTTGCAAAATAATTTCCTAGAAATGATCAGAAAAAGGTGGAGAATTACTATCAGTAAGCATAGGTTATAACAGAATATAAAGAATCAGGCACTGATATGAAAGAAAGAAACATCTGCCAACACCACCTGAGCGACACCTGTAAGCCCTCTCAACAACCAGTCCTCAGCATCGATGCAACTGCATTTCCAATCAGGTGGGAGGCACATCAATGATAACACTTCCAGAGGGATTTCCCCGGAAGACCCACCTGTATGCAGGTGACATCATTCCAAAAGCTGGAAACCCAGACTAAGTAAAAAAGAAAAAGGAAGAAAAGCAGACATACACTAGCACCCCCAACCCCATACACCCCTTTTTGACTCTGGCTGCTTTCGACCAGGTGCCTGGAATTATTGCTGCTGTACCTTTCCCACCAAAATAAGTCCATTGCCCCTTAAGTTGCTTCTTGCTGGGTATTTGATCACAGTGACAACCGATACAGAAAACTGATGTAAAAAAAGCAGGGCTGTTGCGGCCATAAACTTGACTCAAGTTTTATAGGCCTTTGGAGCTAGCCTGTAGAGGGAAGGTGGAAGAGGCTGGATCTGTGGACTAGAGCTGCAGGCAGAGCTCAATGGACTGATCTGGGAGGGGATGCAGACCAGAAAGCTGACCAAAAAAAGCTGACCAGAAAACTAAGCAAACCCCCAAACTGAAAGCAGTGCTTATGAGGTTACAAAGGGGAAACAGAGAAACAAAAAGCTCTATTGGGCCAGGCAGTGGTGGCGCACACCTTTAATCCCAGCACTTGAGAGACTGAGTCAGGCGGATTTCTGAGTTTGAGGCCAGCCTGGTCTACAGAGTGAGTTCCAGAACAGCCAGGGCTACACAGAGAAACCCTGTCTCAAAACAAAACAAAACAAAACAAAACAAAACAAAACAAAACAAACAAAAGCTCTATTGGGGGTTGGGCTAGTGGCCATTTGTGTTATAGCCTAGCAACCAACCAACTCGTGCGGTTACCTTCTACCTATATTCTGATCTTTTTTTTTCCTTCCTTCCTTCATTTCTTTTTAAAAAATTGTTTCTTTTATTTTTATATGCATGTAGTGCTTGTTTAAGATTTTATTTATTTTATGTATATGAGTACACTGTCATTCTCTTCAGACACACCAGAAGAGGGCATCAGATCAAATTACAGATGGTTGTGAGCCACCATATGGTGGCTGGGAATTGAACTCAGGACCTCTGGAAGAGCAGTCAGTGCTTTTAACTGCTGAGCCATCTCTCCAGCCCATATATATGTAGTTGTGTGAGCATATGTGGCTCACACGTGTGCAGGATCCCGCAGAATGGAAGAGGACATTTGTTCTCCTGAAACAGGAGTTATAGATGGTTTTGAGTGTCCATTTGGGTACTGGAAATTGAACCCAGGTCCTCTGGAGAACACAGCCGGTGCTCTTAACCCTCTAAGCTATCTAGCCCATGTCCTGACTATTTGAATGAAGCTCAATGTAAAGGTAATTGCCTAAGTTATCTGGCCCAAGGAATTTCAAGATGGTAACAATAAGGCTGCAGATTTCTCACTGTGTTTTCTGAGACTTATAATGAGAATTCAGAGCAGGAAGATAATAAAAGCTTTGGGGCACAGAACCTTCACAGGGCTGAGTCCTCTCCTCCTATTGATGATGGAATTTGCAATCCTCTACTATACACATGCTGCCAGAACAATCAGATCCACCATGTGCAGTCCTTGGTTGGTGGTTGAGACCCTGGGAGCTCTGAGGGTACTAGTTAGTTCATATTGTTGTTCGTCCTAAGGGGCTGCAAACCCCTCAGCTCCATAGGTCCTTTCTCTAACTCCTTCACTGGGGACCCTGTACTCAGTTCAATGGATGGCTGTGAGCCTCTACATCTGTATTAGTCAGGTACTGTCAGAGCCTCTCAGGAGATAGCTATATTTAGGCTGGCTTGTCCTTCCTTCAGTCTCTGCTCCATAGTTAATCTCTGCTGTGCCCCAGTGTAGGGAAATGCGAGAGGGCCAATAAGTGGGAGAGGGTGGGGCTGCAGGCATGGGGACGGGGGAGGCAATAGGGGTTTGTTCTTGTTTTTGTTTGTTTCTTTGTGCGTTTTTTTGGAGAGGAAACTGGGAAAGGAGAAATTTACATGTAAACAAAGAAAATATCTTAAAAAAAAAAAAAAAGCTTTGTACTTTGCCAGAGAAAAAATAATGTATTCGTTTAAAATTGAGGGTGGGGCACAGAGAACAGGTACCAACAAGGCGGTTACAACTGTTAAAGACATTGACACTCTTAAGGAGAACCCTCACTTCTGAAGTCCCTTGTGTGTGTCTGTGTGTCTATGTGTGTGTAAGCGTGTAGAAGTCAGAGGACACCTTAGGTGTAAGTGCCATCCATATCTATTTACTGTTGACTGACTGAAGTGGGACCTCTCACTGGCCCTGAACTTGCCACACAGGCTCTGCTGCCCAGTCAGTGAGACCCAGAGATCTACCTACCTGCTGCCCCAGCACTGAGATTACAAGTACCCAGCATGGAGCCTCCATTTTTTTTTCAGTTCTAAGGATTGCATTCAGGTCCTCTGACTAAGCCTGAGCTAGTCTCCTCATCCCTGAGCTACTCTTTTTGTATTTCTTCACCCACCCCCATGGCACTGTTTTCTTATCAATGTAAGGTTTAATCAAAAACAAACTTGTTTTCAAGAGAATTAGTCCACCCAGGATCTTTCCATTGACTTAGACAGTCCAGGAATTGGAAAATAACCAAACACACAAACAAATCCACCAACTCAACACACTTCTACAGCCATCGACTCGAGCTGCAATTGTTCTCCCTCCCTCCTCTCGGCTCCCAGCACCTCAGTTTTACTAGACTGATACTTACAGCTCTGTTCCACATTGATCCATAGAGCCCCTGAGTCACTGAAGGACAAGGTCCCAATATGTAGGCCTGACTCTCCTGGAACTTCCCATGTGAAACAGGCTAAACTCAACCCCAGGGATCCTCCTGCCTCTGCTCTCCCTTCCTGCCTCCTGCCTCCGCTAAGATTACACGAATGCATCAAAGCTGGGCAGTGACAGTGCATGCCTTTCATCCCAGCACTTGGCAGAGGCAGGTAGATTTCTGAGTTTAAGGACAGCCTGGACTACAACGTGAGTTCCAGGACAGCCAAGGCTACACAGAGAAACCCCTCCCCCCCCAAAAAAAACTCAACAAAACAAAAAATTATGCGCCGCCACACCCAGCTATTTTGTATTATTTTGCACTATGCTAGGTCTGGGCCTTACTATAAATTTCTATACTAAACTGCCCCAGACCTACAGCACACAACAGCCAACAGAACTGCTGTATCATCATCATCGTCGTCATCATCATCTTTGTCATCCTCCTCTTCTTCTATTAATTTTTAGGTCAGCATACAATCTACTGGATTTCACCATGACATCTCCATATACCTGGATCATTATACTTTATTTTCTCTCTTCCTAGTACTACAGCTAAACCTCTGGGGCCTCTCTCAGGCTAGACCACGGCTCTACCATTAAGAAAAAGCCCCAACCTTTACTCTTTCTATTTTAAGACTCAGTCTGCTGGGCAGTGGTGGCGCACGCCTTTAATCCCAGCACTTGGGAGGCAGAGGCGGATGGATTTCTGAGTTCGAGGCCAGCCTGGTCTACAGAGTGAATTTCAGGACAGCCAGGGCTGCACAGAGAAACCCTGTCTCGACTCGGTCTTACTAAGTTGTTGAGGCTAGCCTTGAGCTAGCTTTGCAGTACAAGCCAGCCTTGGACTAAATCTTCCTGCCTCAGCCTTCCAAGTAGCTGGGATTCCAAGCCCGCGCTGCCAGGTCCGAATGTATCTGATTCCTTAAATACCCACAAAGAGCGAATGGCTCATCAAAGAAGAGGAGTCGGACTCTCTCACGCTTCCAGGGCAGACCCCTGATAACCTGTGACTGAGATGAGAAAGGGCTTCTTCCCACTTTTAACCCGAACCATCAGCGGCACTAGAGAGCTACTTTGAATAGCTCTGCAGCCACAGCCACAGGCCAGGAAAAGCCATCTCCAGTAAACAGCAATGGCAGAGAACATAGCCAGCAGATGGAACAGTTTACAAATATGAAGATCTTGAGTTGTTCCCAGAGAAAAAGACAAGACAGGAGCCTTAGGGCCAAGGCCTAGCATCCACACCGTCAAGACAACAGAGCTATCCTAACACAAGCTTAAGGTAGTTCTTAAGGCCACCAAAGCCCAGATATGCAGGTTTACAAAGCGATGCCGAGGGCATCTCAATGAAAGCATGCAGAGGGTTGGAGTCACAGCTCTCTCCCCTTCAGCACAAACCTTTTCCATATCTGGTCTCCTGATTTCCATGGAGGATCCACTCGAAGTTGTTCTTACAGATGTAATCCACATGATTATGGCATGCTGCTTTGAACAGCTGCATCTCATTTTTATTTTTCATCTTTTGCTTCTTCCTGATATAGAGAAATGTGAGATTCAGTACCGAGAACACTAGGCTGGCAAGATGGCCACCACTGGGTATGAGAGCTGAGTTCAGTCACCTGGACCCATGTGGTCAGAGGCGGGCAACTGACTCCAGTAAGTTTTCTTGTGATGTACATGCCCCACACCCTAGTGTCAAATAAATAAATGAGCAGATAAAATAAAATGAATATGCCCCTCTTGATCTACTTGAATAACATGACCCCAAACAATGTCTGATTGTGTCACCTGTCAAAAATGTCCCACAGCTTTTGGTTCCATATCCTCTTTATCTTCACAATCTTGAAATGTTTCATGGATGCTTTAAACAGTTCACTTATTGTGAAATATTCTTTATCCTGGCTATGGAGTTCTAGAAACTTAAAAAAAAAAAAAGATGTTTATATGTTAACTAAGAAACAGAGAGAATGCTAATCATCACATGTGCCCGCCCATGCCATGTCTACCACTGTTGTTCTCAGGTGGGAAGGGCTGGCTTAGCATGCCCATATCTGGTAATGAACCAACAGGCATGTGCACCTGTCTGTTCAGGCCAACTTATGTGGTATATGACTGTGTCAAGAGACCCAGGAAGTTAAGTTCCCAAATTCTAAAACCAACCAGTGACAGACAGATCAGAGATATCTATGGAACACAAGCAGATTGGCCTTCCCAAGAGCTGGAGCCAGATGTGAAGGCTAAACCAGACTAGGAACAAATAGTCTTGTGTCACCGGGATGGTGACAGCATGGGACATACAAAGCTAGGCTACTGTTGCTCTCAGAATCCTGCTTTCTTCATCAGTTACCATCTCACAGGGTCGCTGTGAGAATCTTCCTGAATGACACTGCATCTCTGGAGACACTGAGATGCCATAGAAAATAGTTGTTCTCTGGGGAAAGTGTCACAGTCATACCCAGGCACCTCACCTTTGACTCTGGAGCTGGGTTTTGAAGAAACAATTCACTCATTCTAATAACAAACCCATATACTTACTGTAAAGCATTTTCTCATCTTTAAAGGATTCACTCACCAAACAAGCAAAGCCAATTACCTCATATTCGTTAGGAGGAACAGTGCTAGTATTCCTCTGGGGAGGAGAATACAGGGTCAGAACATCTGCCTGGGGCATCACTGGCTGATGGCTACAAATAAAGACAGAAGGAAAATTTACTTGGTTCCCTTTCTTTCTACCCTCAACATGCAGCCAGAAAGTCAGGGCTTTCTGGGAAATATGGTGTTGACTTCTGTATATCCTCTGAACTACCCCTGAAAATTCCTCGTTCCAGTAACCACAGGTTTTAAAAGGAGGGGAGTTTAGTAATATAAACACTCTCTTTCCAACTACTTTAATCTGTAAAAGCATGGGCAGGCAAGATAGCTCGGTAGATATGGGTGCTTGAATGAAGGCCTAATGAGTCTCACTGCTAGATCCTTTCAGGTTATAGGAAAGAACTGACTCTTCAGAATTTGTTCTTAACCTCCTCCTGTGTGTGTGTGTGTATGTGTGGGGTGGGTGCACACTGAATGAATGAATGAATGCATGGATGGATTGTAAATAAAACTACCATGTAAAGGTACCAATTCTTTTTGATGTATCTGCTCAACCTTCAAAGGTACAGGTGTTTCAGGGCGAGCTTGCATGTCTTCTAACTTCTTTGCCAAATGATAGGTTAAGTATAGAAAGACAGAGGAAGGGACCTTGCCTTTTTGTAGAAACTGTATTCCAGGGTGAGAGATCAGCTGAAAGACTGAAATAACCACAGCCATCCCTTAATGTCAGTAAACAGGACAATCAGAGCAAAGCATCCCTACCAAAATCCCAGCCTGGACCTGACAAGTCCTTAAAATCTAATGACCAGACTACAGAAGTCACCCATAACATGGCCTCGTTGGAATATGATGGAGTATATTTTGATTGATCAAAATACCTCTTTCTTTTTTCTGACCCTGTTTTTTAAAAACCATGTTTTAAAAATAGAGGGTAGTCAGATGTGAAGGTGCATACCTTTAATTCTAGCACTCAGGAGACAAAATGAGGCATAATTGTGAGTTTGAAGACAGCCTGGACTTCATATTGAATTTGAAGCCAGGTAAGACTACACAGAGAGACCCTATCTCAGATACAAACAAAGGGGAGGGGGTGTGAAGAGAAAAGAGAATGTGGGTGATGAGGAGATGGTTCACTGGGTGTAGAGGGATTTTAATCCAGCAATATGGCTGCGCTGATCACATGCAGTCTAGGTCTGTGTGATCTGGTTGGAATGCAGACAGGCCCTTAGTAAGGCCTTTAATCCCACTGGTTGGAATCCTTTAGCACACACCTTTAATCCTAAACAATGACATCTAATTGTGGGGCAGACAAGTGACTAATCAGAGAATGATTTGGCAGAACGAGTCAGAAACAGGATCCACCCACCTCTTAGGAGAAAAGCTAGTTAAGGGCAGTGTAGAGAGCTCAGTTGAGTGGACTTGCATTTGGTGAGTTGGCTGGAAGTCAGGTCTGGGGAGCTGAGTTCATTTGTGAGATTTGTGAGCTCAGGTGTAGGTCAGCAGAGGCAACTGAAGCCAGGGAGTAAGAACAAGCCAGAAGATGAGAACAAATTTCCAGAGTTAGTTTGGGCCAAGCAGAGCAATTCAGTGAGAAGCTGAGAGAAGCTAGACTGAATCAGTCAGCTTGGAGAAGAGTATGAGCCAGAACAGCTCTGTTGGCTCAGCCAGCCAGAGTTCAGGAAGAACTAGAAAGGGTGAGCTTTATCCAGCAGTAAGCCTCTGAGAAGACAATTACATTAGGCGAATAGAAGTTACTTTTATAACTGGGAAAAGTGAGGCTCTGAACTCAGATGCCCAGCATCCACATAAAAAAGCCATGCATGGCAGCTCCCACCCCTTCCCCCAAAACACCAGGACTGGCAGGAAATTGGAAGCAAGTTGTTCCAGGGACATGTTGGCCAGCCAGTCTAGCTGATGTGCAAACTCCAGGTTCAGCTAGTAACTGTTTCAAGGTAGATTGAGGAAAACATACTAGTGTCAATTTTTGCCCTCCACACGTACCAGAATTGGTGAGACCAAAAGCACGCATGCGCATGCACATAATCATTGTATTATTTATTTATTTATTTATTTATTTATTTATTTATTTATTTATTTATTTATGTTTTTCAACACAAGGTTTCTCTGTGTAGCCCCTGGCTTTCCTGGAACTCACTCTGTACACCAGGTTGGTCTCAAACTCAGAAATCTGCCTGCCTCTGCTTTCCAAGTGCTGGAATTAAAGGCATGCGCCACCACTACGTATAATTTATTTTTATCTTATGTGCATTGATGTAGTTTCAGACAGCTGTGAGGTGGTATGTGGGTGCTGGAAAGTGAACTCGGGCCCTCTGGAAGACCAGTCAGTACTCTGAACCGCTGAGCCACCTTTCCAGCCCCCACACAACATTTCTTTAAAAATAGAGGCAGGTATACTTAAATAGTTTAAAAGCAGCCTAGGGATAAAAGGTAATTTTAAAGAGAATGGGAAAGCAGACCCATTTTCTACTGGTCTACTTTTGAAATTGGTGAAATGGGTATTACATGGCATTTAATGAATTATTGTCAATTTTGTTAGATGTAGTACACATGTGTTGTCACAGAGACTAACACTAGGAGGAATACAAACCAAAGAAGCTTTCACTACTGAACACCAGTCACATCAACCATTGTTCCCAGGGTCTGAAGGTGTATCGCAGCAGTGAGCACACTGTTGTTGTTAAGCATATTATGTGGACAAGAGGGGGCAGTGTGGTTCATCTGCCCAAATCCTGGAGGCTAATGGACAGAGAGCAGGTGTGAACTTAGGTGACCTGGAAGCTGAACCAAGCTGCTCCACCCTGCAGCACTGGCACCCACATCCCTGCCAGACATGACTTCCTGCCTATCCCATATTTGAGCACTTTCTTTCTTTCTTTCTTTCTTTCTTTCTTTCTTTCTTTCTTTCTTTCTTTCTTTCTTTCTTTTTTCTTTTTTTGGTTTTTCGAGCCAGGTTTCTCTGTGTAGCCCTGGCTGTCCTGGAACATACTCTGTAGACCAGGCTGGCCTCAAACTCAGCAATCCGCCTGCCTCTGTGTCCCAAGTGCTGAGATTAAAGGCATGCGCCACCACCGCCCGGCATTTGAGTACTTTCTAGATATCATTTCCACATTGTCATGTGGTAACCCACCTTTGGCAATTGTAGCTACACTAATCTAGAACAGCTTGATTTTTACACCTGCCTTGAAACCTCACTCATATATCACACAACCCCAGAGGGGAAAAATCCAACTGCAAAGTTTGTGAGCAATGAGATTTTACTGAGTTTCATAGCAGACAGGCAAGTTACAATGAATTCCCCACAGCAAAACCCGCCTTGAAACGCCCCATGGGTACAATGATTACAAGTCAATTAAAACTAAAACCAATCCCTTTAGCCAACTTTCTCTCTCCCCAGCTCTTCACAGGCTGCTGGCTTAAGCCGTTTTCTCAGCCTCCTGTCCTCTCAGCACAGCCAAAGACAGAGAGAGGACCCATAGCAAAACAAAAAATCTGATGTATTCATCCGCACACCCCTTGATCCAGCCAGTCACAGCTGGAGAAAGCGAGGCCCAGAGTATGGATGAGAGCTGCTAAAACACCCTGTAAGTTAAGGGCAGATGCTGGTTTCATAGTATAGTATCCCCTTACCTTATACCCCAAACCCAAGGCCTTGTATCTATTACACAAAGCTTAACCAAGTGCCTGCATCCCCCCGCCCCCTGGCCCAGGAAACCTTCAGTTATGCCACATTGCTTAACAATCTCCTTACTCATAGATACATCAAACAGAAACTACAGTGAGACAGAGGCAGGAACTTCCCAAGAACACAGAATCCAGATGTATGACACAGCATGACGCAGCAAGATCATGGTCTGAGCTAACAGCTGCGGAACACTTACTCTGGACCTCTTCTCTTCTGCACCACATCCTCTGAAGAAACAAATACTGGCCTTCTGACAACATGTCTTTGAGTCTTGGAAGCTATATTCGTCTGAATCATCCCTTTAGACAAAAATAAAATAAAATAAAGATCAAGACCTGATCCTAGAAAATGACTCTTTTTTTTCCCCCCACATGCCATTTGTACAGCAAACATTCATGACTGAATCTTTTTCTTTATTTCTTCTTCTTTATTTCTTCTTTTCAAGACATGGTTTCTCTGTTTAGCCTAGGCTGTCCCAGAACTCACTCTGTAGACCAGGCTAGCCTCAAACTCAGAGATCCACCTGCTTCTGCCTCCTGTATGCTGTATGTTGGTATTAAA
Organism: Mastomys coucha; assembly: GCF_008632895.1. NCBI lineage: Eukaryota > Metazoa > Chordata > Mammalia > Rodentia > Muridae > Mastomys > Mastomys coucha. Next base: position 33,373,193 of record NW_022196903.1, read on the forward strand.
GGTGTGTGCCATATGAATCTTTCATGCGCAAATAGTGAAGGGGAGTTTTATATAAATCAACTATAGACCTGGTTCAACATTCCAAGAATGACTTTTTATAATTACCATGCATTGCTGGAGTATAAAATAACATTTCTCTTTGGAAAATAGTTACATAGCTTCTCATAAAGTCCAACACCAGGAACTCCACCCAAATAAATGAAAACCTATATCCACACAAAGATAGCTGCATTATTGATAACCAAGCATTGGGAAACAACTGGTGAATAAATAAACTATAGAATGTATTCATAATGGAATATGATTCCACAGAAAAAAAGTAAAGAACTACTGTAAATACAAAAGTGAAGGCAACATAAATTATTCTAAAACTCACTATTATCAGTGAAAGAATCCAGCTATGTGTGAATACATACTTTGAGAATCTATTAACAGCTGGAGCGGATCCTTAATTCCAGCACTCCAGTGGCAGAGGCAGAACTCTGTGTGTTAGAGGCCAGCCTGGTCTATATATATCAAGTTCCAGGATAGCCAGGGCTACATAGAGAAACCTTGTCTCGAAAAAAATAAAAAACAAACAAACAAAAAGATTAATTTGAAGTTTTAAAAATGGTAAAACTGACCTATAGGAACTATAGAAAACTAGCCATAGATTGTCGTGGAGTAAAAGATGGATTACTATGAGAACAGGTTGAGGCAGTGCTAGTGTATGCCTTTAATCCCAGCACTAGGGAGGCAGAGGCAGGCAGATCTTTGTGAGTTCGAGTAGAGTCTGGTCTACAAAGCAAGTTCCAGGATAGGCAGAGCTTCGTAGAGAAACTCTGTCTCAACATACATACACATACATACACACACATACACACACACACACACACATACACTAAAGACAAAAAAAGGCAGGGCAAAGTTCTGGACAGACAGAATACGTCATGTAAAGTTACTTGTCAATGCTCAGCCAACTGCACAAGTGAAATGGATTCATTCTACTGAGACATTAGGACCTTATCAAAAAGGTAAACTAGATATCCCTGCAATGATGCTCAAAATCTTCCCATGGCTCTGATGTTGAAAAAGGGTCTGGGGGACTGGAGAGACAGCTCAGTGACCAAGACCACGGGTTGCTAATCTAACGGGCCCACATTTTGATCCATATCACCTACGTACGTGGTAGCTTACAAATGTCTGTAACTAAAGTCGGGCCCACATTTTGATCCATATCACCTACGTACGTGGTAGCTTACAAATGTCTGTAACTAAAGTTCTAGGGGTTCAGGTGCCCTCCCTCTTCTGGCCTCCATGGGCAACAGGCACACAGTTTTATAACATGTAGGCAAAATATCCAGACACATAAAATAAAAATAAAAATAAAAAAATTAAGCTCAGGGCTAAAGAGATGGCTCCCGGGTTAACAAGTGTTGCTTTTCATAAGAAAAGCATTGATCTTCAAAATCAATTTATATTTTAAACAAAAATTATAAAATAACAAATCTGAAGAACAATGGTTTTCACTTAATAATAGCTAATTCAGTTTTTGTTTGTTTTGATTTTGGAGGGGGTGTTATTTTGTGTTCAGGTCTCACTATGTATCCCTAGTAGCCCTTGAACTCAAGAGATTCTCCTGCCTCTGACTCCAAGTGCAGAGATTAAAGACATGCCCTGGGTCCCCATTAGGGTTTGTTTGCTAGTTTTTGGTTGTTGTTGTTTTTGTTTGGTGGTGGTGGTAGTGGTGGAATTCTGAGATAGAGCTTCTTTGTGTGTCCTTGGCTTTCTTGGAAATTGCTCTGTAAATTGGTGGCCAGCCTTGAAATCACAGAGATCCCCCTGACTCTGTCTCCTTAGTGCTGCGATTAAAGGTATGGGCCACCATCACCCAGCCCTAATTAGTTTTTAATACCTAGTTTTCATAACCATATTTCTAAACACTAATCATGGTAGTTTTTGACAATTCGATAGAAAACAAGACATGTCTGGGACAAGGGAACCTCAGTTGAGGAACTGCCTCCATCAGATTAGCCAGCGGGCATGTCTATAGGCATTTCTGGGAGGCATTTTCTTATTTGCTAATTATGTGGGAGACCCGGCCCACTGCGGGCGATGCCATGCCCAGGCAGATGGAGCTGTTCTGTATAAGAAAGGTAAAGTACCTGTAGAGTACTTTGTCTTACAGTAAAGTGTGCCTGGGGAAGTCCTCTATGGTGTCTGCCTCAAGCTCCTGCCTTGGCCTCCCTAAACTTTTCCTCCCCGAGTTGTTTTTGGTGGTGGTGTCTATTACAGCGACCGAGATTCAAGCTAGGACAACTTCCCTAACAACCCAACGACATTCAATACTTTAGTGTGTTTACTCAGAGGAAATAAAGCAGTGAGCATATTTCAACATGCCTTGGTGGGAGTGCCAGGTAGATTTCCAAAATCAGTTGGTGTAATATAATCCCTAAAGTTACATTGTTTACAGCATAATAAATGGAGTAGGACTCAAGCCTTGGAGACAACTGGGAAAGTCAAGGACTTGAGAAAGTCTCACTTCTTCAAAACTGTCCCTGAGGCACATTACCAAGGGGACAGTGCTTAAAAAGCCAAGCTAGTTTCAGATCCCATTTCTCTTTCACTTGACATAACAGGCTGGTGGAAGCTACCAAGAAGGCCTTCCTACAGAAGTTCAAACAAACATGGTGGTGGGCTAAGTGCCCAAGTAGACGTGATAAATGACACCACTGACCAAGAGTCAAGGCATGAAGAAAACTGAGTTTCTACATGTCTAAGGCTACCCAGAGGCCCAAGATCTCCACTGTAGTCATCCAAAACTAAACAGTCAAATGTTCCACCCAGAATCAGGAACATAATCTGATAGAGCTGGAGAACCCTTTAGAGAGGTCTTGTCTAGTCCTCTGGTTTCTGGGAGAGAAGTGGGCATAGAGAGTCGGGAGGCTCTTCTGAGGGGTTGCACAGAAAGAGTGTGTTGGAAACAGGGTCCCAGGCCACCAGCTGCCACTTTCAGAGACTGTTCCACCATGTTAAAAAACTACCCTTGACCTTGGGCATGTCAAGTACATGGACTCAACTTTTGTGTGCTCAGAGCCAGATTCTAAGGACACTCCACCCCACCAAAGACAAGAACTCACCTTGAAAGCTTATCTCGTAATTCTGTGAGCCAGCATGGAACGGCAAAACTCCCCTGGGACAGAAGTTGAAGAAAGACTCCAGGTATGTAGAATTGATGTCAGAGATGGTGTGGCTTGGGCTCTATTCACACAAGAATGAAGAACACATAGGTAAAGACTTTCAGGAAACCTCTACTCTTCTATCTCACACAGTTTTGCTTTAATGACAAAACTAGGAAGGCTCTCCCTTGCCAGGCTCACTAACTTCCCACCAGACACCAAGTCACAGTGCTGGAGAGAGTACTATTCTACAGAAACTGACTATACTTCTAACGAGTGCCTGTTGCAGGCTATCTGATCCCACTGTGAATCCCAGGATGTGTTGTTTACTGGAAAAACCTGTTTCTAGTTGTGGTATGGCTCAGCCCTAGCACATACCTTTAATTGGAAACAATGAAGGTAAAGTTAGTTTGTAGAAGGAAGCACCCATGTTTCAAAGTGATGTCTAATTGAATGAGTAGCAAACAAAGTGATGAATCAGAGAAAGATTTGACAGAATAGGATATGCCCAACTCTCATGAGAATGGAGAGGGAAGGGGAGCTACTTAAAGGGAGAGCAGCACAGAGAGAGGAAAAAGAGAGGAGGCAATTTTACTGGGACAGTTAAGTTCAGACTCCATTTTTAGAGAACCTGACCTAAGTTGGAACTCAGGTAAACTAACAGGCTGGTATCTAGCATTAGTTTCCAAGTTGCTGCCCCCCTTCCCCCGACAAAACCTGAGCCTAGCTTCAGTCTCTAAGCTAATAACCAACAAGACCAGCGTTTCAAGGTTACACCCTCAACAAGATCAGTGTCTCCAGGTTATTCCCGCAACAAACCTGCATCCCCTCCCAGGTTCCAAGCCCACCCCCTGCCTAATGACCATCAATGCATAGAGGAGCAGAAGTTAAGCTTATGATATGACTCCCAGCACCAGCCAATTATATTAAAAGCCACAGTAGCTTTCCAATTAGATGTTTGCACATGTACTCCTTGCTTGCTGCTTACTATAAAGCCTTACCCTGATAGACATTCAGGGCTCCCCCACCACCAAAACTGTCCTGCGTCCTGTGTGACAGTGGTACCAGTTCTGGGGCAATGCTAGCTCCAATAAAGACCCTGCTGTGAGTTATATCAGGTTGGCTCTTGTCTGTGTTTTTTTGGGATTACTAACATTTCCTTGGCACAACAAAGACAGAATGAGCCAGAGAAGAAGCTAGATTAGAGCATATTGGTAGAGTTAGTTTGAGGCCAAGCAAATCAAAAAGTCAGAGGCTTGAGAGAGAAGCCAGATTGAATCAGTCAGCTTGGAGAGGCATTTGAGCCAGAACAGTTGAGTTCACCAGCCAGTCAGAGTTCAGAAAGAACTAGAAAGGGTGAGCTTATTCATCAGTAAGTCTCAGAGATTGAAAATATTCTAGGGGCTGGCAAGATGGCTCAGCAGGTAAGAGCACTGACTGCCTTCCAAAGGTCCTGAGTTCGGATCCCAGCAAGCACATGGTGGCTCACAACCACCCGTAATGAGATCTGATGCCCTCTTCTGGTGCATCTGAAGACAGCTACACTGAATTACACTGTAGCGAGCGGGCCGGAATGGGCAGGGCCGACAGAGGTCTTGAGTCCAGTTCCCAGCAGCCACACACATGATGGCTCACGGCCATCTGTACAGCTACAGTATACTCTCATACACATAAAATAAATAAAATAAATCTTTTTTTTTTAAAAAAAGAAAATATTCTAGGCCTAAATAAGATTGTACAGAGGCTAGAAGCTTCCAGGACTTGGCCTAGGTTAGCAGATGGAGGCAGTAAGCCTCCAAAATGACAATCGCATCACCTATCTCTTCAGCTTAAACCACTTTTCCAAATTTCACACACCAGGGACTAAATATGATTCAGGAGTTAGGAGAAGGGCTTGGTGGTTCAGCATTTGAACATCATCTAGGTGATGGTTTGTGAACCTCACTTTGACTAACAAGGTTCTAGGATCTGGTGCAGCTGAAGATAGGTATGAATTCAACCCAACACAAATATAAAAATCATCCTAAAAATATCATGAGTTTCTTAACTCCATTGAACTTTGTAGATAAAATGTGATGGTTTCACTTTCCTCCTGCATCTTGTTTCTTATCACAGTTTCTAACTATATTTCATTTCATCTGTCTGCCTGTTGCCTGCTTGCCTGCCTGCCTGCCTGCCTGCCTGCCTGCCTGCCTTGGCTTTTCAAGACATGATTTCTGCTTCTATGTAGCTCTCCCTGGCTGTCTTGGAACTCACTCTGTAGACCAGTGTGGGCTCAAACTCATAGAGATCCTCCTGCCTCTGCTTGGCTAACTATTTTTTAAAGCATTCTCTGATCCATTGCTCTCCCTACTTTTGAATCAGGGTCTGAAACTCACTATGTGGACCAGGCTGGCTTTGAACTAGCAGAGATTCAACTACCTCTGCTAAGTGCTGGGATTAAAGGCATGTTCTTCCTGACCTAGATAAATTCTTCTTAACTTTTTGAGATTTATTCAGTGGGAGGGTAGGGGAAATCATGAGCCAGGGTGCCCGTGTGAAGGTCCGAGGATGGCTTGTAGAAGTCAGTTTCTTTCTTCCACCATGTGGGTCCCAGCGATCAAACTATTCTACCATGGGAGAAAGCAGAAAAAGGCTCTCATATCCTTTACCCTCCTTCTCTTTAGTGAAAGAAGAGCTGACTCGAGGTATGCCACGATGGAGCCGATTAATACAAGAACTCATTCACATCACACAGCATAAAGGCTTTGCATTGTGTTTATGCTCACTTAAGACTAGGTTCTAGCCCTGGAGGATGGCTCAGCTGATAAAGTTGCTTGCTGGCAAGCCTGAGGACCTGAATTCCACACCCAGATGCCACATGACAGAAGAGAACTAACTCTTGAAAGTTGCCTTGTACACACACACACACTAAATAAATGTAATTTAAGAAATAAAATTGTAGCTGGGCAGTGGCGGCACACACCTTTAATCCCAGCACTGGGGAGGCAGAGGCAGGCAGATTACCGAGTTCAAGACCAGCCTGGTCTACAGAGTAAGTTCCAGGACAACCAGGGCTACACAGAGAAACCCTGTCGGGGGGGGGGGG
>NW_022196903.1:33379448-33384420 GCF_008632895.1 Mastomys coucha
AGGGGGACGAACAAAAAACCAAACCAAAGAAAAGAAAAAAAAAGAAATAATATCTTAACAGCTTTATAGTCTGAATGTCCCAGAAAAAAGTCTGTATTAATGAGCTCAGAAATGTTCTTTCTTTCAGTTGTTGATTTGATACAGGATCTCAATAATGTAGCCCAGGCTGGTCTCAGTATTCAGCCCAGGCTGGTCTCAGTATGTAGCCCAGGCTGTTGTGACCCAGTGATATGATTTCATGTACCCTTATGTTTGTGGGTGAAGTCTCCTTATTAGGAAATGTGATCTATAGAACTAAACAAACTTAATGTTTAAATTACATTTACTTATTTCTGTGGGGGGAAATGGAAGTCAGGTTGTCAGGCTTGGTGGCAGGCACCTTAGCCAGTGGCTCTAAATTTAAATTTAAATCTCCCCTATTCCCTTTTTTGGTCTCTGGCACTGACATCACTCAGATCCAAATGTTTCCTGATCTTTCTTCCTTATCTGACAGAACATTAAATACATAAGGTAGTAACCAGGAGGCCTATAGTTTATTTTTATTGTCCCAAGGTTAATTAATTTGGGCTTATAGTGTCTATTCCCACAGCACCTGACAAAATCACATCTATGCAACTGTACTTTGACAACATGTTTGGCTTGACCATAAGAACAATCTGGAGTGTTCTGTGTCCCAGGAGCCCACTGTAAACAGAACTCTGCTCCACCTGGCCTCGGTAGAAAGCAGATCAACACAGGAACAGGTCTGGTACCTAACCTATTTCAAAACAGCAGCTCTGCTGGAAGTCTTCTTTGCTCATTTAGGCTCCTTGGAGGATTCTTTGATACAATGTGAGTGCTGCTGAGACCTTTGGGAAGCACTGTGCTGCAGCCTTGTGGATGAAGGACCCTTGTAGAGCCCCCTCCCTACCGCACAAGGCCTCCGTACAGCACACCTGTCCCTTCTGTAATGTCGCCACAGGAGACGTTCATACTTTAGTAAAAACAGTGGCGTCCCTGCCCTACAGTTAAGGTCATAGAGGTTCTAGGTCCTTCTAATGGACAGTGTGTCTTTCTTTGCTTTGGCAGCTCCAATGTCCCTCACTTCTAACTTCGCAGAACCTCACTGTCATTTCTTTGTCCTTTACTCTTGGCTTCATTTGTCTCTTTCAAAGTCATTTCGACTCCAAGACACTTCTTGCTCTGCCTTTTCCTCCTACCTCCACACCTTTAAAGCTAGGAATCAAAGGAAAAGATGTTTATAGAAAAGGACAGAGGCTCAGCTTATCCAGACTCTGTTCCTTCTTGCTAAGTCACTGCTGTGGGTCAGCCTAGAATCTTCTAGTTCAGTTTCAAGCTTGTGTCAGTCCAAACCTAGACTGAAATACTAGTGCGCAGTGTGGTTTGTACGTTAGAGCCTGTTAAGACATTCTGCTAGTTCAGCAACCATCGAGACATCTCTCTCCACACTGGTTGTATATTTAGAACTGATACACAGAAAGCTAATTCACAGGCATCTTTCAGAATGGGAAAGAGGGACATATGACTGAGTTGTGTCTTCCAAGTGAAAAACAATATAGATTTGTGATTCTCATTCTTCCTAGAGTATATAGGAACTGGAAACTGGAAAGCACCCACCCCCCAAAACACCCCAAACCTCTACCTTCCATGTCCACTCTCCAAGGATACGTAGGAATGTAGGCTTCAAACATTTTAAATGTGTTTTGGCTTCTCTCCCCTCAAAGGGAAATGGTACTCACCTCATCCCCATACTGAATATATTCATTCAATTCATTCTTCCAATACCAAAGCCACTTGGTGGCGAAGACAGAATTAGGTGGGTTTTTGCCAAGTGAAGGAGTGGAGAGGCGACGGATGCGGAAGGAATCACAAGTCATTTTCTGGAAATTGATCTGATGTTTTTCTATCAAAATGCTGTAAGAGAAAGGCAGAAAGTTAACTTCTGTGAACTCTGTTCCCAGCATTCTGGTTACGCCTACCATGAACATAGAATTTAAATTGTAGGGCTGCAATAGATCTTTAAATGTTCTTTCTCTATTTCTTGCTGACTCTTTCACTCTAAGTGGTATTGGGGATTGATCCTAAATTTCCTTTGCACAGCTCCTAGTCTTACACATAATAATAAAAACCCTGAAATCCAGACAGGTCATTTGTCTGTACAACATATGTGTGGTGGTTTGAATATGCTTGGCTCAGGGAGTGCCTTTGTTGGAGGAAGTGTGTCAGTATGGGGGTGGGCTTTAAGACCCTCATCCTAGCTGCCTTCAGATGAAGATGTAGAAATCTCAGCTCCTCCTGCACCATGCCTGCCTGGATGCTGCCATGCTCCTGCCTTGACGATAATAGACTGAACCTCTGAATCTGAGTTGCCTTGGTCGTGTGTCTGTCCACAGCAGTAAAACCCTAACTAAGACAATATGTAAATGTTCTCCCCCGCCCCCCAAGGCATTCCTGCTGGGTATGGTAGTGCATTTTAATCCCAGCACTCAGGAAACAGAGGCAGATGGATCTCTGTAAGTTGGAGGCTAGCCTGGTCTACACAGTGAAGCCCTGCCTTAAAAACAAACAAACAAGCAAATAAAGTATAAAGAGATAAGGTGGCTCACAACCATCTGTAAATGAGATCTGATGCCCTCTTCTGGTGCCCTCTGAAGACAGCTACAGTGTACTTACGTATAATAATAAATAAATCTTTAGGAAACAAACAAACAAACAAACAAAACAAAAAATGTGGGGCAGTGGGCTGTTCTGACAGCCTGGGTCCAGTAGAGCTGCCACCTTAGAACTCCGGAGACCCACTGAGCAGAGTAAATTTGTTCATTCACTCGTTCGTTCATTTGGTGATAGCTCTTGAGACGATGGCTCAGATTTCAGCCCAAACCCCTCACAGCTGCCTCTGCAGAAGATGTGTGCTCTATCAGGCAGACAATGCCCCAAGCTCCCAGCATTCTAGCTGGACCCTACACCCAGTCATCTGACCACAAGCCAGGCATGCCATATCCCCAAAGACAGATAGCCACGCCCCATACAATATAAGGGGTGGTTTGCCCCCCTTTGCTCTTTGTTCCTCTCTCTCTTGCTCTTCACTCTCTCTCTCTCTTGCTTTCCTCCTCTCTCTTTTCTCTCTCTCTCTTCTTCCTCTCCTTTCCTTCCCTTTACTTAACCAGCATATCTTCTCCTTCCTACAATAAAATAACTCATCTATACATTGCCTCCTTTTTAACTAAGGCGCTGTGCAGCAACAGGTCAGCACTGGAGAGAGAGAGAGACCAGGGCCTCAGTAGCAGGCCCCCGCCCATGGTACAACAACAAAAAAAACCTCAGTGGGCTAGAGCAAAGGCTTAATGTGGTTGGTTGAAAGCGTTAGGTGCTCTTACAAAAAGACTTAGGCTCAATTTCCTGCACTCACGTGGCAACTTACCACCATTTGCAACTTCAGTTCCAAGAAATCCACACATTCAAACAGCCAAAAATATTCATGCTCATTAAAGAAAATAAAAAAATCTTTACATAAAGGGAAAATGCAAAATGAGTCCCCCTCCCTCAAAAGAATAAAATTGTTCATAAAACAAGTTGGCTTAGCATTTAGGAACTCAATTTTTTTTAAATTAAAATAAAAACAGATTGGCCAGCCTGCTCTACAGAGTGAGTTCCAGGACAGCCAGGACTACATGGAGAAACTCTGTCTCAAACCCCCCCCCCCCAAAAAAAAACCAACCCAGATTTATTATAATTCAAATAGTCTGAATAATGTAGGAACGTTGACAAGGTCAAAGTTATCAGGCCTGGGGGCAAATGTTTTTAACCCCAGGAGGCAGAGACAGGGAGATCTATGAGTTCAAGGCCAGCCTAGTCTACAGAGCAAGTTCCAGGACAGCCAGGGCTACATAGAGCTACCCTACGTCCAAAAACAAAGCAGAAACCCTACCATTTACCCTTTTTGCTTTCCTACTTTCATGTGTACAAGATAGCTTTCTGGAGGCTACATGACACATAACTTTAGAGCAGATTTCATTTTTATTTGTGTGCATGTATGACTTTTGTGGGTGCGGTGTGAGCGAGTGTGGCTATGATGTGTGTGTATATGATGTGTGACGTGTGTGCATTTGAGAGTATGTGTATGATACATGGGTAGAGTATGTACGTATGGTGTATGTATAAGATGTGAATGTATGCATGTGTGGATATATAATGTGAGTATTTGCATAGGATGTGTATTTATATATATGATGTAAAAGTGTTCTTATGTGCATATATGTATTGTATGATGCATGTGTGTATACATGTATGCGTGTATGTGTATATGTGTGTGATGTGCACACATAATCACATGTATGGAGTCCAAAGAACTATATAGTTAGAAGTCAATTCCTGCCTTCCCCAGTGTCTTCTGGGAACTGAACTTAGGTTCATCCTTTTTACACAGCAAGTACTTTTATCTACTGAGCCCTCTTCCACATCTACTGAGCCCTCATCCACCTCTACTGAGCCCTCATCCACCTCTACTGAGCCCTCATCCACATCTACTGAGCCCTCATCCACATCTACTGAGCCCTCATCCATATTTACTGAACCCTCATCCAGCCCTAGCTATTATTTTAATATGACATACTGAGAGCTGTAATTAACATACATAGATCCTCAATATATTCAAGAGTGGTAATGTTGTTGAGATGAAAGTTTGAGAACTGCTGCTCTAAGAAAGACTTCTTAGGTCCTTGATCAGGAAAGATCAGGGTACCTTCAGTAATAAGTAGAAGACATTGTTGGTTGCCACAGGTTAAGCAAATCAGGGAAGGCAAGACCAAGAATACTGCTACACATTGCCCCACAACAAATTCTATTCTTAAACACTAGTAGTTTCAAGATTGAGAGTTGGATGCCAGGCAGTGGTGGCACATGCCTTTAGGAGGCAGAGGCAGGTGGATTTCTGAGTTCGAGGCCAGCCTGGTCTACAGAGTGAGTTCCAGGA
>NW_022196903.1:33385120-33393146 GCF_008632895.1 Mastomys coucha
CCCCCCCCCCCCCCCCCCAAAAAAGGTCTCATCTATACACGAGAATAGCTAATGCCGCCCCCTAGTGGCAGGATGCAGCCACACAGAACATCTACCTAAATCCTAGGCTGGATGAAAAACAGGTGCACTTCCCTCTTGCACACCAAAAGTAAATGTGGTCATGTGGCTATCACCCTCACCAGCCCTGGCAAATGCAGAAATCCAAGGCACCTTCTTGGATGCTTCTAGAACACAGAGATGGCACACACAAAATTGTAGGTACATATCAAATGCCTGTACTAGAACACAGAATTATTCAAATTGCGTGTGAGGGGGTGCATGCGTGCATGAAGGTTAGAGGTCAAACTTTAGGTCCATTGTGGGTTTTTTTGAGACAGGGTCTTTTGCTGACCTGGAACCACCAAGCAGGCTAGGCTGGGAATCTTCTGTCTCAAGTCTCCCTGAACCAAGATTACTCACACATACTCTGTGTGTTCTGGGGATTGATTTCAAGCACTTTACTACCTCTCAAATTGTCAGTTATATTTTTAAAGTAATAAACTAAGCCAAAGGCTTATTTATTCTGAATTATTTAAATCATTTTTTAAAATGTGTGTGTGTGTGTGTGTGTGTGTACGTGTACACACATGTACATGTATCCGCATGTATGTGGAACCCAGAAGACAACCTCAACTGTCATTCTGTCACCTTTCCACCTTGTTTTTTAAGACCAGGTCTCACTGGCCTGATGTTTACTAAGGAGGCTAGACTGGCTAGGTAGCATACCTAAGGATTCATCTGTCTCTCCCTCCCAGGTCTGGGATCATAAGGCCTGCTTCCTCCCCTCGACCAAGAGCTGAGGACCAAATCCAGAACTTTGTGCTTGCTAGGCAAATATTCTATGACTGAGATAACTCCTCAATATCTGTCTGGCTTTTTACATTTTTTTAAAATTAATTAACTAATATCCTTTGAGATAGGATTTTCTGTGTACTCTTGGTTCTCCTGGAACTCACTCTGTAAACCAGGCTGCCCTCAAACTCAGAGCTCTGCTTAGCACTGCCTCCAGAGTGCTGGGATTAAAGGCTCACTGCATGGCTGTCTGGCTGGCTTTTTACTTTTCGTTTCTTTTTTTTTTTTTTGGTTTTTTTTTCGAAGCAGGGTTTCTGTGTAGCCCTGGCTGTCCTGGAACTCACTCTTTAGACCAGGCTGGCCTCGAACTCAGAAATCCACCTGCCTCTGCCTCCCAAGTGCTGGGATTAAAGGCATGCGCCACCACTGCCTGGCCTGGCTGGCTTTTTAAAAGCATGGGTTTGAGGGGTGTAACAGGTTCTCACACTTGTAAAGACAACTGAACTGTTTTCCCAGTGATTTGGGTTTTTTGTTTGTTTGTTTCTGTTGTTTGTTTTTTGAAGATAAACACAGAGCACTGGCTGTCCTGGAACTTGCTCCGTAAACCAGGTTGGCCTCAAACTCAAAGGGACCGTCTATCTCTACCTCTCAAGTGCTAGGCTTAAAGGCATGTGTCACCATCACCCACCTACCCATCCCTGGTTTTAGTGTATTTTTGTTTAATAATATTTAGCTGTGTGTTGTTTGGGTGAGTGTGGGCACACATGCCACAGCACACAGGAAGAAGGCAGAGGACAACTTGCTAGAGCTCTTCTCTTTTCGCTCTCCTGGGGCACAGGCTTTCTTTCCCCTCTTATGTGGTACACCCCAGGCTGGATGGCCACCAGCTTCTAGTGGGTGGGCCATCTCATCTGGCTTCTTCATGACTTCCAGGGAGCAAACTCAGGTTGTCAGGCTTTGGGGACAAGTGCTTTTGTGGGCTAAGCCATCTCCCTGGTCTCCTTCACTCTTTTAAATAGTGATGAGCTATTATGAATATGAGCTGGCCTCTGTACTGGGCTTTTCCACGGGACACACCTACAGATCAATCACGTCATTTTTATATGTCACTCTGCTGACTAAATCGTCCCAGAATCTCTACCACTAAGAAACTTGGTGTAGCATAGGCTGAGGCCCCTCTGCTCAAGTTATGGATCCCATTAGTTAGAAGACAGCCACCGACTCACATTTCAACTTTGGGATCACAGTAGGCCTGCTCGATAGACTCCATGTCCTGGAAGTCCATCCAAGTGGTAAACATGAACAGCTGCCACCGGTAGGGCAGGTGGAAGTGGCTCTTGTTGCAGTCGCCTACAAAGATAAGAGGGGTTTTACAGTCAAGTGCTGGGGTTTCTAACCCATTCAAGTTCACTGTTCAACTTCAGATTCCCCACTGGCTTCCTATCAAGACCACCCCATCCCACCCACCAGGCATTTCCCCATCATCCCTTTGGTCATTTTGGCCCCTGCTTGGATTGTGTGTCATTCACTCTGGTTCCCACAGAAACCCATTAGAAAATAAAATCTGGGTTGGAGAAATGGCTTAGCTGACTGCTTTTCCAGATAGCCTGGGTTCGATTCCCAGCACCCACACGGCAGCTTATAAAAACATCTGTAACTCCAGTTCCAGAGGATTCAACATCTTCTGGCTGAGGCAAGGAGCTCTCTAAGATAGACAGCTCCTTGGCCTTTCTTTGAAGACTTGGCCTAAGAGTCATCTCTTCCAGCTGAATCCCAGTAACTACTGTCATTCTATTATGATCTGACTTGTATTTTTAATTTCCTAAGCTGGTATCTGATACCCAGTTTGGACTACATGCCATGTTTCGGCTTATTTTAAGCAGTACTCCTGTTTGTAGATACTCTGATACCCACTTTAATTACAGATACATTGAAGAAAGCCGTGTCATTGTTAAGCTAATGCTCCGAGCACGTGTAACAAGAGATCCTAGAATGGCCACTTGTTGAGTAAGAAACTATCATTCCAGTTAGCGAGAATACAGAAACTAACCTCTCAAGTTTTCAACGTTGTGTTTAAATCACTTAAATTGCTTTTTTTTTTTTTTAAATTTCATATATGTGTGCTGTATTTCCATCATCCTTCTACCTCCAGGCCCTCCTGGACCACCTTGAATTCATGACCTCTTTTTCTTCAATTATTATTCCTGTCATATCAATATGCACCTCATCAATATGCATATATGAGTAAATTTATAAATATAATGGGTTTTTGAAAAATGCTTTAAAATTTTTTTAAAAAAGATTTACTTATTATTATAATTAAGTATACTGTAGCTGTCTTCTGATGCACCAGAAGAGAATGGTTAGATCTCATTACGGGGGGGTTGTGAGCCACCATGTGGTTGCTGGGATTTGAACTCATGACCTTTGGAAGAGCAGTCAGTGCTCTTACCCGCTGAGCCATCTCACCAGCCCTTAAAAATGTTTATGTGTATGTGCATGTATGCCTGCATGAGTTTATCTACACCTGTGAATGGAGATGCCCATGGAGGCTAGGAGGCAGCATTGGATCCCTTAGAACTGGAGTCACAGGTAAGCAGCCATGTGGGTGTTAGAAACTTCATCCAGATCTTCTATAAGACCAGTGAGTGCTCAACCTCTGAGCCATCTCTCTAACCCCTTAAATGATGGTAAAAATGTTTAAAAATACATGGCTACTTTACAATAAAAAGGCACCTCAGAGGAACTCACAGAAGGGCACTGCATAGATTTATAAAAGGTGTCATTCAAAAAGGTGTTAATGGGGTGGGAGGAAGGCTGTTCTGGAGTTAGGAGAATCATGTGGCCACTGAGAAGCTGCCTGTGCCTCTGTAAATAGTCCCGCACTTGTGCTTATGGAGGCCATCTTGGTTAAACACAGTGCATCATTACAAAAAAAAAAAAAAGAACATACTTGTTGAAGGGCTTGTTGGAAAATGAGGGAGGGGGTTGCCACTGGTGAGAGAGGGGGAGGAATGAGAGGGGGTAATAGGTATGTTTATGAAAATTATAAGATTTTTTTTTAAAAAATACTTAAGAGGCAGCAAGAGAAAAAGAGGGAGTAAAGGGGGAGGGATTAGAAAAATAGCTTCTCTAAAAATCAAACAGATTGATCCTATGATCACTCAAAAGCAGCTGCATAGTCTCCAGCAAGTACTGGTGCACGCCACGCTCACAGTAGCAGGTACCTACAGTAGCTAAAGGCATCTTACAGAGAACGCAACTTACTCTGTTGACAGCCCTTGTACAGATGGTCCGGACAGATTTCCTTCGGGCCATGATCATCCATCCTAGGAGATGTAGGAGTTATGATGTAATGTGGGAGATCTGCAAAACAAAAAAGGGCGTGTGTACGCCAGAAGTGAGGACGGCTGGCCTCACAGTGAGGAAAACGTCGTCAATGGGGTTCATATTCGTGTGCATCCCTGGATTCAGGGTGCTCCAGAGAGCCTGCACAGCCCCTCTGTAGAATGAATCATGGACACCAGAGCACCGGAGACTACAATTCTCAGGTAGGTGATTCAGTGCCATGGTGTTGCGTTTGTCTTTCCCCCTATGCACTCAAGCCTCGGGAGTCCCCTAGGCGACTTACACTCAGCAGGGCTTGATGTCATCCTTGAGGGCTCACTTGCTGGGCTCACAGAGGCATGGGTGGAATTCTTGCCAGGGCTCCCAGAGGCTACAACTCTGTGGCTTGAGGAAGACAGAGGCGACGGAGGCAGCCTGTTGCTGCCTTGTACTGGGGTAGTGGCCTCCCCTGGCATAGCCAGGACCTGGTTTCTCAGACTCTGAACTGCGGGATAGATTGCTTCTTTTCCTCCAGTAACTGCTGATTTTACTCCAAAACCAGTGGGGCTACTTTTAGAGACATTAGGCATTTCATCCATTATTTGACTAGAGCCATTTGGGCCATTCTGGGTAGGTGTACCTGCCCATGCTGAGTTTTCTCCATATTTACTACGCAGGAATGCCATGTCTTGGCCACTGTCAGTGATTCTGCCAGCGGTCTGGGGATCCTGGGTCTTAGCCACACTCTTCTGATGGTTGCTAGATAATATCATTTCTTCCAGACTGTTGGCTGTGGCCCTGTGACCCAGAATTCCTGAGATGGTTGCTTCTTCCGTTGTCACCTCATCAATATAACTATTTAAAAGTGGGACGTGATCGATGTCTGGAACCTTGTTCTTGCCTTTGACCTCCATGAGGTGTCCAGAAGGCACACCTGTTTTCATGGCCACGGCTTCATTTCTTTGTGCCGCATCGAGAGGAAAACTGGCAGCAGAGGCTCGACTTGAGGACGAATCAGAACGATTCCTAGAAAATAAGCCATCTGGATCCCCATTCTCCGAAAACTCCTGGCTTGCTCTCATTGGACTGGGTCCTCGGACACCAGCAGCCTTCGACGAGACCAAGGAAAGCTGTTCACGGTCCTGAGTCCCCAGGTACTTGAACTTCTGGGTGACTTCTGCAGACACATCCTCCAGGGAATCCTTACAGCTGGTGACATCTGGGCTAGGGGGACCAGATCCCAGAGGTGAGACAGTTGAGAACAATTCTAGATTGTTGTGAAGGAAGCGGTCTCTGCTTTTGCTTCTCTCTCTGTGTGCCCCACCTCTGCGATGTGGGTTGGGTGCTGGAAAGAGAAACCCAAAGAAAAAACTCAAGCTCAGGTCAGTTCCAACCTCTCTGCTCTCTCTGCTTGTCTAGCCCTGTGGCTGAGTTCTACCACAGGAGTCTCCTAAGCGGTGGCTGCGAATCTTAGGATGAAGCTGCAACCTGGCAGAGTCCACAACAGCAGTCTGTGACTATGACAAGGGAGGACCCCAAAGCTCCTCTGGTTTCTCCTGGAACTCATTGAGTCCTCCAGTCTGGAACTCCGAGACCCCAGGTTGAGGTGTCTACAGACTCTAGCTCTGGGTTAATGTTCAGTACTCCAGTGAATGACAGCTGAAGTGCAGCCAATGAGAGAAACACGTCTACAACTCATAGAGATGTCACACATTACGATCTGGGTTCCTGAATAGGCACTTCTAATACTGAAACCAAATGGTAAATGACTGCAGACTCAAGCTAAGACTTAATCTAAGCCACAGATTTTCCTGGCTTCTTCCTCTAGCTCCCTTAGTGCCTCTTGAGGCTTGGGCCCTGGCTACTGTACTATACTGGTCTAGTTGCCTCAAGACAGGAAATTCTCACAGATGCCAGCTTTTGTTGTGCAAAACCTTAATCCTTAATTTAAAACTATTGTTTGAATAAAGATGCTTACAGCTTGGCAGAATAGAGGTAGGCAGGGCTTAGGTTCCCAAGCCTGGGGTCTGAGTAGAGACCGAGAGGAGAGAGAAGAAGGAAGGTACCATGGAGTAGCTGGATCATGAGCACATGGCCATGACGGCCGGCCTGCTGGAGTAGGAGCAGCCCAGGAGGAACATAGCATGTAATAGTTCAGGATTATTGACAGGGAAATAGACAAAATAGCACAGAGGGTTGATATCTGCCCAGCTCTCATGCTTTTAAGGCTTATTATAAATATAAAGGTTTTGTATTAAATGATGTAAGGTGGGTTAGAAACCCCCAATTAATATTTACCACAACAAGTGCCCAAACTTATTGTGAAAAGCCGAAATTGAAGGCAGATGGGGTGGATCATGCCTATAATTGCAGTGCTTAGGATGCTAAGACAGGAGTCCAGCCTTGGCTACACAGCAAGTTCTAGGCTAGCCTAGCCTTCATTATATATATTGAAGAGGGGGGAAAAATCTAGAGATACTGATAAAGCAGTGTCTTTTCTGTAGAAAAGTCTAGGAAGCAGAGAAGACGGAAGGAGTGACCCAGTGTGTGAAGTCTGGTGTGGTATTCGTACATACTTGACGTCTGTTGTGGGAAGGCTTTTGGAGCTGCAGTAGTGTCTGTATGCTTATGAGGAACATGTGTGTGTTATCCTGGTAGAGGAAAGGGGACAACAGTATTGTAGCAAAAGCAAGCCTCCCCTGTGGAGAGCTTTTGGGGCCACTTCTTGGAATTTGGCAGGAATTTGGTATCGTCTGGGACACTAAAGTAGGCTCGAGGCAAATACAGCTGAGGAATGTATTGTATTCCTTGTATCTAGATCATCCTGAGAAACCCCTAGACATAGTGACCACAGGACGTTGTTTATTGCCTTGATTTTTGCCCGGCTTGTTCCTTGACTACTTTGTTGATGCCTTAAGGACTGACCATATTCTTTGTCTGCACCCAGAATGATATAAAAGCGGACTAGAAAAAATTAAACTTGCCTTCAGCCTCAGAACTGGCTGGGGTCATGCTACAGTGTTGTCTAATTGTCTTTTTTTCTTTTTAATCCTTGCTCCTACCCTGGAGAGCCCATTGACTGCCTGATCTAGTTTAGTTACTCCCCTGTCATGAGGTCTAACTACATAGCTTAACTAGATGTGACAATAATATACAGATCTCTCCCACACACTGTGAACTGTCCACAAACTCCACCACTGCAGGCACTCTCTATTCAGAGCAACGTGGTGTGGAAGAGGCATTTGTGTGCTTGGCTCAAAAACATGGTTTTTGATTTAATCTTCACAATACTGTTTGGTCGTCTAAGTGTGATTTAAAGCTGCTTAAGACTTATAACACTCATTCCTTACCCTAAGTGAGGTTAATAAATAATAAACCAGCCACTGCTCATGGTTCTGCTGTGAGGAATGATGATGGATTCTGGACCAAAGTCTTCTATAGACTATGTACCATTCTCCAAGTACAAGGAGATGTACCTTTTCATCACTCCATTACAGCATCCTAGAAACAGGAATTCTACTCCCTTCATAAACATGGCCTCTACTGTGTCCACGAGACAAGAAGAGTCAATGAGATGGATCAGTGGGTAAAAATGCCTGCCGCCAAGTTTGAATGAATGACTTGGGGTTAGACTGGGGAAAGAGGGAGCTCCTAGGAGTTGACCTCTGACCTCCACACATATGACTGGACACACACACAAAATAAATAAGTAATACAGTCATGCTGGCTAGTCTTATTATGTCAACTTGACACAAGCTAGAGTTTTCTGAGGGGGGGACACCTCAACTAAAAAGGATGTCTCAATAAGATCCAGCTGTGGGGCATTTTCTTTTCTTTTCTTTTCTTTTCTTTTCTTTTTTTTTTTTTT
>NW_022196903.1:33393325-33409158 GCF_008632895.1 Mastomys coucha
CTGGCTGTCCTGGAACTCACTCTGTAGACCAGGCTGGCTTCGAACTCAGAAATCTGCCCGCCTCTGCCACCCAAATGCTGGGATTAAAGGCATGTGCCACCACCGCCTGGCAGGGCATTTTCTTAATTAATGATTGATATGGGAGGACCCAGTTCATTTGGGGGGGGTCCTACCCTGGGCTGGTAGTCTTGGGTTCTACAAAAAAGCAGGCTGAACTGGTCAGTGGTAACATACACCATTAATCCCAGCACTAGAAGGTAAAGACATGTGGGTCTCTGAGTTTAAGGCTAGTCTGGTCTACAGATGGGGCTTCAGGACAGTCAGGGCTACTCAGAGTAACCCTGTCTCAAACAAAATGAAAACAAAAGAAAGAAAGAGAGAGACAGAGAGAGAGACAGAGAGAGAGAGAGAGAGAGAGAGAGAAAGAGAAAGAGGAGGGGAGGAAGGGAGGGAGGAAGGAAGGAAGGAAAAAAGGAAGGGAAATAAAGAAAGAAAAGCAAGCAAGCAATCAGGGTGAGCAAGCCAGTATGCAGCACCTCCATGGTCTCTGCATCAGCTTCTGGCCTCTAAGTTCCAGTCCCGCTTGAGTTCCTGTCCCGACTTCCTTCAGTGATGAACAGTGTGATATGTGCAAGTGTAAGGCAAATAAATAAAACCCTTTCCTCCCCAAGTTGCTTTGATCACAGTATTTCATCACAGCAATAGTAACCCTAAGACAATAATATAATATAATATAATATAAATTAAAAGACAAAGGCTTTCAGATCAGTACCACAGTATGTTACATAAAAATGCTTAGGAAAAGGTACTGTTTCTTAACCCTTAGGATGGTCGTTTCATCAAAGCTCTGACAGACAAGCACTGAACAGAGTGAAGTAAAGCAAATCCGTGTGTTGGGGGAGGGGGAGGCGGGACTGAGCAGAGGAAGGGAACAGGCAGAGCTGCTATGGAAAACAGCATGGCGGCTCCTCAAAACACTCAGCCCATCCATCAGAGTGATCTAGAAATGGGCTTCTTGTTACACTCCTAAACTAACCAGAAGCAGAGAAAGAGCTGAGCATCCACATTCACAGTGGCATTACTCCTGAGATAGCTACCATGTAGAAACAGGCCACTGTCCATCAACCCACGACGGAATGAGCAAAAGGAGGTGATGCCATAGCATGGGACATTATGAAGTCTCAGAAAGAAAGGGGCTAGGGACATGGCTCACTGATTAAAACAGCTTGCTGCTTTTACAAAGCCATGGTGGGTTGCTCACACCTGCCTATAACTCTAGCCGTGGGGACAGTTGACACCTCTGGTCTCTGCAGTACTCTGCACTCAACTGCATATACCCACCCCACACATATACACACAGCTTTTAAGATGATAAAATATTATATATGAGAAGAGTATTGGAGAATGTGTCGATGGATGTGTGTAAAATATCACGATGCATTCATCAGATATTTTAACCACAAAATGTGCAATGTGAGCTGTGCATTGTGGTGCCCAGCACTCAAGAGACAGAGGCAGGCATAACTGTATGAGTTCGAGGCTAGCCTGGCCTACATAGAGAGGCCCTGTCCAGCTAGTACTACACAGTGAGATTCTGTCTCAAAACAAATAAATAAACAAAGGTATTTGTATGGCTGGCAAGAGGGCTGCCAGGCACCACCCTGAGTTCACCCCTAAGATTTGTAAAATGGAAGGGGAACTACCTCCTGAAAATTGTCCTGAGTTCCACATGAAATAAACAAGCAATTGCCATTAAAAATGATCTGTGTACATAAATGTGTGTATGTACACACAGAGAAAAAGCTGGACCAAAGCTAATTAACTTCTGAATCTCAAAAAATGTTTTTGATTCCCATCTTTAAAAAAAAAAAGAGCTTCAGCAGGGCAGTGGTGGTGCGTGTCTTTAATCCCAGCACTTGGGAGGCAGAGGCCAGCCTGATCTACAGAGTGAGTTCCAGGACAGCCAGGGCTATACAGAGAAACCCTGTCTGAAAAAAAAAAAAAAAATTAAAAAAGAAAAAAAGAGCTTCAAGGACAAAAATAAACTAACAAAATAACAAAATCTATGTAGATCAGTCTGTCCTCTGTCTCCAAAATGCTGGAATCTGATGCACATATGTCCCACTCCAAGCAACGTCCTGGATGTCCTGGAACTAGCTCCGTAGAACAAGCTGGTGTCCAACTCAGAGATCTACTTGCCTCTGCCTCCTGAGTGCTGGTATGTTATATATAAAAGTATGTGCCGCCACCACCACCACCAGACTATCATAAGCTCTTTTAAAATGAGGGGATGGAGCCACTTGTAAAACTGCATACACATCATTATTTCAATTGTATTAAAGTGGTGCGTGCAGAGAGTGAAGTTGAGATTTTACAGATTTTCTTTACTTGCAGTTTTTCTTTCTTCTCTTTGTGTTTGTTGGCTTGCTTGTTTTTTTAAGATGAGATTTCTCTGTGTAGCCCTGGCTGTCCTGGAACTCACTCTGTAGACCAGGCTGGCCTCAAACTCAGAGATCCACCTGCCTCTGCCTCCCAAGTGCTGGGATGAAAGGTGTTTACCACCATACCCCAATGTAATTTCTGTCTATTTGCAAATTCCCAGGATTAAAAAGGAAAAGGGCGTACCTCTCATGCCAGGGGGGTTCCTGCGAGTGTGTTTGTTGTTGCAGATGTCCTGGATGTTCTGGACCACATCAGAGCTCAGCCCATGCTCCCTCATGATGGCCAACACCTTTCTGTCCATCAGGTTATGAGACCTGAGACAGTTGAGGTAACTGCAGTTGCCGCGGGTGAAGTGCTCACAGATGTGGAGTCTCTCGCACGGCTGTGGCTGCCCGCAGACCTGTTTGCGGCCCTCTCCTTTGTAACTCTTGCATATCTAGAGAAGAAAGGAAGAACAAAGAGGTAAGAACACCTGGATCTGCCCGCCATGCCTGTTAAGAAATACATAGGCCCCCTTTCCCATAAAAAGCAGATGTGCCACGGAGAAACAATGCATGCAGCACCCAAGGCTGATCAGATGGATTCAACTGGTGACTTATTTGGGGATAGAAGAGTCCGAAGAAGAATTAACAGATGGTATCACGTATGACGGTGCATACCTGTAACCCCGTGCTCAGGAGGCTGGGGCAAAGAGGATCACAAATTCAGTGCAAAAACCTTGCATTAAAGAAAAGAAACTTAAAAGGGAAAAATAGCAGTGAATTTGATAACTCCTGGAAGAATCAAACTCAAATGGCAAGCTATACACAGGACATCATAAGGGAGCCCCAAAGAGGAAGTCTAATTTGGATTTTAACTTGCTCTACAATTGAAAGGATGTGTGTGTGTGTCTTATCTGCAACTCTGGTGTTTTGTCATCTGTCCCTTGTCTCTGACAGCCAGGATAGGACCTTTGCAAACTATTTTGTATGTGAGGGGTGGGAGAGTAGGAAGAAGAAGAGGGGTGATGAACTTTTTTTTTAAAGATTTATTTATTATGTACATAGCGTTCTGCCTGCATGTGTGGCTGAAGGCCAGAAGAGGGCACCAGATCACAGTATAGATGACTATGAGCTAACCTGGCTTTGCTGGAAATTGAACTCAGGACCTCTTACCCTCTGAGTCATCTCTCCAGCCTTCCTTGTACTCTGAAGAGGCCCACCTGCCTCTGCCTCCCAGGAACTGGGATAAAGGTGTGCACGCCCCTCCCCACTTCGTTTTTGTTTGTTAGCTGGAATTAAAGGTGCACACCACCACACTGCTCAGCCTTGTTTTCAGGTTTTTGACACAAGGACTCATGTAGCACAGACTAGATTTCAACTCATAGCCTGCCTCCCAAGTGCTGGGATTGCAGGCACACACCACTACAACCAACTCAGTAAGGAAATCCTTACCCACTATCTAAACAACCTGTGGGTCATGATCCCTTTGGGGGTCAACTATCAGGAAATGATTCAAAACGGCAACAAAACTACAGCTATGCTATGAAATAATTTGATGGTTGGGGGGAGTCACCCACGACATGAGGAACTGCATTAAAGGGGCGAGTCACCCACGACATGAGGAACTGCATTAAAGGGGCACAGGGTCAGGAAGGTTGAGAACCACTGCTCTAAACAAACACACAGCTCTACAGAGCTGGAGTAAAGACAGGGATGGTGCAATCAGACCACGTGGCTTCAGGGCTGCTGGAGGCTGCTTCAAAGGTCAAGGCCCTAGGGGCAGCTGGGCGACCTCACAGTCCCATTGACCTTCTAGTTTCTGTTTCCTTTTCAAAAGCAGAAGGAAAATATTTGTTCTGTCTGCCTGCCTAACATCTGTTGTGAGGCAGAGTGACAATGTTTAAGACCGTGTTGTAAGGAAGTAAGGAGTATGGGGCAGGTGTCTGAGCCACGAGATGAAGATGATTAGTGATTAGCCTGACCTTGCAGGCTTCTGAAAGATGAAGGCATTTAGCTCAATAGGCTGAAAAAGACCCGGTCTGCTCAGCTCCCTGGAATGAGTCTGGCTGCAGACACAAAGGCTAGCTCCAAGGACAGCGATAGAGCCGCATCTGTAGCCTCTAAAACCAGACTCCAGCGCATAAGGGCTACAGAATCTAATTCTAGACCACAGTTCTCAAAGTGTGGCAGCTGAACCATAAGCATCAATCACGGGAACACATAGTAGAAATCCACGAGCTGGCTTGTAACACTGGCCCGGTGTTCAATTCCAGTAGCAGGTACCCCAAGCATAGTACGTGCCTACTACTATGAGCCCTCAAGAGATGGAGAAGGTATGTTTGTTTGAGGCTAGCCTGGGCTACATAGGGTGCTCGTGTCTCTAACAAAACAAAACAAAGAGCATGTGAGGTGGTGTATATCTTTAACCCCAACTAGGGAGGCAGAGGCAGGTAGATCTCTGAGTGTTCAAGCTACACATAAAACCTGTCTCAAACAAACAAACAAACAAACAAACAAATAACATATCTGAGAACAAGAGTGTATGGTACATTGTCTATAATCCTAGCACCTAGCAGCTAAAGCAGGAGGATCAAGAGCTCAAGACTAGCCTAGGCTAGACAGCTGAGTGAGTTTCAGGACATTTTGAGCTACAAAAGAGGAGTTGGTTCTCTTCTATTATGTGGGTGCAAGGAATCTGAACAATGATCATCAGGCTGGGAGACAAGTCCTCTAATCCTGAACCACTTCCCTGTCCCCAATTGTTAGGGGATGTCTTTGTGCACTGTGTATTCAGATGCAGATTGCTGTGCCAGGAGATTTGGTTGCAATGGGAAGGTTGGCATTGTCATGATTATTGATATCCTGTATCAATGATATGTAAAGATTGTTTTCCATCACCTCTGATTGGTTAAAAAAAAGTGCTGATCAGCACCAACTGCTCTTCCAGAGGTCCTGAGTTCAATTCCCAGCAAATACATGGTGGCTCACAGATCATCTGTAATAGAATCTGATGCCCTCTTCTGGTGTGTCTGAAGAAAGTAATGGAGTACTCATATAAATAAAATGAATAAATAAAAATCTTTAAAAAAAAAAAAAGGTGCAGCTGGGCAGTGGTGGCGCACGCCTTTAATCCCAGCACTTGGGAGACAGGGGCCGGCGGATTTCTGAGTGAGAGGTCAGCCAGGGCTACACAGAGAAACCCTGTTTTGAAAAGACCGTCCCCCTCAAAAAAAAGTGTTGACCAGCCAGTTAGTTAGCTGGGCAGAAGAGAATAAGGAAGACTTCTGATCCCAATCAAGGGGTTCCAAGGATGTGAAGAGGAAACAGATGGAAAAGAGAGGTGGAGAGACCATGTAGATGGCCCAGGAGGATTCACCATTCAGTCACGATGAGAGAGCAGCCATGAGGAGACACGAGGACCAGAGGGAGCCAGGCCAGGGCAAGACGAGATGGTTTAGGTGGGTAGTAGAAGCCAAGTCCCCTAGTCCTCAGAACCTACCCAACTTATTGAACCTCATTCATAAAAACACCAGGTTTCTGTGCCATTTATTCAGGAACTAAAACAGGCTAAAATGGGCATAGAAACCCTCCGGAGTTACTGAAGAGCAAAAGGGGATGAAATCCTCCAAAAACTACTTTTACATCTAAGAATTTTTTTAAGGACGGGGAGTGTCTCTTGTCCACTGCTTTATTCAGTATTTCACAAAGTACCGGATGCTTGCAGGCACTTCTAAATCCCAAATGATGGCTTGGAACTGTGAAAGGAGAGAAAGTGTCCTCTCCCATTAACACATTCTTATGCAACGCCCTGCCTTCAGAGCTCCTGGAGCTCAGTGAACACCTCAAAAGTCACCTGTTGTGCCCAAGTTTTTAAATCCCCACAAATGGTCGAATCCTCCAGAAATCTCCATTGGCTAGCTTGTCTTATCTAACGGAACTCCAACCTTCTTGGTGGCTTCGCATCTCTTCCACCTTTCCACCTCTTCCTATGTGGCTCAGCCTTCCTGTCCGTTTTCCACCCCTGCGGTGTGACTCAGCCTCCTTGTCTGTCTTCTGCCCCTTCCGCTCCATCTCCCGTTCTGGGTTCTAGGTGAGGCTGCTACTGACTTTGCATTGTGGGTACACTCAGGGATTCTCCACTCAAGGGTCAGACATGGTCCTTTGAGCAACATCAACTGTCTCTAACACTCTATAAACCTATACAGATGAGACTTCATTATCTTCCATCATCTCTATCTTTCCCTTGATAGTCAGCCACTCCGCCAGAAACTACCTTTCTCAGCCCCACTTTCAGCTTATATGACCATGTGATAAGCACTGTCCAATGAGATGTGAGCAGATGTGCTACACACCATGTCCAGTTTACTTTTTTTTTTTTCCTTTTTTTTGGTTTTTCAAGATAGAGTTTCTCTGTATAACCCTCTCTGTATAGCTCTGGCTGTCCTGGAACTCACTCTGTAGACCAGGCTGGCCTCAAACTTAGAAATCCACCTGCCTCTGCCTCCCAAGTGCTGGGATTAAAGGCATGCACCACCATCACCACCTGGTCATGTCCAGTTTTCTAAAGGGTAAACTGCTTTCCTTCAACTTCCCTTCTACAATCCCACTGACTAAAAGTGGTGACCAGTGAGAAATCCCTGTAGTAAGAGATGGAGGTCACATTCTGAAGACAACAGAGCTGACCCACTAGCATGAGTCTTGCAGAAAGGTGTTGGACCTTCTTCCCAACCATGCAGCATATCTATCTGCCTGCCTGTATCCATGCAGGGCCCAGAGGCACCATGCTTCTGTAACAGTCCACAGTAAACATTTTAGGCTCTTCTGGACACTTAGTCTCTGTTGAAACTACTCATCTGACCTCTGGAGGCAGGAAACAGCAAAAGAAAATCTGTAAACACATCCCCACAGCTTTGTTCCAGAAGACTTTTATCTCTAGACTGGTGGCAGCCCAGGTTTGGCCTCTGGGCTATAGCCTGCTAACCCTTGATAGAGTAAAAAGCTTTAAATATATTTTCTTCAACACTGAATTTACAGTAGGAGTCTCTGGTACAGTGACACAGCCTGTGCCTACCTACATCTTTCAGGCATCTTTCCAACTTCAGTCACAAGGCTACCCTGGCACAAAGCCTCAACCAGTCCAGCTACTGCTACATCTTCAACTCATCCTTGTTCACAGTGGAATCCCTGGCAGCCTAGTGGAGGAGGCATGTGGACCCAAAGTCGTCTTTTATCTGTTCATTTGTTCAGACCGGGTAGCCTTGGCTGGCTTGGAACTTGTTATGTAGACAAGACTAGCCTCAAACTCATAGATCTGACTGCCTCTGCCTCCCAAGAGTGCTGGGTTTAAAGGTGTGTACCAGCACGCCTGGCTTGCACCTAATACTCCTGCTTGGTGTTTAATGTGAGAACCAGGACCTACCTCAGGCAGGAAAAAAGGATCACTTTGGACCAGGAGGACCGCCAGCTCCTCTTGATTAAGCCCAGAGAGCTCATGATTCTTCAGGACCTGGAAGTTCTGTTCCGAGAGAACATCGTGAGAATATTTGCAGAGGTTCCTGGAAGGAAGGAGGACAACTGTCAGTGTCTGCACTTCACAGAAGAAATGAGAAAGAAGGCAGCCACATTCACACAGCACGATGTAGAAAGAGGGCTGGGAGAGGGAAGGTAGGCACCTCAAGTTCTAAGAAAAGGGGGAGAAGAAAGGAGGACACAGAAGGAACTGGGGCGGAGAAGAAAGGGTTTACCGGGCTGGAGAGATTGTTCAGCAAGTAAGAGCACTGACTGCTCTTCCAGAGGTCCTGGGTTCAATTCCCAGCAACCACATGGTGGCTCATAACCATCTGTAATGAGATTTCATGCTCTCTTCTGGTGTGTCTGAAGAGAGCAATAGTGTACTCACATAAATAAATAAATAAATCTGAAAGAAAGAAAGGAAGGAAGGAAAGAAGGAAGGAAAGAAGGAAGGAAGAAAGGAAGGAAGAGAAGAAGGAAGGAAGGACAGAAGGAAAGGTTTACCAAGAGGGTGCAGGGGATCAGGGAAAGGCATTGGGAGAAGGGAACAAATAAGCAGGGTATGGAAATGTGAAAACACCATACTGAAATCCATTATTCCACATGCCAGCCTAAAAAACTGAGTCAACTTCAGTGGTAGACCACCTGCTCAGCATATGTGAAGTAGATTAAAAAGAAAACGTTCATTAAACTTTCACTCAGCAAAAGATCAATGCTGTATCCTTTAGTAATTAACACAAACTAATCAATCCTACAAAATGAATACAATTTTAAGAAGTACACCTGTCCAGCCAGATGGCACACTGGGTAAAGGTAAAAGTTTGATGACCTCAGTTTGATTGGACATACACAAATATATACTTTAAACAACAACAGGAACTCACTATATATATAAAACCGGCCAGCCTGGAACTCGCCAGGAAGACCAGGCTGGCTTCAAACTCACGGTGATCTGCATGCTTCTGCCTTCCAGTTAAAAAAAAAAAAAAAGTAAAGGTATAATATAAATATTTTTTTAAAGTAGGGTATGTGGCACATACTGTTAAATCCAGGATTTGAGAGGCATAGATGGGAAGATCTTTGTGAGTTTGAAGCCAGTTCCAGGACACCCAGGGCCACAAAGAGAGACCCTGTCTCAAGAACAAAAAACAAAACAAACAAAAACCAACTAACCAAACAAACAAAAACAAATAAAAAAAACCCCACAAATAAATAATAATAAAGATATATTTATTGTGTTTTGTTTTGTTTTGGAGACAGGGTTTCTCAGTGTAGCATTGGCTGTCCTGGAACTCATTCTGTAGACCAGGGTGGTCTCAAACTCAGAGATCTACCTCCCTCTTCCTGAGTGCTTGGACTAAAGGCATCACCACCACCATCTGACATTCTTTACAAATGATATACATGTACACATAGTGTCTGACCTAACTGTTGTGGACTTCTTTTGCACATAGCTGTGGAAGAAGAGGAGGAAGAAGAAGAAGAAGAAGGAGGAGGAGGAAGAGGAGGAGGAGGAGGAAGAGGAGGAGGAGGAGGAGGAGGAGGAGGAGGAAGAGGAGGAGGAGAAGGAGAAGAAGAAGAAGAAGGAGAAGAAGAAGAAGAAAAACAGCAACAGAGTGGGAAGCAACCTGTTCAGAAACCACTGCCCACTGAGGTCACTAGGAGGCCTGGAGACAGCCAAACGGTCTGCAGCCCTAGAAGCCCTACCAGAGGACCCGAGTTTGAATCCCAGCACCCACATCAGGCAGCTCAATTCACTACTACTTTTCAGTTGTTTTGCCACTGGTGAGCAGAAATGCAAAACTGATTTTACTGAAACTGGTGGATTTTCACAAACATCTCAGTGGAAATTATTTTCTTTGTCTTTAAACTCATTTCTGTGAGCTAGAGATAGAGAGAGACTGCTGGGTCAGAAAAGGCAGTTCTGGAGGTTCGATAACATTCCTGGAAGTGACTGTGTATGTGTGTGTTCATTCCTCCAGAGCTGATCACATTATTATTATTATTATTATTATTATTATTATTATTATTATTATTATTAATTTGGGTTGTGATTTTTTGTTTGTTTGTTTGTTTTGGTTTTTCAAGACAGGGTTTCTCTGTGTAGCCCTGGCTGTCCTGGAACTCACTCTGTGGACCAGGCTGACCTCGAACTCAGAAATCCCCCTGCATCTACCTCCCAAGTGCTGGGATTAAAGGTGTGCGCCACCACTGCCCGGTTCCCACCTTATTTTTTTTGAGAGTGGCGTATCTCCAAGTTTGAGACCAGCCTGGTCTACAGAATGAGTTCCAGGACAGCCAAGGTCAGTCTTGTGAGAACTTACATACATACATACATACATACATATATACATACATAAAAAGCTACACCTGGTGGTTCGCCTATACTCCCAGCATTGGAGAAGCACACACAGGCAAGTCCCTGGAGCTCACTAGCCAGCCAACTCAGTCACTTGGTGAATTCTAAGTCAGTAATAAAACCTGTCTCAAAAAATAAGGTGGACAGCTCCGGAGGAATGACACCCTACATGAATATGTGTGTGGTCCCTCGTGTGCGACCACAAAGTCACTTCCAGGAATGTTATCGGAACCTCCAGAATGTTACCTTCAAATGTAACAAAACCTTTAAGAAATTACAGACCATGGCTCTGCTGGCCACTAGCTGAGTCCTTGAATCCAGCCAGCCCACCCAGGCACTTGGCTTTGTTTGCTTCAAGGAAAGGTGACAGATGGTGATGAGCTCCATCCTCCCTCACCATTTTCCTAGACAGGCCCTTTCCTTACTTTCCCCACCGCTAACCTTGGCTCCCAGGGTTCCTGGTGCTCCGTGATAAGGCTGACCTCGGCTTTGCTAACATAACATTTGGCTTTGCTGTGGTTTCAGATAACTGCTCCCACCAGCCTCTCTACCATGAAGAACCCTCAGCAGCTGGGCAAAAACTCAACCTTATCACCTCCTCTCTGAGTCCACCGGAGAGGATCTGATGAGACTGTG
Organism: Mastomys coucha; assembly: GCF_008632895.1. Taxonomy (NCBI): domain Eukaryota; kingdom Metazoa; phylum Chordata; class Mammalia; order Rodentia; family Muridae; genus Mastomys; species Mastomys coucha. The sequence goes on from NW_022196903.1 coordinate 33,404,255, forward strand.
ACAGCAGAAAAAGCTGCAGAAGGTGAGCCCTTCTGGTCTCAACCCAAAGTAGGAACTTCCTCCCCTGTGCCCCCACACTCTGATTACAGCTCTGCCGGATGTGCTGGAAGGTTTCCTTACCTTGCCCTTGAGGCATCTCACTCCACGGTTCCCAGAGTCATTGCCATTAAGCTTCTCCTGGTTACAGATCTGGAAATGACCCAACTGAAGCACTTGCCCAGAGCCAGCCAGGTGGCTCTGTAGGTAAAGCCACCTGCTCAAATACCCCCACAAACAGGCAGGTTCCAACCCCTGCCTGAGAGATTGACAACTGTTAGTCAAAAAGAGTAGGAGTCCTTTGGGGTCTAGCCCAGACAACCTGACCACAGAGCTAAACCAACGGGGCTCCGTCTACCTGGAAGCCCACTCGCGGCATATTCACCGCATGGATGTCTAAGAGAAGAGTCAGGTTGAGCTGGCTGTAGTCCTTCTGATAGTGCCAGTTTTACTTTCTGTAACCTCCTCCATTAGCCAAAGCCTTTCGACTCACAGTCAGCCTCCGCCTGGAAGTGGCTCTCCCACCTGGGGAGCCAAACAAAGGCCCTTTTCGACTGCTAACTCTTTCTGAAGTCCCAGTCAGGGAGACACCACCTACATTTGAGTTCCTGAGATTCTGGTGCTGTGGAGCCTAGAGACTTAGTGTTGACATTAAGTAAAAATCATGGTACCTCAAAGACTTGGTTTCGTTTTTTTGTAACACGTATATTTACCTGATTCCCTCAGTAAAGTTTGAACCTTGATCAGACTACAAGTCTTGGTTCCTTTTTTTCTCTCGAGTTTCAAACTCTCTCTTTTACAAGTTCCAGTCTTCCTCCTGGGAGAATCCAGTTCCTGAGAGGCCTTTCAATTCTCATCTCCACCTTGAGGCAAACTACTACCTCCCTGATCTCTGGCCTTCACCTCAAACCCAGCTTCTGCTTGGTATGTCTGTCTGTCTAGTCTGGATGTGGTGGGTGCCCTATCCCTAGCAGGCCCTGCTGTTTCCCAATAAGCTCCAGGGGTCCCCTTAGCTGCTTCTTACAGGATTTTTATCATGGCTCTCATTTCAGCACACTTATCAGCCACGAAGGTGGGGCAGTTTGCACTTGCTGTCTGAAGAAAAACAGAAACCAACATCTATCACATGTTTCCTAACTGGGAGTAGCAATTACAATAACCCTGATGTGGGCAACTAAGGTCCAATAACTGAAAGCTAAATGGTGACGTAGATTGGAGGAAAACCATATCCTTTAACTCAGACTTTAAAAACAAGAGACAGGGCGGGGATGGGAGGGTGGGGAGTCTAATCTGCAAAACCGAAAACATACAGATCAGAAACTTACATATGAAAAGCATAGGGATGTTAGAAGTCACGGTTCCTAACTCCTAACTGGAAAACTGGAAGCAGAATAAAAGCAGGGGGGGGTCAGAAAGGATTAAGAGCAAAAAGGCAGAAACTTACTGTGCCTTGGTTGGGAGGAGACAGGTGCAGCTCCCTCCCAGGTCTAACAAGAGCTAAGGCCGAAGCTCCCAACCACACTTTCCTCTCACTATTCTCTGCCCTAGCCTAAGAGTCTAACAACACTTAGCTGAAGCAAAGCCCAGAACTGGTGTCAAAGTCTCCCAGGGCCTCCTGCAGGAGTCTGAGCTAGGGCATCTCAAAGTGTTCCTCCCTCTCGAATCCGCATGGCAGTAATCAGAAATGCAAGCTCTGGGGCCCATCCCAGACCGACCAGCTGATTCCAGTTTGTACCATGCAAAAGAATCATCTAGATCCAGAGGGTTTGGGCTAGCCCCAAGTGTCTCTCAGATAGTTTTGTCTGGAGGTAGGGGGGTGGGAAGGGTCAGACACTGAAAGTAGTCCTGGTTCCCTCCCCAACAGGGGACAATGGCTCCTGCAGAGAGGGTTGCCCCAGCTCCCATACTGACTGAAAAAGAGCCTGTGTACAACCCTGCATGAACTGCCCAGGGCAATGCAAACATTTGCAGATACTCAGCAAGTAAACAGCTCCAATCATATAGGAAAAGCTAGCTTTGAAAAGGAAGCAAAGATGGCCACGAAAAGAGGCAGGAGCATCTCTCAGACAGCAAGCCTAACAATAAGTTATCCTTTTCCTTTGCTGTTCTACCCATAGAACAAAATGTTGCTTTAACCCAGGTAGTCCACACACTCCCCAGCTGAGGGGGATGACCTAAAACATTCTAGCCTGGAGAGTGGTTCTCACTGCAGGCGACACAATCATCTGAGGAGTGCTTAAAGATACCTGACTCCAGCCACACCTGCTGTGAGACCCCAAGCAATCTTCTGCATTTTCTGGGGCCAAGACTTGGAAGGCCAGGCTCTTCACATTCAACTCAGGATGAAGCTCCTGAACTGGGTGTTCCCAACAAGGCAGCTGCTCAGCAGATCAGAGTAAACAAGGCACGCCTTTAGTTCCAGCACTCGGGAGGAAGAGACAGGCAGATCTCTGAGTTCGAGGCCAGCCTGGTCTACAGAGTGAGTTCCAGAACAGCCAGGGCTACACAGAGAAACCCTGTCTCGAAAAACAAAACAAAACAAACAAACAAACAAAAAAACACCCTAAGAGTCTCCATCTTTGGTGGTAACTACATGGAAATATTCTTTCCTTCTCCCCCTAACTCTTGTGTTCCCCATAACCTACGGGGTTGATAAACACAAGAGAGATAGATGATTTGCTCAAAAACAGGAAATAATCACCATAAGCTAGGTAGAAAGGGGACCAGGATGTGTGAAAGATATTATCTAGACGTTGGTCTAGAGAATAAAATGTTAGCAATCAAAAACAACCCAAAGAAAGTATTGTTTTAAAAACACAGGACTCCAGTTCTCTTTGTACTTTTGATGTTCAAGGTTACACAGCCAGGTCATGAGAGGGTAGGGACAGGTCACTGAATTTGGACCACTCTATAGGGTGGAGTCCAAAAAGAACAGATCCGCACAATCAAGGATATGCAGAGCAGCAAAGGATGGGGTTTAAAAGCTTTGCTCACAGTTGCACTACGCACATCACACCGGGTACAATGGGAGCTCAGCCTACTGTCACATCATGGCCTGGAGTTTCAGGTAGAAGCAGAACTGCAGGAGGTGACACCAGAGTACCCAGGCCCACTGGAGGTGAGGGCAGAGGGAGGTGAGAGACAGGGTGAGACCAACTGGTACCAACTGGATCTTCTAGGGACTTGGAAAAAAATCTCCTCTCCCCAGCCATGTCCATCCAGGAGACGCAGCCCACTTGCCCAAATGTGTGAGAACCGGGTTCAATCCCCACTGCAAAGAACAAACAGAACCCTCAAACAAAATCTCCATGCCTAAATCATAGCCTAACTAAATCTTTAAAGGCCTGGGGCTGGAGAGGCAGCTCAGCAGCTGATAGTACTTACTGTTCTCACAGAAGACCCCAATTCGATTCCTAGCATCCACACTGAGCAACTCAAAACTACCCAGAACTCCTGTTCAGGGGTATCCAATGCCTTCTGGCCTCCGTGGGCACTTGCACACATGTGTTACAGCTCAAAACTACCTGGAACTCCTGTTCAAGGGTACCCAATGCCTGCTGGCCCCCATTGAGCAGCTCAAAACTACCCGGAACTCCTTCCTGTTCAGGGGTATCCAATGCCTTCTGGCCTCCGTGGGCACTTGCATGCATGTGGTGCAATATACAAGCAGGCAGATACACATACACATGCGTGTGCGTGTGTGTGCGTGTGTGTGCGTGTCTGTGTGTGTCTGTGTAGGAGCTGGCACCACTATGCTGCCCCAAGTTATTTCAAAGTATAGCAAAGCTGGGGACTTCCTCGCTAAGCCTACATCAGGACTAAGAAAAGACACAGGAATCAGAAGGAGTAAAGAGCAGGAGGAAGCAGGGTTATTGTCAAAATATTGATGATCCTCTGGAGAAGGTCTAAGCCAAGCTGTTTCCAGTACTATTGTATACCTCTCCTCTCCACCCACACTTCCCAACACAAATGTCTTTGAAAGTCTAGATAAATAGAAAAGTTAACGAAAAAGGTAAGTACTTGGGGATTCCAATTTTCCTGAGAGGTACAGAAAGGATGTCCTCAGTAAATATTTGTTGACAGCTGGCTTGAATGCTTTGAAAAGTTTCCTGAAACGTCTCCGTTTGTGTCATTTAAAAGTAAAAGGCAGCCTGGTGGTGATGGCAATGGGGGGGTGGTGGTGGCAGCGGTAGCCTCTGTGGATCCCTGTGAGTTCAAGGCCAGCCTGGTCTAGACACTGAGTTCCAGGATAGCCAGGACTGTTATTAACACACAGAGAAGCCCTGTCTCGAAAAAAACCAACCAGACAAAAAATACAAAAATAAGCAAACATTGCCAGGCAGTGGTGGTGAAGCAGAGGCAGGTGGATTTCTGAGTTCCAGGACAGAGTGAGAGTTCCAAGACAGCCAGGACTATACAGAGAAACTTGTCTCAAAAACAAACAAACAAACAAAACAAAACAAACAAATAAAAAAAAAACCCAAGCAAACAAGAAAAAAAAGGAGGATTTGTAATCATTGTTCATAGTACTTTGTGGAGTTTCCTAGTTTCATTTTTATAGAATGTTGCCAACACTGAATGTCAAGTTTGACTGCAGTACAACAAAAAACATGAAGCAAATATGAAAGAAAACAGATTCCAAAATGATTCTTCTGGCTTGCAAGCTGCCTGATCACCAGGTTGCAGAAAATAGCAAGTATGCCTTTAAGGCCCAGGGGCATGGGTCTACTAAGACCTTCCTTCCCAGGAGGGGCCGCTCTGCTCCGGGATAAATACACAGCCAGACGACATCTCACTTGAAATACTGTGCTTGAAAGGCCACACCTTCATGACGATGCTTCCAGAGGGAAGAGGTCCATAAGAGATAA
>NW_022196903.1:33409168-33436406 GCF_008632895.1 Mastomys coucha
TGAATATGCTTATTGATCCAAAATAACAACAACAACAGGCTTATCTTTTTTTAAAAAGCATAAAACAAAGACCATTGCAAACAAAAAACAAAAACCATTGAGGCACAGGTCTCTAATCCCAGCACTGGGGAGGCAGAGTCAAACAGATCTCTGAGTTTGAGGCCAGTCAGTGCTACAAAGAACACCACTAGCTCAGAAAAAAAACAAAAACAAACAAAAGGAATACTATGCTAAAAGGACCAAAAGAGAGGGCTAAAATAAAATGCATTAAGTCCAACAGTGTTCAAAAATGAGTGATTCGGAGTGATACCGAAGGTCATCCTCAACTATAGCAAGGGTGGGGGCCAGTCTAGGCTACAAGAGTCTCCATTCATAAATAAATAAATAAGTCAATTAATTAAACAAGTACATAACTAAGTAAATGAATCAAAAAGCCAGTGGGGTACAATGTTACATTCCCTTCATCAGCACAAATTTCAAAGAGCTTATGAGACCACTTGACAAAGACGGAAAAGCAGGACTAGTCTAATTTATCAAGTGGATTGTAAATTGCCCAACCTTCTTTTTTTCTCTTTGAGACAGGGTCTCACAGTATAGCCCTGTCTGACCTAGAACTTGCTCTGTAGACCAGGCTGCCTCAAACTCAGAGCTTTGCTGGTATTAAAAGCATGCACCATCAGGCCCAGCTCCACCCTCTTTAGACTTTCACACTGTCCTCTCATAAAGCTCAAGTTTGGAAACTCCATTATTATGGTTTCTATAGGGAAGATGTGCACGAAGAAACATAATCAAAATAATAAAAGATCATGATTTAGTGACAATTTTTTTTTTCCTGAGACAGGGTTTCTCTGTGTAGCCTTAGCTGTCCTGGAACTCACTCTGTAGACCAGGCTGGCCTCGAACTCAGAAATTTGTGGTGGCCCTGCTGATTTCACGGAGGAGTCTTAACCGACACCAGAAACAGCTACTCGACTCGACTCACCAGGGGTTTGGAGCCAGCCCAGAGATTAACCAGAACCAGAAACACAGCATTCAAAGAAGCTGTGACTTTGATCTCCCTTCCTGTCTTGGAATCCTATGCCTTGGATTCCTAGCTTTGATTTGCCCGCTTTTCCGTTCTCACCTAGTTGCTAATATACATACCTGTGTTGCCTCTAAGTATAAATATTCCGTTTCACTAAGTAAAGATTACACCTCGATAAGAATCCTTTCCTGGTGTCATGTCTCTTTGTCTCCCCTACCACCCGCTTATTTGCAGGACCTCAAGTTCCCGTTCGTAAATCACCCACGGAATGAAGTGAAGCTGCAGGCCGGTTTCCTTCAGAAATTCACCTGCCTCTGCCTCCCAAGTGCTGGAATTAAAGGCGTGCACCACCACCGCCCGGCTAGTGACAATTTTTTTAAAGTCTCAATTTTAATAATGAGCGTATGAGCTGCGTATGCAAAAGAAAGTTATATGCCTGAATAAATCAGAATAGTTCTCCTCTAAAATTTGTGGGGTCTACAGCAAAGCTGAAAATGAAGGTTCATGTGAAAATGCCTGTGCGATTAAGCCAAGCTAAGAATCTGTTGTGTTCTTTCCTACTGTTGTCACAAATATTGCCCCGTAATGAGCAGGATAGTCAGCTACGAACTTAGGATTCTCAAACTGCTTGGTCTCAGAGTGGAAGAAGAGTAGCCCTGGTTCCCAGCTCCAGGCCACCAATGTCTTCTCTCCCCAGGCTCTCCCTACACCCACAGAACCAACAACCTGAGGTAGTAGATGCATCAGACTGAATAGAGCACTCCCTTCCACATGTAGAAAGACCCAGGAAGCATATACAGATTCTAAAAATATGAATGAGAAGTCTATGGGCCCCGAGATCCCCAAACATGGGTAGTGCTGGCTTGGGGGAGGGGGTGGTGCCAGTTTGAAACGGGTACTAATTCTTTGGTACTATGTAGTCTTTTAAAAGTGGATATGAGTACAACTTGGCAAAGACCAGAACCAAGACCCATAACACCAGAGCAAGGGAAGCACCATGTTTGTGTGAACAAGAGCAAATGAATGAAGACAAGCCCTCTTTTGGGGACCCCGAGGGGCTAATTCTCAAGACCTCCTCAAAGCAGAAATCCACAGGAAATTTCTTCTGTAAAAGACACAGCGTTTGCACGAAGCCAAGGCACACCCTTCCCAGTACCACCCTGAGATTATTTGGAATACCTAATACAATGGAAATGCTATGTAAATATTTGCCCTCCTGGATTGTTTAGAGAACAATGACTTAGTACAGACCCAAGTGTTTCCCCCCTGAATATTTTCCATCAGCAATTGGTTGAACCCACTGATGCGGAGACAGGGTTTCTCTGTATAGCCCTGGCTGTCCTGGAGCTCACTCTATAGACCAGGCTGGCCTCGAACTCAGAAATCCGCCACCACCGCCTGGCTCAAATTTCTTATTTCTTATTTGCGCACACTAATGTGTAAAGTACATGCCAAAGCGCTGTGTAAAAACCAGAAGACAATTTTGTAGATTTGATTTTCTTCTTCCATCTTTCTGTGGATTCTGGGAACTGAACTCAAGGCACCAGGTTTGCAAGACAAGCACTTTTCCCCTTGTAAGCCTTCTCACAGACCCCACACCTACCCTAAGTGTCAGCACCAAGTACCATGAAAACAGGAAACGACCCAGAGAAAACACCCACATTGACAGAAGCCATAGTAACACAGTGACCTTAAGACAATCTCTTCCAACCAGCCCAACAGAAATCATGCCTGCAGGGGGAATTGAGTTAATGAAAGAAAGGCCTTACTTCACAGAGCATCTCACCAAGGGAGAAGCTAAAATCCTGCAAATAGGGTTGCCTTGCTACCTCTACAAGCTATGGTGGCCTTCAGCAAAAAACATACAGACCCTCATACCAGTTTCATCTGATTAAGATGAGATTTTTGTTTTAGGCTTATTTATTTTTATCTACAAGTGGTTTGTCTACATGTATGTATTTGAACCTCACGAATTCCTGGGGCCCATGGAGGCTGGAAGAGTGTGTCAGATCCCACAAAACTCGCATCACAGATGGTTTGGGGCTGCGATGTGGATGCTGGAAACAGAACATGAGCAGGAAGTGCTTTTGAATGCTGAGCCACCCCTCCAGCCCCAAGATAGCATTTATAAGGCTTGGCCTGATAATGTATGACTGTAATCCTAGACACAAGAGGCTGAAGCAGGGGGATTTTCTTGAGTTTGAAGCAAGCTTGCACTACTTAGCAAAGTTCTACCCAACAAAATCAAAAGACAAAAGGAGAACCCAGTTCACGTAACTGTGCTGGCCTCCCCTGTGCTCTATGAGCACATGTAATCCCTTACACACATTGTACACCTGTACACACAGACACAACAACAACGTTAAAATTAAAATGTCTTTTAAAAGGGAAGGACTTGCACGTATTCTCCAGAGCTGTGGTGTAGATTCGATTGTCGTTTCTCTCCGGCTTATGGCGTAATTAGTGTCTGCCTTACTCCTAGGACTTGAATTTCAGGTTTGGAAATATCACATCAGCAGAGTAAACAGAAGTGTCCCAACTTGAGTGCCCAAACAAGAATACACCACCTACCCAGGAAACTCCCGTTGTCAACTAAAATGTATAGCCACAAGCATTCATGAGAGAAAGAGCAACAGGAACACCGAGATGAGAGAAATTCTATCTAGAAATAAAAGTGCTACAGGGAAAGGATTTATAAACAAAACACAAATGACACTACAACGTGCAAACACAGTACATCATGGTGGATATTGGCTGGTTAACTGATCCCACTAGCCAGTGAGTCAAGAGAAAGTTATTAATGAATGCATGATAAATTTTAGTAGGCAAAATTCTGTTAGGAGCTGCTAAAGGGAAAAACTCTACAAAACTTAACTGTTTTGTTGTTGTTGTTGTTTTGTTTTTTTAATGTTTTCCTAGACTCCGAGGAGAGTCTAGGGCTGAGGAGATAGATGGTCTGGTGGTGGTTGAGACCACTAACTGCTTTCCCAGAGGACCCAGGTTCAATTCCCAATACTACACAGCTGTTTGTGGCTACAGCTGCAGGGTGTCTGTCTGATACTTTCTTCCATCCTCCAAGGATACCAGGCATAAGAGATGGTACATGTGCAGGCAAAGCACCCATACATATCAAAAAATAAACACACTCTAGCCAAGTATAGAGTGGTACAAGCCTTCATTCCTCCTTCCACACTGTGGAGACAGGCAGATGCATCTGTCAATTTGAGGCCAGCCCCATCTACAGCAAGTTCTAGACCACTGAACGCTACCCAATGAGACCAAAAACAAATAAATAAATTCTCTGGAGTATCTATCTAAACTTAAACTGACAAAATAATCCCTCTATCATATGTGATCTTTCAAAATATAGAAATGTGTAGTTTCAAAGCAGTTAAAAATGGTTGTTTCAAATCAGACAAAAATCATCACAACAAAATTCATCAAGCTAAAAATTCTATATATGTTGTATGCAACAAACTTAAATGACATTTCTAAAAAGCATATTGGATACAGATCAAAGTAATTATGTCTTACGTCTATATAGATGTCTTATCCTGAAAATGCAAGTTTGATTACCAAGGCAATCAAGAGAATTTGAATACTAAATTAATTGATAATAAAATAATTGCTGGGGGAGGGGTACCAAGGATGTAGTTGCAATACTAGAGTGGTTCCTAGCGTGCACAAGGTCCTGGGTTCCATCGGTATCACCCCCCCAAAACCAACTATGGTTGGCTGTGCCAAGCATGTAATCCCAGCACTTAGGTAAAATTCAAAGTCATTCCTGGCTTAGTGAGAGTTCTACACCAGCCTGGACCACAACAAGATCCTACCTCAAGAAAGGAAGAGAAAGAGAGAGAAAGAGAAAGAGAAAGAGAGAGAAAGAGAGAGAATCTAAAAAAAATGATCATTGTACAGTGAGAATATTAATAAAGACTTACATGTTAGAGACACTGAATACTTATGAAGTAAATAATTACAATAAAAAGCCAACACCTTGCCGGGCAATGGTGGCACACGCCTTTAATCCCAGCACTTGGGAGGCAGAGGCAGGTGGATTTCTGAGTTTGAGGCCAGCCTGGTCTACAGAGTGAGTTCCAGGACAGCCAGGGCTACACAGAGAAACCCTGTCTCGAAATAACAAAAAAAAAAAAAAAAAAAAAAAAAAAAAAAAAATAGCCAACACTTCCTTCCTGAAGAAATTCTCAGAACAGGTAGTAATAGAAAAAAAAAAAAAAGAATCAGAAAGCATGCTAATCCCCCTGCTGATGCACAGTATAGTGCTAGAATGTTCCTTCCTTTTCTGCCTCAAACCACTTCCTCCTCAGGCAAGTTCTTCAGTTGCAAGCAGCTTAGATGGCATCTTCTAAGCACAACTTCCTGGAACTCAGAGAGGCTTTCAGACTATTGCATCAGAACATAAAATATTTAAATAAAGGGGCATACGGAAGCATTCCTTCAAATAGTTAACTCGAAATGAGTTCTAGTTCCAAACAATTAGCAATTTAAAAAAAAACATTACTCGACAGGCAGAGGTGGCGCACACCTTTAATCCCAGCGCTTGGGAGGCAGAGGCTGGTGGATTTCTGAGTTCGAGGCCAGCCTGGTCTACAGAGTGAGTACCAGGACAGCCAGGACAACACAGAGAAACCCTGTCTTAAAAAACCAAAAAAAAAGATGGAGTTTTATATACATTTACAAATATATATATATATATATACATATATATATATATATATATATATATATATATATATTTGTTTTTTGAGAAACTCCATCCGTTTAAAACACTCCTCTTTTGTAAGTTTTGATGCACATATCCTGGAGTTGTATCCAGGATGTGAGTGACTGGAGTTTTGTTTTGTTTGCTCGTAAATAAATGGATGATTAAAAAATGTTTGACGATCACGCTGTTTCCAAAACAGGGCAACATTCAGTTTTTAAGACTGAATGAAGTGTAGAAAATACTATCCACAGAAAGAAGCATAGGCCAGGCAGCACAGACTTGTGATCTCAGCACCTGGGAGTGAGCAACAAGAGGACCAAGCTAAGGGCTAGCTGCGGGAATTCAAGGCCAGCCTGGGCAAGTCGGTGAAACTCTGGCTCAAAAAGGTTTTTGAAGGCGCTTGCCTAGCATGCAGGAGGTCCTGGTACCGAACTTTAGTATTACCACCACCAGCCACAACAACAAAAGCTTGGAAACACAGTAGCCTAGAAGAACCAACCATTCATTACTTCTGCAACACTCAGAAGTGAGACCTGGAAGAGGAAAGGGCAGAAGGGATTAAGAAATTATATAAAGTGGCATGAAGCTGGGGATAAGGTTGGAGAGCTTGCTTGGAGGGAGTTAGGCCTATGTGTGCAAGACACTGGTTCCTCAGACCCTGGATGGAGACCCTGGATTCATAGCAGGCCTGCACAGGTTATGTGTTTGGAAGTCATCTCGGTAGATATGACAGGTGAACCCAAGTGAGTGATCCTTGTCTTGGAGAAATTTGGAAGAGAGCAAAAGAAACGCTTATATTTAAGAAGAAGAAGAAAAAAAGATCAAGTAGGAGCAGAAGTAGCTGCTTGAGAAGTTAAACCACATTATTTCATGCAGTTTGAGAGAGTGGGTCGGTCGCAAGAAGTGCGGGGGTCACTGTGCGGGCCACCACGCAGACCCGGAAGAATGCTGAGAGACCACTACACCTTTAGTTATCTATCTGGCCAGGTGCCGCAGCCGGTCGCTAGGTAAAAGACTAGGAGCGAAGGGTCACAGCGATTCGGGGGTAGGTGCACCGGAAACACAAAGAGACTGGGCAGCGCGGCTAGAACTCTGGGGGTGATCGCAACACTCCGGAGTACCGGAGTAGCAAGGAGCAAAGGTGTGCCTGCAACTTCTACAAACTCTGGTTGGTCCAAAAGTACTTTAATTAGGATTCTGGTGGGCGATGAAAAAGGTAGAGAGGCAGCCTCGTCTGCCTCTCCAATAGCGCTTTGGCTACCGGTTTCTCAACCTGGGGGTCGAACTTCACAGGAGTCGCATATGGCCACGGGAAAACACAGGTAACTCGCATTACGTCTCACAACAGTAGCAAAATTACAGTTACGGGGTAGTAACGAAAATAAGTTTATGGTTGAGGGTCACAACCCTGAGGAGCTGTATTAAAGGGTCGCAGTATTAGGAAGGCTGAGAACCACTGGCCTGGAGATTAAGAGGGAGAGAGGGAGAAGGGGTTTGCAGCCCTGTGAACGATATCCACCCGGCTCCCGCCTACCCTAGGAAGCTGCCCCGAGGTGCCCGGCCAGGCAGTTAAAGAACCTTCCCCATACCCGCTGCACTCACCGTTGGGACTGTGCATAGTGGCACCGGCCGAGCAGATTAAGCTTGCAGAGGTGCAGACTGTCGCAGGGTCTCTGGCAGTACTTGCGACGGCAGACGCGAGCTCGAGTCGTAGCCACCACCGACCGAGTGATCCCGGCCTGGTCTCCAGTCTCCAATAGCACAAAGCGATCGGGCCCCGCTGTCTTCAGCAGCTCGTAGAGTTGCGCCTCGGGGAGCCTGATTTCACCCAGCAGTTCCTCCAGGGTCATGCGGCCCCGGTGAGCGCACAGGATCTTGGTGATGAAACAGAATACCTCGGGATCGGTCATGGCGCGCTATGGCTGTCGCTGCTCCGGCCGCTGCGCGGGACTCGGCTTCACGGAGAATCGAAACTTACGCGCGGCCCCAGGGGCGGACACGGGCGGTGCCGCTCGCAGAGCAGAGCGGTTTCGCTTTCCAACTCCAGCGGTGGCGTCACCAGGCCAGACCTCACCGACCAGGTCCTGGGGTCAGATTTAAAGGCAGCCGCGCGGGAGAGCGAGTGGGAAGCTAGCGACGTTACGCGGGCAGATCCGCTGCGCCGTAGCACCCTCGCTTGCAGGCTGGACGTGAGGTACCCCCGAGCTCGGGACTGCAAGGCTGCTTCCAGGAAGAGAGGAAGCGAAGACGTTCGTGAGGCTCCGGTGGAGTTTTGATCAGCCTGAGGCGAGTGACGCATCCCGGGGGGCCCACTGGAGGCGTCCTCAAATCCGCCCCACCCAGCCCCGGAAAGAGCTGACCTGGTGAGCGCTTCCTGTGAGCGGTACGCTCTGCCGAGTGTCGTCAGTGCTCGCCACCACCTCTGGCCCTGGATATCATTCCAACTCCCGCACTTGAGAAAATAACTTGAAGGAACAGGTGGAGCTCGGATGACCGAGATTCTCGAAAGTTTGTTCCCTGGCCTGATCGCGGGGCACCAGAACTAGGATTACGCACTTTTGGCTACGCAGTGCTGAGCCCCTCTTAGAGGGCGGTGATTGTTACTCTCCCCGGTTTCGTAGACTTCTCCAGAGCTACTTGAAGACCCCACTCTTTGATCCTTTCTGGCCTTCCTAACTAAAATCTCCAATTTCGGTGCCCCAAACTAGCTGCTTAGAATGTCTTCATATTTCCTTCTCCCCCACTTGGCATGAAGATGATTTTTAGGGTAAACCCTTACCATAGAGTTACTGTAGAGACAGTAAGAAATATTAACTAAATTTCCCTTTGAGGAAAGCAAAGGCTGACGAAATTAAAGAACCATCCGTGTCCCCTAGGGAACTTCCGAAAGATTCAGCTGCTCCACCATTTGCATAAAAAAAGCTCCTTGTGTCCTTCCAGACTCTTTAGTGAAACACTAAAAAACTTGTCCGCTCTTCGGCCCCCTCCCCTTGTTAAATTGAGACTTTAAAACTTTTCTTTTGGACAATTGTATTTTGTTTGTCTCCTCTATATTCTCAGCTAGTTTGCAGGCCCTTGAACACTAGACCCAAATAAGAAAAAGAAAAGGGCTTTCCTTTCAACACTCCAAAATGAATTGAATGGAGCGGTCACTGATCGGATGGGACGTAAACCTTTCTTTAAAATCTGCAGACTCGATGCAGGAGTAAAAGTGTGCGAGGGAGGCGCGAGTGACCCGCACCCACTCAGACAAACACACAGTCACAAACACAAACACACAGTCACAAACACACACTAAAATAATATTAAAAGCTTGGCGTAGTGATGGCATACCGGTAATATCAGCACTTGTGAGACTGAGGCAAAGGGATTATTGGCCAGGAAGATAATTCAGCAGGTAAAGGCACCAGTTGCTAAAACACAGGACACTAATTTGACACCCCCCTCCCAGAACCTCCCCACATGCCGGGAGAGTTTACTCTTCTTGCAAGTTGCCCTCTGACCCACAACACTCTCTGCCTCTCTCTCTCTCTCTCTCTCTCTCTCTCTCTCTCTCTCTCTCTCTCTCTCTCTCTCTCTCTCTCTCTCTCTTCCTCCCTCCCTCCCTCCCTCTCCGCTCTCGTTCTCGCTCTGAATAAATGTAATTTAAATTCTAAGAACAAATTAATAAGAAATAAAGTTTTTGAGAATCACTCTGGTGTGGTAATGCACAGCCGTTCACTCTGACTCACTGGAACTTTGGTATGAAAAGCAGCCAAGCCTGGGTCCTCATCTGGCTGCTTGTTGACTCTTGTTTCTGTAGTTGTCTTTTAATCCACTTGGCCTTATTTTCAGTCTGGCAGGTTTCCAGAGACCCATTCTTATCAAATCAAGTAAGATCAATGTGTTTATTGACTATCGGTGTGGTCCTTACAGTAGTGACTCTGAAGACACAGAAATCAAAGAAACAATCCCAGCTCTGAGAGGGCTTTATAAACAGCAGTATCCCATTATGGGATCGAAGGAAGTCCCTTGAAGGATCTAGAATCTGTCAACTCCCTCCTCCTGTGAGGAGGGACCGGGCAATGGGATTTTATAAATATTAAATATGAGTCTTTTCTATCAGATACTATAAACTCCTGTTTAGGACAGGGAATTAAAATATTTTCATTAGCCCACCTTGTAAGAAAGACTTTTATTCAAATATTAAAAAAAAAGTAAAAGGTTTTTTTTGTTGTTTGTTTTGTTTTGTTTTGTTTTTTAGCACAAAGACACTGCTGCATTCAAGGAAATTGAGAGACTGAAATGGACAACCTCTTCCTCCTCTTCATTTTCTTTGCTGGTATTTCCTTTAAGACTAGACAAGCAAATAAGACTGGTGAGAACCAGGGGATAATGGGAACAGGACACACAAAAAAAGAGTCCCAGAATGGCCAAGACTACATAGATTTAAACAAAAAAGAAAAAAGAAGGGAGAGGCAGAGGAAGAGGAGGAGCCAAGTGTGCCTCCTGCCTCCATGTTTGCTCTCCCAAGGACACCCTCTTGATCAAGAGTAAAGTTTGCGTTGTACTGACACTTCAGTGAGAATACCGTCCTCTTTCTTTGAGATCCCTGAGCATATTCCTAACAGAAACACGTTTAAGGAATGTGGAGTAAAGGAGTCTTACTGGTTCAGCCCTTTGCTCTCGAACATGACCAATCTCAAAAATGATTGCCTCAGTCATAGGTGCTAGAGAGATTGCTCAGCAATTAAGAGCATTTGCTGCTCTTACAGAGGATCTTGGTTTGGTTCCCAGCACCCTTAAGGTGGCTCAAACCATGCCATCATGGTCTGGCCCCCAGAAGCAGCACAACAGGTAAACATACATAAAATAAAAATACAATTTAAAAACGACAAAGGAAGTCTCCATCCAGTTCCCATCATATAAGATCTGTAAGAGACCACATTGTACAAGCATAAAGCCTCCTCAGGAGCCCTTCTCATTTTTCTTTAATAAAGCTTTTCTACTCGCCCTTGTCCAAATTTCTTTATTTTTCTTTGACATAAGACAACTTGGAAGACTCTGGGTGGCTTTAGTGCTCATGGATTTTTTTTCAGACACACTAGCCCTCCAACACACACACACACAGACACACACAGACACACACACATATACATACACACATACACACACATACATACACATACACACACATACACACACATATACATACACACACATACACACACATACATACACATACACACACATACATACATACACACATACATACATACACACATACACACACATACATACACATACACACACATACATACTTACACACACATACATACACATACACACATACACACACATATACATACACATACACACACATACATACACACACATACATACATACACATACATATACATATATACACATACACACATATATACACATACACACATACATACACATACACACACAGACACACAGACACACATATACACACATACACACACATACATACACATACACACATACATACATATACATACCACATATATACATACACACATACATATACATACACATACACACACATACACACATCCATGCACATGACACACACATACACACACATACATACACATACACACAATACACACACATACACACAATACACACACATACACACACATATACACAATACACACACATACATACACATACATACACATACATACACATACACACACACACACACACACACACACACACACACACACACACACACACACACACACACACACACACACACACACACACACACACACACACACACACACACACACACACACACACACACGTTAAGCCACTTACAGTCAAGAAAGCCCCAGCAGGGTATCCAGGCAATCAGAAGCTTTTCTCCAATAAGATTAAAGAGATTAAGGAACAAAGAGTCCTGGCTGGGGCCAAGGCTCAGCAGTTAAGAGCACACCTTGCCCTCGCTGGTGACCAGAGTTCTATTTCCAGCTCTCCCTTAGTGTACATTCAAACAGAAACATATATACATAAGTAAATTAAGTCTTTTTCAAAAAGGTTTCTTTGTAAAGAACAAAGAGACCTGTTAATTGAGAAGACTTAAGAGTACAGATAACATTTCCTATCCATTCAAAGTTCTAAAAAACAGTGTGGAGACTGCCACTCACTGGTAGATAACATCTGTGTTTTTCAAGAGTGTGTTCCACCCCCCAGCGTCTCCACTATAGAAAAGAAAGAAAAGAAGGGCATATAATTAAGAGAACAATCTAAATTGTGGAAAGGAGGACAAAGGTTTTTTGTTTGCTTTTTGTTGTTGTTTTGTTTGTTTGTTTTCTGTTTTTTTGAGACAGGGTTTCTCTGTGTAGCCCTGGCTGTCCTGGAACTCACTCTGTAGACCAGGCTGGCCTCGAACTCAGAAATCCACCTGCCTCTGCCTCCCAAGTGCTGGGATTAAAGGCATGCGCCACCATGGCTGGGATGTTTGTTTTTTAATAGAGCCTTACTATGTAGTCTTGGCTGGCCTGGACCCCTAATGTAAACCAGGCTGACCTCAAAGTAAGAGGTCTACTTGCTCTGCCTCCTGAATGCTGGGATTAAATGCTGCCACCACACGGGGCTCATTTAGGACATTTTTGAAATTGTAATGTGCACTGTTACAGTTGAGTTTCATGGGAAGGAGCTAACGACAGAGTTAAAGGTGCGCTGTCATACTTTCGTGAAGACTAAATCAGGAAACATGTGATGCTAGAGAGTAGGAGTCCTGGCTTGGGTGTGTCCTAGTTTGCTTTCTGTGATGAGCACCATGACTAGAAACAATTTAAAGGGGAAAGGCTTGATTTTTATCTTAGGTTTTACAGTCCATCACGAGGGAGTCAGAGCGGGAATTGAAACAGAGGTCATGGAAGAATGCTGCCTGCTGGCTTAGTCTCCATTCTTCACTCAATTTGCTCTGTTCTTACAATCCAGAACCACCTGACCAGGGTGGCACCACCCACAGTGGCAGAGCCTTCCCACATAAAAAACAAAAAAAACAAAAAACAACAAAAAAACCCAGCCGCTCGAACTTGCCCACGGGCCAGTCTGGTGCTGATACTTTTTTTTTTTTTGAAGTTCCCTCTTCCCAGATGACCCTAACTTATGTCAAGTTGACCAAAAATTATTCAGCATAGATGAGGGAAGCCAATTGAGAAATACAGCACTTTAGCAAATACTGGGCAGACCCAGGAGAAGCTAAAGCTGCTAGCCATCAGCTAACATAGTCCTAGGAGCTGAGAGGCAAGCTCTGGTAACATCATTTTGTGTCAGCTATATCCTGTCCTTAGCACCTCGGGGATCTCTTCCCTCATGATATTTCTCCAGTATTATTTAATACCCTATAGGGTGTGTGTGTGTGTGTGTGTGTGTGTGTGTGTGTGTGTGTGTACAAACACTCATGTAAGTACCTTTAAGACCAGGAAAGTGGGGTGGGATCCCCTACTGGGATTTCTGTCGGTTTTGAGCCAACCAGTATGGGCACTAGTAACTGAACATGGTCCCTCTGCCAGAGCCGCTAACAGTCTTAACTGCTGAGCCATCTCTCCAGTACCATCTATTATAATGCCCCAGACCCTCAGCTACCTCCTCAGTAGATCTCAGACATTTGCCAGACTGAGGAGTGCATACAAGGTTATCTACTGTCTTAGCTACCCATATCATGGTTGGACCAAGGAGAACTGAGGGCCACTTAATGCCAGTCATGGGGTTCCACCCACATTTCTTCTTCTTCAGTACATACAGCATCCTTACCATGTTTGCCAGCACCTCTCCTTTCATGTGTTATCTCAGCTAGCCCCTGACTGCCGTGAGGCCCAAGCACCTGGTAGCAACCATGATTTGAAGTTCAGAGGGCTCTCTGTTGGATCTTCGGGCAAATACATTCATCTCTGGAACCAGAATGTCTAACTCACTTGTTTTACTGCCTCCCTGGTGGGGACAGACATACATGGTTTCTGCCCCCGGGACAGGGCCTCCGTGTGAGCCTCCATGAAGAGTGTGGATGGCTGCCATGGGCATACGATTTGTTTGTTTAATAATGTAATATTTTCACACTCCTCTGAGGGATGGCCTCTCTGTTAACTTTAATGACTCCATGATAATCTGAGACAGCCTGAGTCTAGGAGGAGATGGAGTAGCTAATGTCTCAGCAAAATGGTAAATGTTAGGGCCTTCAGGACAGCCCTTAAAGCTATGGGAAAGAGCTCTAAAAACATGAGTTGGAAAATATACAATTTCTCACCTATGCAAAAAATAAGGATGCAATATGAATTATGAGGGGATTCACAAATCTAAAGGAACAAAAGCAGCTGCATTAAGGAGACAGCTTGTCAGAAAGATACAAAGGCAGGCAGATTCCTGAGTTCAAGGTCAGCCTGGGACACAGCAAGGTTAGCCCCGAGCATGGTAGAAATGGTTATTTCAGGCCAGGGTCCCACCCAGCTATTTCTGCATCTGCGTGTAATGGAGGCAATTCTTTTGCAATGTTAAAAGAAATGTGTGCTTGCTGTTTCCTAGGAATCAAAGGGCTGGGGTCACAGGCTGCTGATTCCTAGGATAATCAAAGGGAACCTGGAACTAAATAATTGAACTAATATATAAATAAAAAAACTGGGGTTTTGGGTTTACATGAGATGAGCTAGCAGAAAGCAATTGCAGTTCTTTAGAATTTTCTCTAGCAAGAACTGAGCTGTTTGGAGATCTCTCGAGAGCAAAAACAACTCTTCAGGAATGTTTTTCTGGGGTTGGTGAGATGGCTCAGCGGGTAAGAGCACTGACTGCTCTTCCAAAGGTCATGAGTTCGGATCCCAGCAACCATCTGTGATCTGATACCCTTTTCTGGTGCATCTGAAGACAGCTACAATGTTCTTATTTATAATAATAAATAAATCTTTGGGCCAGAGTGAGCAGGGTTGACTGGAGCAAGCAGACGTCGTAAAAGTCAATTTCCAACAACCAGATGGAGGCTCACAACTATCTGTACAGCTACAGTGTGTACTCATATGCATAAAATAAATAAATCTTTAAAAAAAAAAAAAGAATGTTTTTCTAACAGGATTTCTGACTTCATCGGAAGATCCAATAATTTTTATAGCAGCTTTTCTGACTTTGGTCAGAAACCCATGAGCTTTCCAGATAGCATTTAGGATTCTTTTTTTTTTTTTTTTTTTTTTTTTTTTTTTTTTTTTTGAGACAGGATTTCTCTGTGTAGCTCTGGCTGTCCTGGAACTCACTCTGTAGACCAGGCTGGCCTCGAACTCAGAAATCTGCCTGCCTCTGCCTCCCAAGTGCTGGGATTAAAGGCATGCGCTACCACTGCCCAGCCAGCTTTTAGAATTTTTGCTAGCAGAGAGAGCTGTCTCAGCCTAGCGGTCAGGAAAGCCTTCTCAGCAGAACCTAGCCGCCAGCGTGGACCCATGATTTGACTTTGAGCAGCTTGTTTTTACCACTCCCAGACACTCCTTCTCTCAGAACCCCTCTCCATGTTTGCTCGGCTTTGCTTTAGTATGAAGTGCTTGTCCTTTAACAGTTTCCTCTGAGACTGGAGCATTCCATCCTACAGTGAAGCTTCTTAAATGGGAAGATAAAAAACTCAAAAGCTCAGGCTGAAGAGACGCTCAGCAGCTGCTCTTCCAGAGGACCCAGATTCAATTGTCTGTAGCCCCACGACTGTCTGTAACTCCAGTTGTAGGGGTAGCTGACACCCTCACACAGACATCATACAAGCAAATCACTAACACATGGAAAATAAAATAAATCATTAAAAGTATTTTTGAAAAAACTCAAAATATCTCCTGGCAGTCTTTGAAACTGACTGAATTCCACAGGTCACTCCCTGCCAGAGTAAGCAATAAAGTCCTGCTCAGACAAGCCAAGCTGCAAAGACTCTGAGACCAGAGCAGCTGCCTGGAAGGAGATCCAGTCAAGCTGCCTGTTAGAGGTTTAGACCAACTGAGTCACTTAGAACAGACCCTCCTCAACCCGTTGAACTGCCTGCAGGCTGTTCAATGAGCTCCAGGTTTCCAGATTTTGTGAGCTGTCACCCAAGCTGGTGTGGGCTTGGGTGGTACAGCTGTTTTTGAACCATTTCTGCTCCTGTAAGTAACCATTCACTTATGTTTCTGCAAGTCACCTCAATAAAACTCATGGTTTACCAAGTTGGACTTCGGCCGTATCTATACTTTGGTGTAGTAGAACTGTGTGTAGCATCTCCCCAGGAAAAGTTTTGTCATACAACATAATCTCAAATTAGGATGTTGTGATGATTGATGATGATGATGATGGTGGTGGTGGTGGTTGTCAACTTGATACAAGCCAGAGTTATTTGGGAAGAACAACCTCAAATAAGAAAACACCTCGGATTCCCTATAGGCAATGTGTTGGACATTTATTTTTGATTAATGATGATACTGGAGGGCTCTGAAAGCACCAGCACCAGTATTAGCACAAGACACCCCAGACCCAGTTCTCACCACAAAGGAGATTCCTTTGTCACAGAAGGACAAAGGGCAGGGAATAAGAGACAAAGACAGGAGACAGAGGAGGAGGGAGAGGGAAGAGAGGGCAACCCCTGGATAGAGAGGAGCTCAACATGGCCTATAGGCAAATGACAGTTTATAAAGGTAAAAAAAAAAGGGAAACCCTCAGGTTGGGGTAAGGTGTTTAATTTTTTAACTGGGCATACCAATTAGGTGAGCCTAAGGGGGCTTTGGATTGCCGGACTTCAATACTTCAATAGCTGGACCTTAGAAGTCAGCTGTAGGAGGAGGAAGTGGCCAAATAAGGGAATGGGCCTTGGTGGCTAGCTTTAGGAATGGGAGAAGGGCAAGGTCTGCCAGAGCCATGTGTGCAATGCTCAGGTACTGTGGATGGTACCATCCCTGGTCAGGTGGTCCTGGATTGTATAAGAAAGTTAAATGAGTGAGCCACAGGAGAGCAAGCCAGTAAGGTTAGCAAAGGCTTTCCTCCAAGACTCTGCTTCAGTTCCTGCCTCCACTTTCCTACAGTGGGATGGGAAAGCGTAAGCAAAAACGAAACCCTGTCTTTCCCAAGTTGTTTTTGGGTGGGGTTTTCTCACAGCAACAGAAATCTGACCTTGTAAGACAGAGGCTCCTGGACTTTTGGAGCTGTGTGCCAAATAACTCCTGTCCTGATCTCGGGCATTTTGTTATAGCAACAGGAAATGACCCAGATGGAGTCTAGAGGCAGCAGTCATGCTGCTTGACACAGTTTGTGTCCAAGGAGAACCCAGATTTCCTCACAACTTATATGCTTCCTTCTTTCGAATAAAAAGTGTGAGAAACAGACACTTGCCTTTGGCTTTGAAAGACTGCTAATAACCAGTAGAATTCTAGGTCTTTTTTAAAATTTTAATTTGTAGTACATTGTGTGTGTGTATGTGTGTGTGAAGACATGGAGATCAGAAGACAACTTGTGAGGGACTCAGTTCTCTCCTTCCACCAAGTATGTCCTAGGCATTGAACTCATGTTGTCAGGTTTGAAGGCAAGCAAGCTCCTTTTCTCTCTTGAGTCATCTCACTAGTGCAAAGTTCTACCATCTCGGTTTTTGTTTTGTTTTGTTTAAAAACATTCTCCCCACTCCTGTGTGTGTGTGTGTGTGTGTGTGAGAGAGAGAGAGAGAGAGAGAGTCGGAGGATAATTTACAGAAGTTGGTTTTCTAGCATGTGGATTTTAGGCATCTAACTCAGGTTGTTAGACTTGGCAGCAAACACCTTTACCTGTTAAACCATCATACCTGTCCAGGCATCTCTGAAATTTTAAATTAAATGCTGGTCACTAGATCTTCAAAAAGTTTCTCTCTCCCCCCTTCTCTCTCTCCCTCCCTCTCCCTCTCATCTTTTTGAATTAAGGTTTCTCTGTATAGCCCTAGCTGTCATGGAACTCACTCTGTAGACCAGGCTGGCCTCAAACTCAGAGACATGCCTGCCTCTGCCTCCCCAGTGCTGGCATTAAAGGTGTGTGTCATCACCACCACCAGTCTTGGGAACACATGGGCCGCACACCAGGGCGTCTCCCACACTCGATCTCCATATTTTCCCCCACAGGTGAGTGGCCTAATGACAATACTGTAAAAGCTGTTATGAGTCTGCTCGACTGAACTACTGACTCACTGGAACAGAAAAGAATGCACTCAGCAGACCCACAGCTGCCAAGCATATGCCTTAGGATGCATGCCTGGGCCTAAGCTGCTACTTCCTGGTAGTAGTCTGCAGTCATGCTCTAAGATCCCAGTGGCTGCAAGGCCCACTGGGAGGTTAAGTAGATATATGTACTACAGTTCTTCATGCCTTAGATATTTAAGAGGGGCAGCAATCTCTACCGGACCCCTACTCTATAGTCACTATTTCCGATGTTTCAACTTGCTTCCCTACTATACCAGCTCTTATCCTTCAGGGTCAGATGGATGCAAGGAAGAGTCTAATATCCAAGTATGGTGATCCCAAATTACTATGAGGATTGGGAAAATGGTAACTGGTGACTCCAAGAACGGGAGGAACCTCTGTTAACTAGACCTTAGCTGTGCTTTACCCAGCTCTACCATAGGAACTGTGAGGGTGCCTTAGATCTCGGGGTACCAGATGAGCTCTGACCCTGTCCTTCCTTAACAGTCACAAAAACATCTATGTATTCCTCTTTTTCCAGAATTTCATTGTTCTGAGATAAAGAAGCACTGTGACACAGGAGGAGAGTATGGGAAAGGGAGGAGTAAAGGGGAAACTTAAGGGTTCTTTGGAAAGTTGTGTTAAAAGGATGTTCTGCTAAAGCAGATGTGTGAACATTTTGCTGAAGTGGACACAGGTGAAAGGCTAAGGCAGACTCATGAATGAACATCTCACTGAAGCAGACACAGCAGAGAGGATGCTCTGCCAAAGCAAGCTTATGAAAGGACACATGATGAAGGATTGTTCGCTAATGACACACATGTATTGGTCTACCTAACATTGTTTAGTCAAGCTGCATTTGTTGGGACTTCATAGAGAGAACCACACCAAAAAACTGCTGGTGATGTGCTGATGTGCTATAGCTTCTTGCTGCTTCCAAGGACTCAGGACAATTGGCAGAGTGATGTCAGCTAATACAGCTTCACACGTAGTTTCACTGAGACAGACTCACGTGCTAAGGCAAGATATGTGCTGAGGCAAGACACGTGGGGGGACACATGATGTCTACGGAATGTATAAATAGGGCTCAATGGACCATGAGAAGAGCTGCTGATAGAGCTAGCTTTGCAATGTTTCTTGGTCTCATGCCTTCGCTGATCTTTGCTTTGTTGAGAGAGGCACAGCCCAGAACTTCTCCTGCTGGTTTGAATCCCTCCTGCCAGCTGAGGCCTGGCTGTTCTTGCTAGGTCATGCTGCTGCAGTTGCTATCCAGACACTATTGAACTGCTGGTGTATCCAAGAAGAGTTTGCAGATGGATCAAGCTGCTGTTGCTGACCTGTGAACTGAACTGCCGATTTCCTGACAACGTAGATGGGATTCTCTCCAAAGAACTATCAAGTTTCCACTTCAGAGGAGGCTCATTTTTGGGGGGTCTGATCTGCTTTTACTACGGACAAAGCCAGGAGACTTCAGATTCCACCGATAAGGAACAAATGGCTCCCTAACACAATACATGTTTCCCAAAAGCCACCTTGTCAGAGATGATAAGCAAATTGTGCCCACTTAGGGCCAGATAATGCACTCCTGAAGACACTTCAATCAAGGGCAGCAAGGACAGAAATTATATTCTGCTTGCTTGAGGCTAACATGGCCTAAAACTCTATGTTCCTAGGACTCCCCTCTCTTAGACTAAATGCCCCTCAGAGATTCGCTTTACAACTCTTGATGGCTGAGAAAGCTTATTTGACTTTTAACCTTCTTACAAATTATACCCTTGGGATTGGAGGGATGGCTCAGAGGTTAAGAGAGCTTCTTGCTCTTGCAGAGAACCGAAGTTCTTTTCCCAGCACCCACTCTGGGCCGCTGACAATTTCTAGTACCTGTAGTTCCAGGGCAGCCCCCGCCCTCTTGTGGGCACTGAGGGCACCTGCAATTCATATACACATAACTCACACACAGACACGTACACATAATTAAAAATAAAATAAGTCTTTCTAAAAAGAAAAGCAAATGAAATATACAAACCATACTCTTGGAACAATGTTAGAAAAGTAGTTTCCTTAGCAACCTTTGGAGATGTAAACCCCTTCCCCCCCAGTACAGTAATTATGTCAGATGATTCAAGTTGCTTCCCTACTATGCTCTTATCCTTCAGAATCAGATGCTGGAAGAGTCCAACATCCAAGTGTGGTGATCTCAGATATACAAGGATTAGGAAAATAGCAACTAATTATGACTCCTTAAGAAATCCACACTGGTCCCTACTTGAGGTGTATGGAATAGAAAGTTCTGTTTTCTTCAGAGACTCAGTTGTATCATGGGATGTTTTTCTGGAAACTGTCTTATGAGAGGATGTTTTGCTGAAGCAGACAAGTGTTGGTTTTTTTTTTTTTTTGAAGCTGCCTAGAAAAATTCATTTACACATACCCATACACTGATGCTTGAGAGGACATGTGATGTTTGAAGGGAGTATATATATAACCCAACAGACAG
Source organism: Mastomys coucha (assembly GCF_008632895.1). Classification (NCBI taxonomy): domain Eukaryota; kingdom Metazoa; phylum Chordata; class Mammalia; order Rodentia; family Muridae; genus Mastomys; species Mastomys coucha. The sequence continues at coordinate 33,429,581 of NW_022196903.1, forward strand.
TGGAGGACGCTGTGGCATTGGTTCTTGTGATATTCCAGCAGCTTCTTGCTTCGTCTGTGGCCTCAGGCCTATTAGCAGAGCCTGGAGGTTTCTTCTGGATCAAGTGGCCCATTGCTGATTAACGAATGGTGTTTGTGAGTAGATGGAGCTACCCTGCTGATTCATGTAAATTTAATTGCTGGTATTCTGACAACAAAGACTGGAATTACCCCAAAGAACTATTTCTAAATAGGTCCCCATCCTTCTTTGCCCTATTAAACTACCTTTGGTGGGTGGTGGGCTGGAAGGGAGTTTAAAGCTTTAAGAATCTTTATTAGGGGCTGGTGAGATGGCTGAGTTCAATTCCCAGCAACCACATGGTGGCTCACAACCATCTTTAGGGAGATGTGATGCCCTCTTCAGGCATGCACATGTTTATGCAGCAGAGCACTCAAACATTAAATTAATTAATTAATTAATAATAATAATAATAATAATAATAATAATAATAATATTAATAAAAGAGCACTGACTGTTGTTCTTCCAGAGGACCCAGGTTCAATTCCCTGTACCCACATGGCAGTTCACAGCTGTCTGTAACTCCAGTTGCAGGGGAGCCAACATCCTCACACAGACATGCATGCAGGCAAAATAAATGATATATATTTTAAAGATTTATTTATTGTATATATGTGAGCACACTGTCACTGTCTTCAGACACACCAGAAGAGGGCATCAGATCTCATTACAAATGGTTGTGAGCCACCATGTGGTTGCTGGGATTTGAACTCAGGACCTTCGGAAGAGCAGTCAGTGCTCTTAACCACTGAGCCATCTCTCCAGCCCCAATAGATGATATTTTAAGAAAGGCACCCTTATTAAAATAGGTTTTGAAAAATGTACCCCTACAGGTATGTTTTACTCTCTCTTGAAACATCTTCCTTTCTGCTTTTTTGTTTGTTTGCTTTTCATGACAGGGTTTCTCTGTGTAGCCCTGGCTATGTAGACCAGGATGGCCTTGTACTCAGAAATCCGCCTGCCTCTGCCTCCCAAGTGCTAGGATTAAAGGCATGCACCACCACTACCTGGCTCAGCCAGTGCTCTTAACTCCTGAGCCATCTCTCCAGCCCCTGTTCTTCATTATTTAACATTGTTTTACTGGTAAACGTGTGGAGCATGCAAAGCTGAAGCTATGAGGACACACTGAAATAGAGAGCAATAGGAATCAGCTAAACAACCAATCAAAAGGATTGCAACACACACCCAGACTGTAATGAGTCAGCTGAATCCCAGAAATCAAAAGTACATACATGAGTTGAGTCAGATGGAATATCCAAAGTCCATTACAAACAGATGTTTCACTGAGGTATAGGAGTGGGGAGAGGCATTAGTCACATGATCAGGTGACGGGGAGGACAGAAGCAGGGGACGGCCAGGAATTTTCCCTAGCTAGTGAAACAGCAGAGGATGACCTTGTGAGATAGAGAGGAAAGCTCTAACCACAGAAATGGGCCAGGCAGTCTCTCAGTATGCATTTAAACTTTCTTGTCGGAGTTGAAATGAGGAACCTCAGGCTGGATGCTCTCTTCTTAGCGATACTACTCACTATGCCTTAGTTTGAAAGCAGAAGTGGGGATGACAACTGCCTAGAACAAGTAGCCAGTTGGCTCCCAGTGAGTTTTGTCTGCAAGTAACTGTGGTCTCCTTCCAAGTTGCATAGGAGTGACCTCAGTAATCTGAAATGACCTAATTTTAGGCGTCACAGTGTGGCTTCCTCTTTGCTCCCTACCTCTGGGGAAGCCAACTCTCAAATGATGTAGACATTCAAGCCACCCCATGAAAAGGTCCATGTGGCAAGTAATCCTCCCACCAACAACCGGTGCTGAGTTGTCCAGTATGTGGATGAGCCACTTGGAAGTACATGTTCAGCCTGAGTCATGACATCATATGACAATAACCCAGGCTCACAGCTTGACTGTGGCTATTTTGGGAGTGTGTAGTAGTGTTGCCTAGTGATTTAATGCATGTTTTCTGCCTTTCTTTCTTTCTTTTTTTTTTTTTTAAGTTTATCTATTATTATATCTAAGTACACTGTAGCTGTCTTCAGATGCACCAGCAGAGGGCATCAGATCTCATTATGGATAGTTCTGAGCCACCATGTGGTTGCTGGGATTTGAACTCAGGAACTTGGGAAGAGCGGTCAGTGCCCTTAACCACTGAGCCATCTCTCCAGCCCCATTTTTACTTATTTATTTACTTATTTTATGTATGTGAGTATACTGTAGCTGACTTCAGACACACCAGAAGAGGCCATCAGATACCATTACAGATGGTTGTGACCCATCATGTGGTTGCTGGGAATTGAACTCAGGACCTCTGGAAGATCAGTCAGTGCTCTTAAATTACTGGGTCATCTCTCCAGCCCCACTTTTTTTTTTTTTTTTTTGGATAACTCATCAGTGCTTTCCATTGATAAAATAAGTAGTGATGAAATAAAAACCAATATATAGAAAGATAATAGAAATGAGAATTGCAGGCAAAGGCAGGGCCAGTAGCATGCTACATCTAGGACAGTGGTTCTCAACCTTCCTAATGCTGTGACCCTTAAATACAGTTCCTCATGTTGTGCTAACCCCTAAGCATAAAGTTATCATCATTGCTATGTTATAACTGTAATTTGGCTATTGAGCAGTGTCTCGGAAACATATGTTTCCAGGTGGTCACAACTCACAGGTTAAGAACCATTTGTGAACTAGGAACTTGCTCATGGTTTGGCATCTTCCTTCAATTCACCACAAGGCAGAATAGGATGGATGCTGTGCTGCAAACCCCCAGGTCACTGAATGTGAGGCTAATGGGAACACCAAGCTCTGAAAACTTACTAGGTATCAAGTGTTTTAAATAATATGAAAATGTAAGCAGAATCTGCCTATTCATAGGATGGATGGGATTCACCCAGAAAAAGGAGCAATGCTCTCACAACCTGCATCCAGTCACCAGAATCCACACAAACATAAGGAGTCAGTCAACTCCACAAATTTGTCCCTGACATCAGCACACAGGTCATCTATTCCTGACCCAGAGCTCACCAGGACATCTAGATGGAGTAGGGGTCTGTATTAGTCAGGGTTTCTATTCCTGCACAACATCATGACCAAGAAGCAAGTTGGGGAGGAAAGGGTTTATTGAGCTTACACTTCCACATTGCTGTTGATCACCAGAGGAAGTCAGGACTGGAACTCAAGCAGGTCAGGAAGCAGGAGCTGATGCAGAGGCCATGGAGGGATGTTCTTTTCTGGCTTGCTTCTCCTGGCTTGCTCAGCCTGCTCTCTTATAGAGCCCAAGACCTTCAGCCCCGGGATGGCACCACCCACAAGGGGCCCCACCCCCTTGATCACTAATTGAGAAAATGCCCCACAGCTGGACCTCATGGAGGCACTTCCCCAACTGAAGCTCCCTTCTTTGATAACTCCAGCCTGTGTCAAGTTGACACACAAAACTAGCCAGTACAGGGTCTGACACTCTCTGCCTCCCAAGCACTTGGATTACAGAGGTGAACCACTACACCATGCTTTTTATGTGGGAGCTGGAGATCCAAACTTGGGTCTTTACTCTTGTGAGCCAAGGACTTTAACAGCTGAGTCATTTCCCCAGCTCCAAACATTTGTTTTGATGAGTATTTATAAGTCTAGTGAACAAAGTGGAAAAGCTAACAGCTTTTTGTTTGTTTGTTTGTTTTGTTTTTTTGAGATACGGGTTTTTTCTATGTAGCCTTGGTTGTCCTCTGTAGACCAGGCTTGCCTCAAACTCAGAGATCTGCCTGCCTCTTCAGTGCTGGGATTAAAGGTGTGCACCACCAGTACCCAGCTTGTTTGTTTTTTGAGACAGGTTTTCACTGTGTAGCCCTGGCTATCCTGGAACTCACTGTGTAGGCCAGACTGGCCTCAAACTCATAGAGATCCACCTGGCTCTACCTTGCAGGTGCTGGGATTAAAGGAACACTCCAACAATGCCCTTTTGGAAACATGGTCCTGAGTTCAATTCCCAGCAACCGCATGGTGGCTCACAATCATCTGTAATGGGGGATCAGATGCCTTCTTCTGGTGTGTCTGAAGACAGTTGTAGTGTACAAATGTACATACAATAAATAATTATTTTTAAAAAGATTTTAGGTCTTTAGTGGATCTGCTCAATCTGAAAGTTTGACTGCACATCCTCTAAGGTCCCTTCTAGCTCCAATACTCCACAATTAAACATCATTTAAAAATATTTTTGCAGCTAAATTAACGGTGCTCTGGAGTAAACACTCCATTCTTGGCTTTAATTGTACACACATTTTTACAATTTCCAATTGTGTATAGATGTTGAAGAACCAGCCTGCTTCCATCTTAGACTTAAAAGCCCATTTATAGCTAGGCATGGTGGCACACGCCTTTAACATGAGCACTTGGGAGGCAGAGTCAGGCAGATCTCTGTGGGTTCCAGCTAGCCTGGTCTACAAAGAGAGTCCAGGACAGCCAGGGCTTTACACAGAGAATTCCTATCTTGAAAAACAAAACAAAAAGCAAAGCAAAGCAAAACAAAACAAACTAAAAGTCACCTTATAGTGAAAACAAACTAAGTTCATTCCTGCTTATGATTAAACTTCTGTTTCTCAAATTGGGCTCTGCCTCACCTAAAACCTTAACTACAAATAGTTCTGTACTGCCTTTTCCAGGAATGTAGCCCCGGCTGTCCTGGAACTCACTCTGTAGACCAGGCTGCCCTCGAACTCAGAAATCCGCCTGCCTCTGCCTCCCAAGTGCTGGGATTAAAGGCATGTGCCACCACCGCCCGGCCATGTCATGTTTCTAAAAGTTGTTTATAACCATCTTGCAACTCTACCTTTGTCTCAAAAGGTTATATGACTGCCCTTGTTATGACTATCTGTTATTATGCCCACCTTGCAACCATGACTGTTTCTGGAGGTAGTTAGAACTATCTTGTTATTACTCATTATGGTTATGCTCTGCTCCTGTAACTCCTGTCCCCATTTTCCCCCATTTGAACCCCCCCAAACCCTAAGCTCTATAAAAACCTTGTCTTTCTCATATTGATGCTGATCTCTCCAAACTGGCCTTAGAAGGAGGCAGCCCGTGTACACGAATAAAAAAGCTTGCTTTAATTAATTTTACCATGATGATTTGGGGTGGTGGTCTTTCTCTTCCCATCTTTGGATCTTTGGGATTAAAATTATCTCGAAGAAATATTTTGGTCTCACTTCTGCCTCCAAACTATCCTTTGGTTCAGCAGATACCTGCAGAAAACATACAAAGTACCAGTCAAGAGGAGCTGCTGTCGTCCTCGACCTAAGCAAAACGGAAGTGGTCCTTGAAAATTACCTTCCCAAGAAACTTGCGTTTGAAATATACTTCCTAGTTTTAATAGTAATTCTAAATCTCCTTTTCCTAAACTACATTCCTAAGCAGAGACACAACCACATTTTCGTCCTCAGCACAAACAACAGGGATCCGCTCCCTCGAGAGAAATATATACTCTTCCAGCCGCGGAAACACACGGAACCAAGAAGCGGAGGGCATTGGTTCTGGGGCGAGCTCTTTTCGCAGAAGGACCAGCCTCCCGGCGGCGTTGCCCTGGAGACGGAGCTCGCTCTGTGGATGTGGCAACTCGCAGAAGCACAGCCTTTGCAGACTATCTGCAGCGGGGGCTCAAAGGACCGACGCCAAGATGGTTAGTGGCTCTGATTAGTAAGGGTGGGGGATTTTGAATAGGTTTGTACCTGGGCTTCGAGCTCTTAACGCACTATTAGATAGAATCTAGGTATGTCTCTACAGGGCAATCCCTTTATCCCTCCAGTGTTTCCACCGGGAATAGGGAGGGATGCGAAGAAATATACCTCGATGCTCTCTTCCCTCCTGCTTCTTCATTTCCCCATAATATATTGTGAACTGGAAAAAAGGATCCTGGAAGACAGAGATATTAGAAGCAGCGTGAGTGTTTGTCTCATGGATAAAGTTGTTGGAAGTAGCTATTCGGTTCTCCTTCAGTAGTAGGTGATGGTCCTTTTACTAAAATGCGTATTAAAAAAAAAAGAATCTGAATAGACTTCCTAGGGTTTGATGGTAAGGGTGTGACATGTAAATCTGACTGAGAGCTGTCACTCTCCGTTTAAAAATGACTTTTGATAGAACAATCTGTGCTATTTGTTTGACAGATGCTTTCAAGGGCCAAACCCGCTGTGGGCGGGGAGTCACCGCACACTGACAAAAGAAAAAAGAAAGGGAGGAAGATTCCAAAACTAGAGGATCTACTTTCGCAAAGAGATTTCACTGGTGCCATTACCCTATTGGAGGTAATGTCCAAAGAAGGTTTACGTCTCAGTCTGGTGGATGGTGGGTTGAATGCTGGTTACTATGCTGTTGGGACCGGTGGGCACATTGTGGGTAATCCAAACAAGTATAGCCAGATGCATATTCCAGGCTCCAAGTTAACTATAAACCTGATGAAATAGAAACATTTTGGAATGGAGAGATGGCTCAACAGTTAAAAGCACTGGCTGCTCTTCCAGAGGACCTTAATTCCCAGCACTCACATGCCTTCCTACAGCCATTAGTAACTAAAATGTCAGGGGATACAAGGGCTTCTGGCTTCCTTCAACACTAGAAAAACACATGGTGTATAGACATACATGAAGACAAAACACTTGTACACGTTTTCCTAAAGGGGATTTTGGATTCTCGAAAAGCATGTCGGATACATCACGGAAGACCTGCACACAAGAATTCACCTCCTTGCTGGGCGGTGGTGGTGAAGGCCTTTAATCCCAGCACTTGGGAGGCAGAGGCAG
>NW_022196903.1:33436523-33462446 GCF_008632895.1 Mastomys coucha
GTGGATTTCTGAGTTCGAGGTCAGCCTGGTCTACAGAGTGAGTTCCAGGACAGCTAGGGCTACACAGAAAAACCTCCTTGATGAGAAAGTCACTGGGACACAGCTGCCCACTACTGGCTTGCTGGCTCTGGTCATCTTCCTCTTGCCTTTCACACCTGTAGTCTAAAGTTTCCTGGGAAGCTGTGGGAGGGACCAGGACTGGTGGCAGCTAAGCGGAGGGCATGGCCTGTTTCCTCCTCTGCTCTGCCTTCCTGCTAGGGGCACCCACCCAGATGCTCTTTGGAACCAAGCACACAGGGACTCTCGAACAAATAGGAAAAAAAAAACAAAACAAAAACAAAAACAAGGGCCTTTAAGATTCCTCCCATGCTCTTCAGCTTCCTGGATGCTGCTGCTGAAAACATGAATTTGGTACTCAAAACTTGGGGCCTCCTCCCAAGCTCCCAGAACTTACAGCCAGGTATGGCTACCACCTTCATGATGAGAGAAGCCAGGGTTCCATGGCCAGCATGCCAGAGAGCAGGGATATAGAACATCTGTGGAGCTAACTTACTCATAAAGCAGTCTGTGGTTTTTTTTTTTTTTCTTTTTAATTCAATTTCTCCCTTGAAAGGGGAAAATGGGAACTGGACAGAGAGAAACTTGTCTCTGACAGATTTGGCAGGGATCCTCCTGTCCACTGTTAACACCCCATCCTTTCTCTTCCAAGTCCATACTTCCTTTGCTGACAGTCGAAGGGAACAGGAAGGGGGACAGAGGAGCAACAAGGTAAAAGAAACCTGTTTGTAGGAAATAGAATTGAGTGTCTGCCAAAAGACCAAGACACAGCCATCTGCAGGCTAGATGGCCACGTGGCAAGAGGGACCATGTTCATGAACCATGACATGGCTAGTTTCTCCGCACTGCTTCCAGGCCCCCCACCCCCAATAAATAACCCAGACAAACACTCTGTGCACTGAGCTATCATAACTTCTGTGACTCTAAAGAACCCTGACTAATACACACAGGGAGTGGTCATGGGATCTTAGAATCATTGCTTGGCCTCTAACATTTGGTTATTTTGCTTGAAATGATTTAAATAGTTTTTTAGGCATCATCCAGAACTATTAGACAACTCACATACTTTCTGGAGTAAGGTACTAGCAAACATTGAAAAAAAAATCCAGAATGTCTGGGGAAAAAAATGGAGTTGTATGCCAACTAAAACGTGACTATGCTGGCTCCTGTCACTGCTGGCTTAATTGAGCTGTGGATTGTCCAATCTCTACTAGCATTCTGCTTGTTTATCAGTAACTCAGCATACCTTTACAAAAACAAAACACCCAGAGCCTTTATTAATAAACTCTTTTTTTTTGTATTTTTTTCATAAAATATTAACGTGAAGTTCAAACGCCATGTTGGGGAGCAAGAAGACGACACTAACTTATGGATTGGATACTGTGCTTTTCACCTGGGTGACTACAAGAGAGCTTTGGAGGTGAGTGGGGAAAACCCAAAGGGTGTTTGCAATGACATTATATTCATGGTAGCAGCCAAACAATGCAGGAGGAAACAAAGTGAAAAGAAAGAAATTGCCTCATCTGCCTTCCCCAATCCTATGCCTTTTGACACAGGCATCCACTGGCCCTTCTTACCATACTGATTCAGAGAGAGGTGGGTAAGGTAACTGAACACATGGAATATTGTTTGGAAATCTTTTTGAAGCATTCTGATATGAGTGAGGGTGGAAGAGAGGAGCTGTCACTGGTGGACTGAACCGGGACAGCTCCTGAGGAGCTTCAGCCCCAGGTCCAGTTTATATTCTCATTTCATATTCTATAACCATAAAGTGTAGGCAAGCCAGAAGCTGCAGTGACAGTCAGTGGCAGGCAGCAGGTTAAGGTGCCAGTTATTTCAGCTGTGCACGTGAAATCATGCTGGCAGATAGGTAGTACAAGCAGTGCTTTACATAAATCACTAAATCAGCCAATCTAATAATTGGTCTTTTCTACGTTATTCTGCTTCAGTATGAAGTGGAGGAGGAAATACATGTGAGTGGGAATGTTTGGAGAGGTATGCAATGAGGAGTCAGAAGATAGCCTAAAAGAGGAGGGGTGGGAAGGGTCAGTTAAAACCGTCCATGCAACTGGGCAGTGGTGGCGCACGCCTTGAATCCAGCATTTGGGAGGCAGAGGCAGGCAGATTTCTGAGTTCGAGGACAGCCAGGGCTACACAGAGAAACCCTGTCTCAAAAAACCAAAAACCAAACCAAAACAAAAAACACGGCCATCACCAAATGTCTATTTCAGGAATACGAAAATGCAACAAAGGAGGAGAATTGCAGTCCGGAAGTGTGGGTGAACCTGGCCTGCACATACTTTTTTCTTGGGATGTATAAACAAGCAGAAGCTGCTGGGTTTAAAGGTAAAATGGGCTTTTTATGTCAGTTTTGGCTTAATGACTCTGTCCATTATGATAATTCTTTTTCTGTCTTATGATTAGTCTTTGCTTTGTACCTATTTTTATCTTTGCTTCTAAAGTGTGTTTTTACAGATACTTCAACTTACAGTTTAAATTTTATTTTATTTTTAAATCCAGTCTTACAGTCTTTGTATTTCTTTTTTTCTGGGTGATGGAGACTTAGTCCAAGGCCGAATGCTTGTTGGACAAACTACTCTAACCACAGAACTAAAACTCAGACATGAGAGCTGAAAAGTAACTTTGTTATTCACAAGCTTGAATAGCTATGAAAGTTAGTCCCTTGCTGGGATAAGATGGGGCAAGGTGGCTTTAGAAGGTGCCACAGGTGGCCTTCAGATGAGGGCAGTGGTCAGGAGTGTTTGCTCAGCTACTCTGCTATGGGGCTTATTGCTGACAGTAGAAGCCTAAAGATCCCCACCTGAAGAGTCTGGTGGACTCCCCATCTTAGAAGCTTGTCAAAGTCACCAAAGAAGAGTTGTTAGCAAACTTCTAAGTAAAGGAGAGACATGCAAAAAGATGAAAGATAATTAGAATGCAAATCAAATGAAACTTAAGGACGCAGAGAAAGTGGGCAAGGGAATATTGATTAAGACATTGTAAGGAAACTGAGTGTGGTGGCACATGCCTTTAGTCTCAGCACTCTGCAGCCAGAGGCAGGTGGATCTCTGAGTTCAAGGCCAGCCTGGTCTACAGAGTGAGTTCCAGGACAGTCAGAGCTACATAGAAAGGCCTTGTTCCCACCACCACCACCAAAATAAATTGTTAGGGAAAATGATTTTCAGGGTAGAATTCATATTTATATGTATAAGACATCCATTTTTCAAGGAAAATGGGGATCTTAAAACCACTCTTAATTTGTACCCCATTTTTTTCATATACACTAGTGTAATTTTTTCCCCATGAAATCAATTACCAGGTCCCTTAAGGCACTAACTATCTCATGTTTCTAAGAGTGTACATGGAGGATGCTCACAGTAGCCACTTTCATTTCCATACTTACATACATTTTTTTCATATCTTCATGCATTGAAATATGATATTGTTCTATAAAAGACATAGAATTGGTTATCCAGAATTGGGAAATTGACAAGACTACAAACAAAACTGGGACTTGAAAGGGATTTAGGATTTTTCTTAGATGCCTGTTTGAAGGTGGCACTTAACTGTGGTAGAAGGCCCCAGGGATACAGTGGACTGGTATTGGGGAAAACATGAGAGTATAATTCTGGAAAGGAGGATTTCAGGAGGAATTGAGAAAGATCCTTGGGGTGAACGGCAAAATGTGGGTGGATCCATATGTGTTCTCAGGTGGCAGAATCTCTTACCAATGTTTGGTTCAGCGTGTACATAGCACAGAGGTAGACCACACTGTACATGTGGACTGCTGTGCTGTGGGACATCATAGCAGTATCAGTGTAGAAGTCGGAGTGGAGAGCAGGACCTTAGAATATCTCCCTTCTCACTCTTCTGCAGCTCCTGCAGGTGGAAATCAGATTGTTTATTCTAGCAGACACATACAGCTAGGTAAAGATTGGGGCAATCCACCTGAGACTCATCTTATTTCGACAAGGGACTATGTTTCATAGACTACTGAATTTTTTCCTCAAGAGTTTTTATTTTATGGGAGTGCTTTGCCTGCGTGCCCCCTTGGAGGCCCAAAGAGGGCACCAGATCTCCTGGAACTGGAGTTACAACAGTTGGAAATATGTGAGTGGACTTGGAACTGAACCTGGGTCCTCTGCAAGAACAGCCACTTATATGCTGCTCTTAACCACTGAGCATCTCTGCATCTTAATATCAGTGCATATTGCTAGCTGTTATTTTTAAAGCCCATGTTTATCAAACATCATGGTTCTTTTTTTTTCCCCCAGCTCCAAAAAGCCGGCTTCAAAACCGCCTACTGTTCCATCTGGCTCACAAGGTAATGATGTTCTCATTCCATATTTTTTGCTTTAAAAACACTTTTCTCTCTTCCCTTTGCCAATAGAGGTGAAAATACTTAAGTAGAAATTTCTGTTAATGTTGCTAAATTGTTTTACAAAAAAACTAATTAAGCCACAAACAAGTAGCATATAAAAATATATTTGCTGCATTTAAAACTTTCACAACATAATTGCTATTATTATTTTACAGTGTTAAGAATTAAACCCAGGGCCTTGTTCATGTGCTCTGCTACTGAGCTCTACCCAGAGCTCTTGGCCTAAAACTTGCTGTATAGCTCAAAATGACCTCATTTCCTGCTAAGTTTCCTGCATTAGCCTCCCAACTGCTGAGGTTAAAGGCACACACCACCACATACAGGCCTATAACTGCCTTCTGACTGTTCCATTTCTTTATTTGTCCTAGATGATCAAAATTCCATTTTCTTTTTTTTTTCTTGTATTCTTTTTGCATTCATTTTTAAAAGTTCCATGTTGGATCCTTTGTTAACCTGTTGTCATGCATACTTTTAATAGTAGTTTAGAGGTTACTATAGCTTATGTTCTTTATATATTGAAGGTTTTTTGGTTGTCAAGGGTTTTCTTTTTTTTTGTTTTGTTTTGTTGTTGTTCATTCCTTGTAGGACTTCAATAATATGTACCTATACAAACAGTTTCATTGTGTCATAAACAAACACTTCTATTTCTCTATATTTTTAGAGATTTCTTACTAATTTTTCTGCAGCCATGCCTAATCATGTATTTTTTAAAAGATTTATTTATTTAATGTATGAGAGTATGCTGTAGCTGTATAGATGGTTGTGAGCCACCATGTGGTTGCTAGGATTTGGTTTTTTGTTTTTTGTTTTTTTGTTTTTTGGTCTTTTTTTTTTGTTTTTTTTCGAGACAGGGTTTCTCTGTATATCCCTGGCTGTCCTGGAACTCACTCTGTAGACCAGGCTGGCCTCGAACTCAGAAATCCGCCTGCCTCTGCTTCCCAAGTGCTAGGATTAAAGGGGTGCACCACCACTGCCTGGCTGGTTGCTGGGATTTGAACTCCGGACCTTCACAAGAGCAGTCAGTGCTCTTACCTGCTGAGCCATCTCATCAACCCAAAATAGTTTTTTTAAAAAAGATATACCTTCACACAATAATCAACATTTCCTATTTTCTTCTAGACATTTTTCTATTACTACTACTACTACTACTACTACTACTACTACTACTACTATTACTATTTAATTCTATGTGTATGGGTGTTTTGCCTGCATGTATGCCTATGAACCATCTAGTACCCAAGGAGGCCAGAAGAGGGTATTAGATCCTCTGGGGCTGGAGTTACAAAAGGTGGTAAGCCATGTAAGCACTGTAAGCTATGTAGGCACTGAGAGTCAAACTCAGGTACTCCAGTAGAGCAGACAGTGCTCTTAACCACTAAGCCATCTTTCCAGCTCTTTTCATCTAGTCTTAAAAGTTCATCTTTTTTTGCCGGACAACTGTGGCTTCTCCAGGGAGAGAGTGTCTTTATAGTGTGGCTACATGTCTAAAGTTTGATAAGAAGCCCCACTGTTCTTTTAACATTACCCAGGGTATAATTTGTTAAGAGGTTAAAAGTTAGTCTAGGAGAGGAGAATGTTAGGAACATGAGGTTTTTACATCATTTTAGCCCCATGTAGTACAGCCTAATTGCAGTACAGGGCATCCTTGACTGAAGCATCTCTGGAAACTCATCATCTGGCCCTGCATGAGCACAATTCGAGGTCATTTGGAAACACACATTGCCTCTTTTGACCATTCGGTCCTCATCTTAAGACTTAAGTCTTAGGCTGGCTGGATGGCTCTGTGGGTAACAGCACTGATTGCTCTTCCAAAGGTCCTAAGTTTGGATCCCAGCAATCACACAGTGGCTGGCTCACAACCACCCATAATGAGACCTGATGCCCTCTTCTGGTGCATTGAAGTCAGCTACAGTGTACTTATATATAGTAATAAATAAATCTTTGAAAAAAAAAAACTTAAGTCTTAAGTCTCCTGCCTTTCTCAGTGGTAAAAGCAGGTCAGACTGGAGAAGGTTCTCCTCTCTCTCATCCTTTTCTCTTCATTTCAACATAACTCCATATCTTTCTATCTTGCCTCAATTTCCCTATTTGAAACTTCAATTCCTTAACTTAAGAAAATTAATTTTATTTATATAGGTATTTTGCCTGCATTTATGACTGCATAATATGTATGTACAGTGCCTTCACGGGCCACAGGAGAATTTCAGATCCCTTGGAACTGAAGTTACAGATGGTCATAACCTGTCGTGAGGGTGCTAAGAACTGAACGCCAGTCTTGTAGAGCAGAAAGTCCTCTTAATGCTGAACCGTCTCTCCAGGCCAACTCTTAATGTGTAATTAACTAAATTAAGTAAGACACTTAGAATATTAACAATTTGTTTTAGTTGTTGTCATCTTTCTCTACAGCAGGACCAAAAAGATAAGGAGCTAAGAGAGAGAAAACAGGGATAAAGTGGCCGTAGAGGCTTTCAGGCCTCCATCACCTGTGATGATTCTCTCACATGAATGTGAATCTCTGCCTGTCTTTTCTCACAATTGTAGTTTAATGATGAGAAGAAATTAATGAACTTTCATCAGAATCTTCAGGATATCAAGGAAGACCAGCTTAGTTTGGCCTCAATCCACTACATGCGCTCCCATTACCAGGAAGCTATTGATATATACAAGCGGATACTGCTGGACAACAGGTCTGTGCTCTTTTCTGACCACTTGAAATCTCTGCCATTTTATTAGTTTTCTTTGTTCGCAGTTTGGCTTAGAACCTAGTATCTTTGGACTCAGTACCACTGGGTCAAATCTGTCTCACTGTCTTAACCTCCGATGAGGTTAAGAAAGCTTTGTATATTGTTCACACCAGACTTTCTCTACCCTTTTTGTTTTGTTGTTTTTGCTTTTAGTTTTATTGTTTTATGTGTATAGGTGTTCTGCCTGCATATGTGTGTCCCAAATGTGTGCCTGGTTTCTGTGGGGGCCAAAAGAAGGCATCACCTTCCCCAGAACTGGAGTTACATATGGTTGTGAACTGCCATGTGGGCATTAAGTGGCTTTTAACCACTGAGCCGCTTTTCCAGCTCCTTTGTTTTTTGAGACAGGTTCTTACTATGCATCTGTCCTGGACCTCTTATGTAGATCAGGTCAACCTTGAACTTACAGATCTCCTCCTGCCTCAGCTTCCAGAGTCCTGAGTTTAAAGGAGTGCTACATGCTTGGCCTCTACCTTTCCATTGGCATTCCTCTTTTGTAAGGAGCCATTTAAATGCCTTCCATTTTCCCACAAAATTTATATACTGATATGTTTACTGATCACTGTATAATTATATATATATTATATATATTATGTATATATGTAATATATATATAATATTTTTATTTAAGTTTTTGAAAATTTATGGTCTTGGAGGAAGGGGGAAAACTGGTTAGAAAGAAATATAATGATTCATATGTATCAGAATACCATAATAAAACCTGTTACTTTGTATGCTATCTTTAAAAATTATTAATGATTTATAAAATATCAACAAAAAAATACACTATTTAAGCCTGGTCATGGCAGCATACTACTATAATCTCACTACTTAGAAGGCAGAAGATACCCTCTTATGACCTCCATGGCACCAAGCACACACATGGTGTACAGACATATGTGTTATTAAATGAAAATCCTAGGTACAAATGTGGGCTACATCCCTGTGAATTGTTGACCAGGAAGGCCCTAAAGGCCCCTAGACAAACCAGGCTGTTACCATTGCTTTTGGTTACCTACTAGAACTAGATGTGCCAATATTGAAGAGTCCACATATTTTTGTTGCAAGATACAGAGAAATCTAACTGGAACTGAACTAGAAGCTTCCTCTCCTGGTATCTTAGTTACTGCCCTTTTGCTGAGAAGAGATACCGTGATGACCAAGGCAACTTATGAAAGTATTTAATTTAAGGGCTAATTACAATTTTAGAGAGTAATTCCACAGTGGGGAGCATGGTGGCAGGCAGGCGTGGTGCTCGGGGTAGCTGAGAGCTTACATTTTATGACAACAACCACGGGGGGGGGGGCAGGGGGAAGAGAGAGGGAGAGACAGACAAAGATAGAGAGAGACAGAGACAGAGCTAACTGGGAATGAACTTGGGTTTTCGAAACTTCAAAGCTTTCTCCCAGTGACATACCTCCTCTAACAAGACCATACCTCCTCATCTTTCCCAAACAGTTCCACCAACTCTGGACCAAGAATTCAAATATATATGAGCATATTTGATCCATTCTCATTCAGACCAAGGCACCTGACTAGCTTTCACAATGCTGGAAGGTTCTATGCCAATTGCTGGAAGAAAATTGTTGTCAATATTCTTACTCGGCTGTATACACTCTGTGCTAAACTACCAACATGCTAGGCAAGATTGCCCACAAGTGAAATAGTGGTATAAATGTTATGGGGGCAACTGACTGCCTTCTGATTGGATCTGAGGACTTTTCCTCAGGGAGAGTTCATTTCTGGTACTGTAAAACTGGTTAAAAGCTCGTGACTCTATAAGTCATTTACCCTTATAGAGAAGCTATTGCTGTTGCTTTTGTACAGGGACGTGATGTACCTTTTAAATGTTTATAGATATAGATTAGTGTTGCTGCCAGCTATGGTCAGAAAAACTTTTTGCAGTGGGTGGCATTAACTGTAGACACTCATAACAGATTAAAGGGGGTCCCTAAGTGAGATCTATATCGCTCCCTCAAAGGCTCAGGGAACATTACAGAAGAGAGTAAAAAAGAAAGGTGAAAGGAAAGGGTGGTGTGTTGATGAATGCTGTCCTTTAGGTATCTTAAATTCACTTAAATGCTATGATTCCCTGCACAAAATTGGGCTATTCATCATCCCAATACAGAGGAGGGGATGCTCACAAAGCTCTCCCCTTTTTTGAGGATTTATGGACAGTTGATGGCTGCTGGAGAGGAGGGGCCTATGAGGCTTCACCTAGGGAAATAGATGCAGTCAATAGGTGCTGTAGGAAGAGAGGGACATTTCTGTTAGTGGTTATATATCTACTGAGAAGTTGCCCGTGTACCTATAAATGACCCCTCATCCTTGCCTTTATAAGTAGTGACCCTGATTAAACTCACTGACTCACACACACAGGGAGAGAGAGAGAGAGAAAGAGAGAGAGAGAGAGAGAGGAAGAGAGAGAGGAAGAGAGAGGATGAGAGAAAGAGAGAGAGGATGAGAGAGAGAGAGGATGAGAGAGAGAGAAAGAGAGAGAGAGAGAGGAAGAGAGAGAAAGAGAGGGAGGAAGAGAGAGAGAGAGGATGAGAGAGAGAGAAAGAGAGAGAGAGAGGAGGAAGAGGAGGAGGAGGAGGAAGGGGATGAGTGGGAAGGGGACAAGAGAGCATGATGTAAGGCAAATACCATCAAAATACATTAAATGTGTATGTGAAAGTGTCATAATCAAACCAACTAATATTATAACTAATATATGCTAATAAAAACTTTCATAAAAGAGAAGAATATGAAATCTGGTTTAAGGACATTCAAGTATTGAACTCAAAAGGAGAAAGAAAATGTCCTGATTATATCTTGCTTTCTTCCTTCCAGGGCAGATCCTTGATCTCTCCTCTTTGCCTTATTGTACATTTGAGCTTTGCAGTTAGACATTTCTGTGAAATATACTTCAGCTCGAATCTTTCTGCCTACAGGGAATACCTGGCCCTCAATGTGTATGTGGCCCTCTGCTATTACAAATTGGATTACTATGATGTGTCTCAAGAAGTCCTGGCTGTTTACCTTCAGCAAATTCCTGACAGTACCATCGCCCTCAACCTTAAGGCCTGCAATCACTTTCGCCTTTATAATGGCAAAGCAGCTGAGGTAGGCATGCCGATGTTAGCTCAGTTCTAATGGGAGTTACCTACAGTTCTGTACTAGTGCTCTTTGGTTATTGCCAGTGTGAT
Organism: Mastomys coucha; assembly: GCF_008632895.1. Classification (NCBI taxonomy): domain Eukaryota; kingdom Metazoa; phylum Chordata; class Mammalia; order Rodentia; family Muridae; genus Mastomys; species Mastomys coucha. The sequence continues at coordinate 33,446,894 of NW_022196903.1, forward strand.
TCTATAACCAAATAGTTATATAAACAATATTTTAGACAGGGTCTCACTATTGACCCTGGCTGTCCTCCAGCTCCCAGAGTAGACCATGCTGACCCTGACTTCACATAGATCTACCTCCCTCTCCCTCTGAAGTGTTGGTATTAAAAGTGTGCCACAAACTGCCTTGCCCTATAAGAACTTCAAAAAAAAAAAAAAAAAGTCTGCAATCCTAAAAGGAATTTCATTTCTGAATGATCTATGTTGTATCTAGTGTATTTTAAATAGTTTTGCCTAGATGGTGTATGTTAATATAAATGTTTAAAACCAAATGCTTCAGCTTCTTTCTCTAACGTCTGGCTCAGAAGTTGCCTGTCACCATCATGTGTTCAGTAAGTCAGTATGAGAACCCTGGATGCCTGTCACTTTCTTCTCCTTCATCGCCATGCCATCATTCCTTCCTTACTAGTTATAGTTCTAGATACATTGTTCTCACCCCTCTCTCCCTTCCTTTGTCTCCCACCTTCTCAGTGTCCATTGGATTTAGTGCTACCATGTGTTCACATCTGTTCAGTTGATAATCTGGTGAAGTAAAACCTCCTCAGATACTGTTTAGATCAGGCTTTGTCCGCATTTTTCATCACTGACTTCTTAAACACATGTTACTCCCATTTGCACTGTTTGATGTTGGAGCCAAATCATCACAGAATCTTACTGTATAGCTCTGGCTAGCCTGGAGCTCCGGATCCTTCCATCACAGTCTCCTAAGTGTGTCTTGTACAGGCAGGAGCCACCATGCCTGGCTTAAACACACTAGTTTTACAAAACACATTGTGAATTTACAAAACACAAGTATGAAGTTCTCAAAAAGTAAATGATATGTATATTAAAATTCTGCTTCTATGAGACTCATAAACCCTCCAGTTCAAAAATGGCTTATGTGAGCCCAGCGCATGCCTTTAATCCCAGCACTTGGAGCAGAAGCAGGCAGATTTCTGAGTTTGAGGCCAGCCTGGTCCTCAGAGTGAGTTCCAGGACAGCCAGGGCTATACAGAGAAATCCTGTCTCAGAAAAAACAAAAACAAACAAACAAAAAAAACCCAAGAAACAAAAACAAAAAAAAAATGGCTTATGTGACTTTTTCCATTGATTTGTTTTCCCTTTCACTTTTGACACAACTCTTTACTTTCTTGTCATTTTTTTTTTCAGTATGGTTTAAAATCATCTTGTTTTGGTTTGGGTTTTCAAGATAGGATTTCTCTGTGTAGCTATGGCTGTCCTGGAAGCTCTGTAGATCAGGCTGGCTTCAAACTCAAAGATCCACCTGCCTTTGCTTCGCCTCCCAAGTGCTGGGATTAAAGCATGTGCCATCACTGCCCTGCTTGGTTTAAAATGTTTCAATAATTCCTCTATTATTTTTGCATTTTTTTTCAGTAAGATAATTAAACTAAATAATCTTCAATAATTTAAAAATGTGATCTGGGGCTGGTGAGATGGCTCAGTGGGGAAGAGCACCGACTGCTCTTCGGAAGATCATGAGTTCAAATCCCAGCAACCACATGGTGGCTCACAACCACCCATAATGAGATCTGACACCCTTTTCTGGTGTGTCTGAAGACAGCTACAGTGTACTTACATATAATAAATAAATAAAAAAAATAAATAAAAATAAAAATGTGATCTGAGGCCTTTGGGTCCCTAAGAACTTTGCAGAGGCTATTGGACAGGCGAAGGTTTAAGTGAGGCAAACAAGCTGCCTGGGTGCAATGCTGGCACTCTCACCATGTGCACAAAGTGAGCAGTGTCTTCTTAAATGCTGTCCCTAGGTGACTCACTTGTCACCCTTTGTACTTCTGGCCCTGCTACCACAGGGGCTCTCTATAAACTAGGTATTTAGAGGACCGTGGAGGTAGGCTAGAGAGACGGCTCAATGGTTAAGAGCACTGACTGCTCTTCCAGAGGTCTTGAGTTCAATTCCCAGCAACCACATGGTGGCTCACAACCATCTGTAATGAGATCTTATGCCCTCTTCTGGTGTGTCTGAAGACAACTGCAGTGTACTCATATAAATAAAATAATTTTTAAAAAAAGGGGGCTGTGGAGGCAGTTGCTGCAGCATGAGAACCACAGAACTCACTGGTGAATGGTGCTGAGATTGCAGCCTCAGGAGTTCTCAGAACTTGATAGCAAGTAAGACTAGCCAAATGTCCTAAGGACAGGTGGAATTGGGTATGGATAATCCATATCATATACTGAACAAAGCTCATGGAATGGAATCACTTCTGAGAAGAAAAAGAATGTCTCTTACATCAGAAGATCATAGACAGAACATCTTATGTGTCCTACAAATGTTAAGAAAACAGAATGTTGTGTGCCATTGTTGTGTGCTGGTACACTCAGTGGTATTGTTACTAACTTGTCCTCCAAAGCAGTAGGGACATTTCTTGATTATGTTTGTACTGGAAAACACTAATAACAGATGCTAACATGACAATGTTCTTTCAGTTGTCATCTTTTCTTCGGTTCCCTTCCTGTCTGGAGCTCACAGTGACTTTTTAACAAAAAGCAACCAATTGTGTGTGTGTGTGTGTGTGTGTATGTGTGTGTGTGTGTGTGTGTATGTGTGTGTGTGTGTATGTGTGTGTGTGTGTGAGAGAGAGAGAGAGAGAGGAGAGAGAGAGAGAGAGAGAGAAAGAGAGAGAGTTATTTGTGGAAAGTGTGAAACAGAGCCAATCTCTATGTGTTGGTTAATACAGTTTATGGTTGATTGGTTGGTTAGTTGGTTAGATTTTGTGGTTTCTCTGTGTATGTAGCCTTGGCTATCTAGAATTTGCTGTATAGTCCAGGCTGGCCTCAAAACTCACAGAGATCCACCTGCCTCTGTCTCTCAAGTGCTGGGATTAAAGGTGTACACCACCAGTGCTCTGCCTGGTAAATATAGTTTCTGAAATAATAATTTATATTAGCATATAATTAATTGCTTATTATTTTTATTTACTGATTACTTAGTTTTCTGGGGGGTTTTTTGTTGTTGTTTTTCGAGACAGGGTTTCTCTGTGTAACCCTGGCTATCCTGGAACTCACTCTGTAGACCAGGCTGGCCTCAAACTCAGAAATCTGCCTGCCTCTGCCTCCCAAGTGCTGGGATTAAAGGCGTGTGCCACAACAGCCTGGCCCTAGTTTTCTGTTTTAATGTCTTTTATTAGAAGTATTATGTGGACTAAAACCCACATAAACAAAAGTCTCAATTTTAAGCTTGATATCATTAATAGTCTTTTAGAGACTTTACTTTATTAATTTTTTTTTTTTGTAACAGGGTCTCATAATGTAGCCCTGGCTGTCCTGGAACTCACTATGTAGACCAGGTTAGCCTCAAGCTCACAGAGACCGGCTTGCCTCTGCCTCCCAAGCTAGGATTAAGGACATGCACTACCAACCTTGGCTTATTAAAAATGTTTTATTATCTTTATATTTGTATGTGTGCCACATTACACAAGTGATGTCAGCACACAACTTGCAGGAACCTATTCTCTTTTTCTATTGTGCGAGTTTTGGGATCGAACTTAGCTCTTTGGGCTTAGTCTCAAGTTTATTTATTTATTTATTTATTGTGTGTGTGTGCATGTGTAAGTGTGTGCACTTGAGTGTGTCTACACACATATGCATGGCTTATATGTTATCGTTGGGGGACAACTTTTGGAAAGTTAATCCTCTCCTTCTACCTAATTTTGTTATTTCTGTTGCTGTGCTGCATTTGCAAGCTTCCAACTAGTGCTGGTGCTGGTGCTGGTGTTGGTGCTGGTGTTGGGGCTAGGGCTACAGAGCCAGTGCACGTGGGTTCAGGTTAAAGGATTGAGAGAATGCAGGAGAGGTGATGCTATGACAAACAGGGAAGCAGAGGGAGAAGAAACTTGGACTGGATTCTGTAAACAAGGTCAGTTCAGCACACAGGAGGAAACATTAGAATTCAGAATTCAGGAGCCCGAGTGGACAGATGCCTTGTATCAATTCCCAGCAACCATGTGCAGTGGCTTACAGACACCTGTGACTCCAGCTTGAGAGGTATTCGATGCTTCTAGTCTTAGGAGAAGACTGTGTTCAAGTGGAGACATAAACACAGATACACATAATTTAAGAAAATAACAAACTGGGTGTGGTGGTACATGTCTTTAATCCCAGCATCAGGAGGCAGAGGCAAGCAGATCTCTGTGAGTTCAATTCTAGCCTGGTCTACATAACAAATTCCAGGCCAGCCAGGGCTACATAGAGAGAACTGGAAAAAAATTATAATAAATAAATACAATAATAAAATTAATCTTAGAAAACAAGAACTATATATGCTTATTACTTTGATAAGTCTTTTTATTTTTCAGGCAGAGCTCAAAAGCTTGATGGACAATGCCTCTTCACCCTTTGAATTTGCTAAAGAACTCATCAGGCACAATCTGGTGAGTAAGTTTCCCATCTTGGTTGACTTGAGTCCTATTTATCTTGATACATCATAGCAACTAAAGAGGAATAAAAGGAGATGCTCCAATAAATACCACACTACACCAGGGAGTGCTGCCTTACTGTAGTAGAGAAAAAAGGGGTTTCAAACACCAGTCTCTTTCCTTAGAGCACCTCTTACTGGGAGGACAGAATGTGGATCACATTTGGAAAGAAGGGCAAGGCATGGACACTCAAGTGTTTCGTGCCCTTGGAGAAAAACAATGGGACATATCCTCATGGTCAGAGTAATGGGACGATTGCTGCATCCTTGAAGACTGGCTAAGTTTTTGAGGGTTCATTTTAGTCTAGGGCATGAATGTAGCACAAGTGTGACTTGCGTAAGATAACCAGAGGATACTTGTACCTGAGTCGTAAGTTTGCAGTAGAGAAAGTGAAAAGTAATTGATGGGTTCAGGGCTGGATTGTGACGGCCGGACGGCCGTTGCTGAAGTGAAATCTAAGCTCACGCGAAATGGTAGCCTATCATCATACAACTCAGTGAGGTGCAGAGGTTATGTGCCTCTGAGCGAGACACCTGAGAGCACAGAGCCAATGGTTTTGTATGGTGAGTCCACCTTCCCCATCTGAAAACAGTGACAGAGAAACTACAGCTTCTCCTTCTGCTTTGTTTGTTTCTGTTTCCCCTTCTTCTCCTCTTCCTCCTCCTCTTGTTGAGACAAGATCTCACTATGTAGCTCTAGCCAGCCTGGAACTCTATAAATACAGACCTGGCTGGCCTGGAACTCAAAGCTCCACCTGTCTTTGCCTCTCCAGTGTGGAGACTAAAGGTATATACCTCCACACCCAGCCCAGCCTATTTTTTGAGGTCATGTGTGGAATTTTACACTCATGGCATCAGCAGCAGCACTTAACATTTTCAGGGCCTGGCTTTTTTGATTAGGGGTGTTCAACCTGTAGTAACCAGCCCTTACCTGCTGAGCCAGATGTTTTTTTGATATTTCTATGTAACAGCCACTATCTGGTGGAATACTGCCAATGCTGCTGTGATTTTTACCACCATCTTAAAGCCAGCAGTGTCAAACCACAGATAACAATGGAAGAAGAAGACAAAAAGTCCCTTGCATTTAGTTAAAGAGGTGAACTTGTGACTTGCAAGAGTGAGCTGACTGGGGTCCTGGAGCAAAGGGCAGACGTGGGGAGGCTCAGGAGGGCAGGGTAAGAGGAAGTGCACAGTCAGCTACAGCTTTTGAAGTTTAGCATTATGAGAAAGGAAACTAGGGCACTCTGAGGAGGGAGCAAAGGAACCAAGTGGAGATTTTACACAAGAACAAAACTGCTTGTGTACTTGAGGTTGAGATGTAGGGCTGCAACCTTGGGAAGACTGAAGATACAGTGATTAATGGAGAGACAGAGTCCAGATGGAGTTAGAAGTCACAGGATCAAGGCAGATAAGAAGTCCCCTTGTGCAGAACCAGGAAAAATCATCAAAATTAGTATTCTGAGGTTGGAGAATCACGTAGTTCATACCTTCGCTTCAGTGTATTGGGACAGTTCTCTGTGTTCTGAACACTTGCTAGGCTCTGGAAATTAAATAATGTGAGAAAATGTTTTTTAAGTTTTTATTACATTTATGTCTAGGTGTACGTGTGGGCATGTATTTTCATGGTGCACATGTGGACTTGTGGCAATCAGAGAACAATTTGCTGGAGCGCATTTGGGCCCTGGAGCCAGAACTCAGTTGTCCGTCTTGGCAGCAAGGGTCTCTCCCTGCTGAGCCACCTCCCTGGCTCTGTTTTTGGTTTTTAACTTTATAACACTTATCATCTGACAACATACTTGTTTACTTTTCTTTTAAATTTTTAATCACATTAATTTATTATATGTGCATGTATGAGTATGCAAGCATGTGCAAGCATGTGCACGTGACATACATGTATGTGGTAGTCAGAAGACAATTTGTAAGAGTCAGTTCTCTCCTCCTATCATGTGGGTCCCACGTTTGGTGGCAAGGACCTTTACCTACTGAATCATCTCACAGCCCTTGTTTGCTTTCTGAAGGGCTCTCCATACTTGAATAATTTATGTGATTTCTAGGAAGTGACTTGGTCCTGCTATCACCCCAGTGCTTAATATGGTAGCAGACATATAGGTTCTAATGAACATTTGTAGAATTAAATTTAATTACCTACTATATGCCACACAGCCCATTTTAACTCAGGTAATTGATAATAATTACATTGGGAAGTGAGGAAACAGGCTCTGAAGTTATAGGCATGCCATCGTGGTCTTTTTACTTTTGTGATGCTGTGATAACGTGGTTCCCGGAAAGCTCAGTCTAGCCGTGGACTAGCTTGCTCTCCTCACACCTGCCTCCCGAGTACCGGGATCACAGCTGCACACCAGCACTCCGGTGCTGCTTCGTGTTTACAGTGACGAGCATGCATAGATAGCTCTGAGACGCCACGGTGACCTCTTGCTCCTGTGCAGGTTGTTTTCCGAGGAGGCGAAGGGGCTTTGCAGGTTTTACCTCCCCTGGTTGATGTCATTCCTGAAGCTAGGCTAAACCTAGTGATTTACTATCTTCGTCAAGGTAAGAGAAATGTGTCATGTTCTGATATGATGAAAAAATATTTTAGAATATTTAAATGACTGAATTAGTTGTATACATTGTAAATGCATAACATTTCCAAAGATATATTTGCACCAAGTTCATGAGACAAAATAAATTGAATGGCACTTAACAGTTGTGCCTTTTCCTCTAGTTGTCTGCTTCTGTCACTTCACACCTCCCTCAATCTGTTTTTCTTTTTTTCCCATCTTACTGTTTTGTCCTTTCCTCCCTGTCAATTTCCTTTTGGGCCATCAATTTTTTTCCCTTACTTTCCTTTCCCTAATTGTCCTTTATGAAAATGTGCATTCACATTAGGTGGTTGTAAAGGTGTATGCCTTTAATCTCAGCCCTTGGGAGACAGAGGTAGGTGGATCTCTGTGAGTGTGAGAACAGCCTGGTCTAAAGTGAGTTCCAGGACAGCCAGGGTTACACAGAGAAACCCTGTCTCAGCAAAATCAGAAAAAAAAAAAAAAAGAAGAAAGAGGAGGAGAAGAAAATGCACATTCACATTTTCTTGTTGTTTTTAAATGATCAACATTTGTGTTTTCTCAAAGAATCTGCATCTCTTGTTTTTAGCCCAGGTATCATCTGAGAAATGCAATGTGATATTGAATGCTCTGATTGTTTAAATATTTTTGGAGCAGCTTTCCCCAGAACTTACCAGTGTAGGGTACATGGCTATGGATCTTAACCTTGTAGTGTGGCTTTTTCAGGTGTGTGGTAGAGCCCAACCAGGCAACTTATTTCTCACTGAGAAAAATGTGTTTTTGTGAGAACACATTTTTTTTTTTGGCTTGGGTTTCTTTTATTTATGTATTTTCTTTTTTTTATTGATTTAAGTTTTATTGCATTATGATGAGAAAAGATACATGATTTTGATTTATCTGAATTTGTTAACATTTAAAAACATATTTTAAGTAAATAGATTTAAATCACATTATTGTTTCCCTTTTGTACTCCAACTCCTCCCAGAGACCCCCTTCAATACCTACAATACCTTTTTTGTCATATTTTTTAAAATTTATAAAATATTACAATAATAAAAATGAGTATTATAAAAGTTGTTTGATATAAAACAACAATCAATTTAAGTCTTATGTAAATGCTTGCCTACAGCAATACTGAAAATACATATGTTTTTCTCAATATAAATTTTAAATAACTCCAAACATATTAACTGAATATTTTAAAATAGTACATCACTACTAGTATTTTTTAAATGAACATAAATATATAAAGTCTTTTTGTTTGTTTGTATTTAGTAGAGCTTAAAATCTTGGCTCTTAACTGTGGTACAAACCCAAAATAAGAACAATTTTTAGACATTGGATTTCATTGTAATAAGGCTATACTTCAATGACCCTCACATCACCAAAGGATTTTACCTCCATCATAGCTGACAGTTGATAGTTCTGCTGTGCAATGAAGGAATGAATTGTAGGCACAATTTTTGGATACAGACTTCCTGCTATGGTCAAAACTAATTGAGTGAGTGACTTTATTCTCAGCCCACAGAGAACAGGTTACACTCATTTATGAAATGGTGTGTGTATTAAGATGGTCTATCCATATCTATTCACCAACTGTTTAAATGAACAATGGTTCTGCTTGGAGGGTGGCACAGACATTAGGTGAGAGTAAGAATCTGGTTCATTGGCTGTGATAATTTGGAAAAGCATTCATCTCAGAGAAAGAGTAACTTATAAAGTCCTCTTCTTCAAACTTGATACAATAGTTACAAACATCAAGCAAAGCATTCAGTCTCACTCTCTGTTGTTCTCTTACAAGCCACCTCCCAAGTTAATTGTTTACGTTTCTTTTGGCTGTATAAATACTTTTGAAATATGTAAGCTGTTCTGAAAACCATAGTATAGTGTAAAAACATCAAATAAACAATCCTACTAATAGAGAGGCTGAGATAGGAGAAGCATGATTTCAAGACCATTAGGTAGTATACAGCAAGACATTGTCATGTACAAACAAGCAGAAAGTATATATGGATTGTACAATATTGGACCTATTTCTCCAATTACCAAATTAGAGAGACCATTGGATGACAGTCAACAAATTTCTAATTCCTCATATTTTTGGATTTCAACCGATTAGGATATGCTGTTGGTAATATTAATTTTCATATTAAGGTATTAAGAAAAAGTAATTGTTACTTCCTGTTGTTTTTGTTGTAAGACACGGAATTAGGTTTGTGTGGGTTTGTTGAAAGATTACTTTCTTGCTTCTTCTAGGGTGTAGTTTTGCTCCTTTTTGGCGGGGGGTGGTTTCGAGACAGGGTTTCTCTGTGTGGCTTTGGCTGTCCTGGAACTCACTCTGTAGACCAGACCAGCCTCAAACTCAGAAATCCGTCTGCCTCTGCCTCCTAAGTGCTGGGATTAAAGGTGTGGGCCACCACCACCCGGAGTAGTTTTGCTCCTTATCTTGGTGTTTTCCATCATTATCCTTTGTAGGGCTGGATTTGTGGAAAGATATTGTGTAAATTTGGTTATGTCATGGAATATCTTGTTTTCTCCATCTATGGTAATTGAGAGTTTTGCTGGGTATAGTAGCCTGGGCTGGCATTTGTGTTCTTGTAGGGTTTGTATGACATCTGCCCAGGATCTTCTAGCTTTCATAGTCTCTGGTGAGAAGTCTGCCGTAATTCTGATAGGCCTGCCTTTATATGTTACTTGACCTTTTTCCCTTACCACTTTTAAAATTCTTTGTTTAGTGCATTTGGTGTTTTGATTATTATGTGACAGGAGGAATTTCTTTTCTGGTCCTATTTGCTTCTTATATGTTCATGGGCATCTCTGTCTTTAGGTTAGGGAAGTTTTCTTCTATAATTTTGTTGAAGATATTTACTGTCCCATTACCTTGGAAGTCTTCACTCTCTTCTATACCTATTATCCTTAGGTTTGGTTTTCTCATTGCATTCTGGATTTCCTGGATGTTTTGGGTTAGGAGCTTTTTGCTTTTTGCATTTTCCTTGACTGTTGTGTCAATGTTTTCTATGGTATCTTCTGCCCCTGAGAGTCTCTCTTCTATCTCTTGTATTCTGTTGGTGATGCTTGCATCTATGACTCCTGATTTCTTTCCTAGGTTTTCTATATTTAGGGTTGTCTCTCTTTCTGATTTCTTTATTGTTTCTGTTTCCATATTTAGATTCTGGATGGTTTTGTTCATTTCCTTCATCTGTTTGATTGTATTTTCCTGTAGTTCTTTAAGGGATTTTTATGTTTCCTCTTGAAGGGCTTCTAGCTAGTTACCTGTGTTCTCCTGTATTTATTTGAGGGATTTATTTATGTCTTTCTTAAAGTCCTGTATCAACATCATGAGAAGTGATTTTAGATCTGAATCTTGCTTTTCTGGTGTGATAGTGTGTCCAGGACTTGCTATGGTGGGAGAATTGGGTTCTGATGATGCCAAGTAATCTTGGTTTGTGTTGTTTATTTTCTTATGCTTGCCCCCCCTCCTGCTTGCTACCTGCTTCTGTCATTATGCCCAGCCTAGGAACACCTGAGTTCCAGCTCCAGAACTCCTGTGAAAGTGCCAAGTGTAGTGTCAGGCATTTGTTTTTTTGTCTTTTGTTTTTTTGTGGTTTTTTTTTTTTTTTTTTGGTTATTTTATTTATTTACGTGTCAGGCATTTGTAACTTGGCACAGGGGAGGTGGAAACACGAAGATCCCTGTCTCTTTCTAGTGAACCCCTCCAGCCTAATTAGTCTCAAAGTGGGTGGACCATGTCCTTAAAGATGACACTAGGGGTTGTCCTCTGGCCTTCATATACATGCATACATGACATACATACATGCATTTTTAAAAAAATCTTTACCTCTGGAAGAGCAGTTGATGGTCTTAACCACTGAGCCATCTCTCCAGTCCCATACATGAATTTTTTAAAAAAGAAAAATAGTAGTTTTCTTTAGGATAGTTACACAACCTTGAACTTGATGGATAATTAAAGGTCAAGTAAAACATGGTATTCTCTTTCTCTCTGTGTGTGTGTGTCTCTCTCTCTGTCTCTATTAGGTGTGTGTGTGTGTGTGTGTGTGGCCTTGCACCTGCTATAAAAGCAGTCTATTGCTAAGCTGCACCCTCAGCCCTATTTTATATGATTATTTGAATATTCTGACTCCTAACTTTCTAATGAGCTTAAGAGAGCCCACATAACGACCGACTTCTTATGTTGCAGATGACGTGCAGGAAGCCTATAATTTAATCAAGGATCTGGAACCTACTACACCTCAGGTAACTGGAGCTGCTAGACAATTTTAGAACAAGTGCTGTGGAGAGCAGCACAGCAGACACACAGTTGTAAGCCATGTCAGACTCTACAATAGGAGTCCTACTGTGGAATCAAGAAGACCGTATATGCTGGTGGGTTTGTGTGACTTTGGGATGAGAATGAATGTTTTGGGTTTTTTTTTTTTAACTATAGTTCAAGTACCTTAATATTCATTTGACTCCCTAAAAGGTCTAAAATTTGAAAATATTAAATGTTTTTAAAAAAAGAAATATGGAATTATAATGAATTAATAGCAACTTTATAAGTGTCTACAACTTATCTTTTTTCCCTCAGTAGGTTGTTAGCTCCTTGCATTCAGGGACTGTGTCTCTACTGTATCTCCCACACTGTATATACTAAGTACATAGAGAGCACTCCATCCCTTTCATTGAATAAAAGTCTGAATGAAGCCAGGCTGCCTTGACTATCAAGCCGCAGGAATCTGCCTGTTTTCATCTCCCCAACACTGGAATGACATGGGTCCTGGGGATTTAACTAGGGTCCTCATGTTACATGGCATGCCCTATGCCAACTAAGCAAACTCTAGCATCTCCCTGAATTATTTCTGCTTAAGACTGAGCTTTTACAGTGATAAACTCTGCTGTGTGGGCACTTGCCCTCTAGACGTCAAACCAGACTCCTCATCCTTCTATACACCAGGATATAGCACAGAAAAGCAAGTCAGCAGATGAAGTAGAGTTGGTTCAAGGGGCCAACAAAAAAGCCCACGTAACCGTGGTTGGTGTGATTGTGTTTTCTCAGGAATATATCCTCAAGGGAGTTGTCAATGCAGCCCTTGGCCAGGAAATGGGTTCGGTGAGTATGAAATCACGATAATTTATATTTGACAAAGTTCTAGCTATGTAAAGACCACAGTAGATACTGGGGTGCAACCTGTAACAACTGTAAACTCACTGGCTTCTTCTGCAGGCCCTTTTTCTTTAGTGTTGGGGGTGGGGTGCTAGGGATCAGACCCTTCTGCATGATAGATTCTTGTGCTGAGTCACATCCTTCAGTTCCTTTAATTCTTTAAAACCTCCAGTCCAGGATCTTTGCAAAAACAATTCTATTGTATAGAGATTTTTTTTTTTTTTTTTTTTTTTTTTTTTTTTTTTTTTGGTTTTTCGAGACAGGGTTTCTCTTTATATCCCTGGCTGTTCTGGAACTCACTCTGTAGACCAGGCTGGCCTCGAACTCAGAAATCCACCTGCCTCTGCCTCCCAAGTGCTGGAATTAAAGGCGTGCACCACCACCACCCAGCGAGATTTATTTTTTAAAAAAAGCTTTAACCATAAAACTTGCTAGTTTGCTTAAAAGAGTGCCAGTGTAATAGAGTTATTTCTTTCCTGACAAACACAAACAATGGATTTGGCATCTAGAACATGAGAAATTTTTCTCTAGAAAAGCTTTTGTTAAGGTACTAGAAATACACCCTCATCTCTTCTAGAAAAGTTTTTGTTTGTTTGTTTGTTTGTTTGTTTGTTTGTTTTCTGGGAACAGTGTTTCTCTGGGCAGCCCTGGCCATCCAGGAGCTCGCTGTGTAGACTAGGCTGGCCAGAAGATCTGCCTGCCTCTGCCTCCCAAATTCTAGGATCAAGGTGTGTGCTACCATTGCCTGGCCATTTTTTGTTGTTGTTATTCTTTGTTTTAATTTTGGTTTCTCTAGATAGGGTCTATATTACCATATCCTCAGAATGGCCTTGAACTCACAGAAATCTTCAATCTTTCTGCCTCAGTCTCCCCAGTGTTTGGTTTAAAGAACATCTTATAACTATAAAGGCAGTTCAGAGTTAGGCTGCTGTTGAGCATGGTTCCACACATCTATAACTACAGCACTTGGAGGCCAAAGCTATTCATGATAGCCCAGGTTACATAGTGCAACCCTTTCTCAACAACAGGCAGACAGGCGGGTAGATAACCTAAGGCTCTAATCCATGTTAATGTATTAAGTTCTTGTGAAACAAAGGATACAATAAATAAATCTTTCATCTCTGGGTCTTTTCATGTAGGCAGAAAATACTGCTTAGGTAAATGAGTCTGACAAGTAATCCTTGTTATGTCTACAGCACCTTTACAAAGTTCAGACGCAGAGTTACATATTTGTTGAATGTGTAAATTTACTTAATGCAGGATTTTAGAGTGGAATTTTGAGGTTAGAGTTTTCTAACTGATTCTACCTGTTAACATAATACTAGTTTGTAATTTTCTAGGTGCTGTGCTAATAAGAACTTGAGCATGATATAAAACAAGGATATATGTTAAAACATACTAGAAAATGCATTATAGCCATAAGTACAATATAAATAAACTATTTGTGCCTGCTGCCTCTCTATGCGTTCTGTTCTGTTTTGCAGAGGGATCATATGAAAATTGCCCAACAATTTTTCCAGTTGGTAGGAGGATCCGCTAGTGAATGTGGTATGTCTATGATCTGTCCTTCTGAGCACAATTCATATTTGCAGTTGGACAATATTGACTGGTGGAGTCTGACTGTCTAGAGATACATGTTATGCTTCTTGTTATGAAGCAAGAAATTAGAAATTGGTGAGGAAGGCTAAAGATATAGTTCATTTTGTAGCTTGATCACTTAGCACTCTTGGGAAGCCTTGGGTTTGATCCTTTAGTGCCACATTAAGTAGACACCATAGCTGGGAAATGGCTGGGAAATCTAGCCCACGGGAAATAGAAACAGCACCATTAGAAGTTCAAAGAACCAGGCTGGAGAGATGGCTCAGCAGTTAAGAGCACTGACTGCTCTTCCAGAGGTCCTGAGTTCAAATCCCAACAACCACATGGTGGCTCACTACCATCTGTAATGAGATCAGACACTCTCTTCTGTTGTGTCTGAAGATAGCCATAGTGTACTCATACATAAAAATAGATAAATCTTAAAAAAAAATAAGTTCAAAGAATCCTTAGCTCCACAGTGAAGGCTAGCCTGGGCTATAGGAAACCCTGTTGCAGGGTCTCAAGTCACATTATATAACCTTGGCTGGCCTGGGACTCACTACCAGGTTGCCTTTGAACTTACTACCATCTTGCGTCTGGCTCCCAAGTACTGGGATTACAGGCATGCAAAGCCACATCTAGCAAAGCCTAACTTCAGAGCATATTTAATGGTTATAAAAATAATCCCAGACTGAGGAGAAAGCTCGGTGGTAAAGCACTTATCAGTATGAGGACCTGAGTTTGGATCCCTAGAACCCATAGAAACAGTAGTGAGCATGTGTAATCCCAGTGTTCCTGCTGCAAGATGGGAGGTGGGGACTGGAAAATGCCCAGAAGTTTCCTGGGAAGCTAGCCTGACATACATGGCTAAACTGCAAGAGAGTCTGACTCAAACAAGGTAGAAGGCACAGAATATGTAAGGTTGTCCTCTGACCCCTCATGAATTCCATTGTACATATACCTGTACACAGATAAACATGCATACATATCATACTTATACATACATTTGTCACACACATAAAAAAAAAAGGAAAAATTAAAAATAAGGGCCAGTCTTATCTGATATTAATTGGAGGGGAGGAAGGCTTGATGCCCCAGCATAGGGGAATACTAGAGGGGTGAGGCTAGAGTGGGTGAGTGGGTGGAGGAGCACCCTCATAAAGCCAAAGGGAAGGAGGGAAAGGAGGGATTGGATGGGGGGTTGGTGGAGGGGTAACAGGAAAGGGGGATATCATTTGAAATGTAAGTGAATAAAATGATTACTACTACTACTAATAATAATAAAAATGAGGACCAGTGAGCTGAGTCAATAGGTAAAGACATTTGTTTGCCAAAACCCATGTGATAGAAAGGTAGAAACAACTTCTATAACTTATTCTCTGACCAATGAATGCCCACCATGGCAGATTCATGGTCACACTCATATACAATTCAAATGTATAAAAAATGTAATAAAGTATACTTTAGATGTTAAAGAAAATAATGAGTCCATTAAAAAGAGAGAAATGGCTTAGTGGTTAGGAGTATGTGTTGCTCTTGCAGAGTGCCAGAGTTTGGTTCCCAGCACTCACAGCTATCTGTTCCTCTGGGTTCAAGGAATCTGCCACCTACACTAGCTTCTGTGGGCATCTGCACACACACACATACACATGAATAAAAATAAAAGATTTACAAAGAGACAGTGCTGGGTGTGGGGGCACACGGCTTTAATTCCAACAGTCAGGAGGCAGAGGCAGGCGGATCTCTGAGTTTGAGGCCAGCCTGCTCTACAAAGTGAGTTCCAGGACT
>NW_022196903.1:33462456-33479965 GCF_008632895.1 Mastomys coucha
AAAGTCTCAAAAGAACCAAAAGAGGGGACTGGAGAGATGGCTCAGCCATCTCTGTGGTGGATCTCTGTGGGTTCCAGGCCAGGCTGGTCTACATAGCAAAAAAGTGTACTTGCTGAACTGATTGTTAACTTTTTAAAAAATCACTCCTGAAGATTCACAAATGTTTCACCAACATTATTTATTGAATAGTATTTCCTTTCTCTATTTTTTGATTTGTACAACAAAAATTTACTGAAGATTTGGGAATGTAGCAGCAAATAAAATAAGAATCCCTGCCCTTGTGGGGTTTACGGTGTAGTGGGACAGACAGGCCTTGAATGCAATACAGAAGAGATGATGGAGCATACCAGACTATGATAAATATTGAACAGCAGCATGGAGTCTTCAGAAGGCCATGGATGTGGGTGGGGTGTCACACTAGCATCTGCTATCTCAAATAGAAGTGTAAGATCAGAGATAAATGCTGGACCAGGTCAGAATCAGGTAGCTTCATGGCACATTATTTCTCTGCTGGAGCTTATGGGTGGTAGGTTGTGTTGGACAGGTAACTATGGAGACTCGATTTCATTGATTGAGTCGAGGTATTAAGTTACACAAAACCGAAGTCTCATAAAGGCAGTCTAGGGAATATCAAAATCAGTATACTTGCAGGAGATATGTTTCTTATGTACTCTAGAGTCTGGTGCCAGCAGAATTTACAGTTTCAGAATCAGGAATCAGAAAGAGGTCCTAAGATTCAATATTTTATTTTAGACAGGATTTTACGATGTAGACCAGGCTGGCTTTGAACTCACAATGATCAATCTGCCTCTGCCTACTAGTACTGGGATTAAAAGTGTGTGCTATCACATCCACCTATTTCTACAGTGACTCGAATTTTAACTAAAGACACTATCTGGTTCCATAATTTTCCATGGTTTCTTCCCCCTTTCCTCAACCCCATTTTAGATACAATACCAGGAAGGCAGTGCATGGCTTCCTGTTTCTTCCTACTTAAACAATTTGATGATGTCTTGATTTACCTCAACTCTTTTAAGGTCAGTATGAAGGTCAGTAAGGTCAGTATGACTTTATGTATGAAACACTTAATGTGCAGTATTAGATAGAAATGATGGCTTAGGTTAGGCTGGAGAATTACAAGTTTAAAGCCCAATTGGATGTGGTGGTGCATACCTTTAATCCCAGCACTCAGGAGGTAGAGGCTAAGGAAGTTGATCTCTGTGAGTTCAAGGCCATCCTCTGTATAGTTAGTTCCGGTTGGCCAAAGCTACATAGTGAGACTGTCTCAAAACAACAATAAAAAAGAAATTCAAGACCAATCACAGTTACTTCTCTGCCACCAAAAAGTTATAATAGATAGCCTCTTTTCTCTGGTAGAATTGATGGCATCAAGGAATTAATCTAAATTTTTTTAAAGACAGGGTTTCTCTGTATTGGTTTGGCTGTTTTGGAACTCACTCTGTAGACCAGGCTGGCCTGGAACTCAGACATACACCTGCCTCTGCCTCCCAAATTTGGGGATTAAAGATATGTGCCATACCTGGCTTAATTCCTCAAGAGTATATCTATGGAGGCAGTAAAAAGAAAAAAAGAAAAAGGAAAGGAGAGGCGGGGGTAAAAAAGAAAAAGGAAAGGAGAGGCGGGGGTATGGTGACCTGCGTTCAGTTCAAGGACTCAGGTAAAGGCAGAAGGAAAGAACTAGAGCCAAACCACGAAATTTTCCTTTGACCTCCACATGCACCGTTGCACACACATCACATATTACCCTACTACCACTACACACACACACACACACACACACACACACATGCACGCACACACACATATGCACACATGCACACATACACACATGCACACATACACACATGCATGCACACACACATATGCACACATGCACACATACACATATGCACACATGCACACATACACACATGCATGCACACACACTAATTTATTTTTTGTCTCACTATGTCACCCTGGCTGGCCTAGAATTCATCATGTGGAGCAGGCCGTCCTCACCTCACAGGGACCTCTGTCTGCTTCTGCCTCTCGAGTGCTGGGATTGAAGGTGGGTGGTACATGCCCAGCAATAATCAGCTGTAAGAAAGAAAGAAGATTGTTTAGCTAGTATAGCTGCTGAGTTTACATTTTGCATGTTAACACTCAGTGTGGCCTGTTCTTGGTACGTTTCTCAGAGTTACTTCTACAATGATGACATCTTTAACTTTAACTATGCCCAAGCCAAAGCTGCGACAGGCAATACCAGTGAAGGTGAAGAGGTGAGCACCAGCTTTTTCTTTCTTTAAAATGATGACAAGTATTAGGGTGCTTGCTTTCAAAGGTATTTGAATGATCATATCTAAAAGCATCCTTAGATTCTTCTCACTAAAATAAAATGGTAAAGGGTAAAGAACTATTAAAGGTCGATTTAACTAGGGACTAGTACCCCATTCCTGTAAACCCAGCACTTAGTAGCAGACTAGCCAGCCTCAAATAACAAGAGCAGAGGTGGCTCAGTGGGTCAAGGAGCTAGCTACATAAACCTGGTTACCCAAGCTCATCCCTAGAACCTACATAAAACACTGGCTGTGGTAGGACTCTTGTAGATGGGAGTCAAGAACAGGAGAACTGCCTGGAAGCTGCAGGCCAGCTAGCCTCAAGTATACATACAGCACTGCAGCAGCAAGAACCAAGCTCTGAACACCACCCTCTGGCCTCCAAACGCACATCGTGTTACACATGTACCATGTTCTCTTATGCACATGCAGAGAGAGAGAGAGAGGGAGAGAGAGGGAGAGAGAGAGAGAGAAAGACAGAGAGAGAGAGAGAGAGAGAGAGAGAGAGAGAGAGAGAGAGAGAGAAAATAAATAATTTTAATTAGTTTCATCATGGTTTACATTTAAAAGTACAGTATCAACCTAGAGAGTTGACTCAGCTATTAAGAGCACTTATTTACTTTTGCAGAAAAGTAGGGTTTAGTTCCCAGCACCTATGTGGTGGCTTATAACTGCCTACAATCCAAATTCCAGGGCATCTGATACCTTCTTCTATCCTCTGTGGGCTCTTTCATGTTCATGGTGTATATATACTCAAGCAAGTTCACATGCATGCTCATAAATAAAAAGTAAATATTTTAAAAAGTATACTGTTGATAAACATATAGATTTTATAATCATTAATATTTTCCTTGAATGCTTCAGTTTTACTATTAAAATATAAGGCTACAGTATTAGCAGCCTGGTCTAGTTGATAATGTCCATTTTTATTGTATACCAGCCTCATGTTTATTTCTTTTCTCTCATAGGTTTTCCTTTTGATCCAAAGTGAGAAACTGAAAAATGATTACATTTACCTTAGTTGGTTAGCTCGCTGCTGTAAGTCCTTTTTTTCAACATCATGACACGAATCCTATTTTTCTATTATCATATAATCTGTTTGGGAGTCACATTAAGCATTTTCTACACTTCTTTGTTTTCTGTAGGATGAGTAGACACTGATTAAGGGTTATTTATGCTCCTCTGTAAGAGCTGCCATGGAATGTGATGTGTACCTGCATGAGATTAGTTCTGCCATTCCACACTGACATACTGCTACCACTGCAGGAAGGTGTCAGGTTCTTTAACCTTATTAAAGCTTCCAGACTCTGCAGCATCACTGGAGGGATGATGATGTCTCACTGATGGTGCCTTTTCATTTTTCAAGCCTGAGAGGTGGCAACATGTCAGAATATAATTTTTGTTCATTGATAACCTTTAATAAGTCATATTTTTGTTTTTTTTCAGTTTTTGTATACATTAATTGTACATAGTACCAGGTTTCATCAGACAATTTCAAGTTTATCATATACCTTGACCATTTCTACCTCAAATGCCCTCCCATAGTTTACTCCATCCCTATCTTTCTCTTTGGCTTTCATATCATGTGGAGAAATGGTTTTGTGAAGCTATATAAGATCTGGGATCCACAATGAGAGGAGAATTTATTTGATATAAGATATTCTCAGGTTGTATATGTTTCCTAAAATATGACATAATTTCATTGTTCTTTATATTCAGCGTGTGTGTATGTGTGTATGTGTGTGTATGTGTGTGTTTGTGTGGTGATCTATTCATATGTTGGTGGGTACATGGGCTAATTCCCTAGCTTGATTATTATGAATCGTGCAGAATAAACATGAGTGTGCAAGTGTCCACGGTATGAAGACCTAGAATCATAATATAATTCTATTTTAGATAGTCTTGCTTTGTTGTTTTGTGGTGAGCCTGTGCCTGGGAGGTGAGTGTTATACCACTCTAACCACACCCACTACTTCAGAGATGTTGGGAAACCTTCACAGTTGTACCTATTAGAGTGATGTGTTCCCACCCGTGGTATATAAAGGCTCCCTTCTCTCCACACGCTGCAGTTCTTGTTTGTTTGGTAGCCATTCTGACTGTGAAGACATGGAGTCCCATGTGGTTCAATTTCCATTTCCCTGACTGCTAAGAATGTTGAACATTTTCATATGTTTATTGGTCATTATACTTTACATTTTGAGAACTGTTAATTTTATTACCTATTATTATTTATTACCAATTATTATTACCTATTATTATTTATTACTTATTATTATTATCTAGATTTTGGTATTTTAGGTTTAGGGAACTTTTTTATATAATCCAGATATAGCTAAACCAATATTTTCGCCCTTTCTGTAGGCTGCTTCTTTACTCAAATGTTTTCTAGACTACACAGCTTTTTTTTTTTTAAGATTTATTTATTTTGGGCTGGTGAGATGGCTCAGTGGGTAAGAGCACTGACTGCTCTCCCAAAGGTCGTGAGTTCAAGTCCCAGCAACCACATGGTGGCTCACAATCACCCATAATGAAATCTGACACCCTCTTCTGGTGGTCTGAAGACAGCTACAGTGTACTCATTTATAATAATGGATAAATCTTAAGAAAAAAATCTTTAAAAAAAAAGATTTATTTATTTTATATATATGAGTACACTGTAGCTATCTTCAGACACATCAGAAGAGGGAATCGGGTCCCATTACAGATGGTCATGAGCCATCATGTGTTTGCTGGGATTTGAACTCAAAACCTTTGGAAAAATAGTCAGTTAAGTGCTCTTAACTGCTGAGCTATCTCTCCAGCCCCACAGAAGCTTCTTGATTCATTTCTTTTTTTTTTTGTTTGTTTTGTTTTTTCCGAGACAGGGTTTTTCTGTGTATCCCTGGCTGTCCTGGAACTCACTCTGTAGACCAGGCTGGCCTTGAACTCAGAAATCCGCCTGCCTCTTCCTCCCAAGTGCTGGAATTAAAGGTTTTCATTTCTTATGCTTCATAAATAATTCCATTTCTTAAGTCTTGGCCTCAGTTATGAGGCTAATGGAGTGCTTTTGAGAAAGATCTTGCCTAAGCCTATATGTTGGAGTATTTTCTCTCTGATTTCTTCTAGCATTTTTAGACTTTCAGGTCTTAGGTTAAGGTTTTTGATTCATATTTTTTTTGTTTGTTTTTGTTTTTTTGAGACAGAGTTTCTCTGTGAAGCCCTAGCTGTCCTGGAACTCACTCTGAGTGAGGCTGGCCTCAAACTCAGAAATCCACCTACCTCTGCCTCCCAAGTGCTGGGATTAAAGGTGTGCACCACCACTGCCCGGCTGATTCATATTTTTAAGTAGAGTGAAAGAAAAGGATCTAATTTCACTCTTTTGTGTGTGGCTATCCACTTTCCCCAATTTTTTCAACTCTGTGTTGAAAAAACTATATTTTCCCCCAATTTATGTTTTGAAACCCTTGTCAAATTCAGGTGGCCCTAACCATATAGATTTAATTATGGGTTATGTATTCTATTTTATTGAGTTATATATCTGCTTTTGTGCATGTACCTTTTTGTATTTACATGTGAATTTTAGCATTTTTCTCTTTCTGTAAGGAACATCATTGGAACTTTTGTGGCAATTGCTTTGAATCTGTATATTGTTTTTGGTAATAAAGTTGTTTTTATTTGGCTGACTCATGACTATAGGCACTCTGCCATTTTTCTAGTGTTGTGTGTGTGTGTGTGTGTGTGTGTGTGTTTAAAATTTCATTGTCTAGGTCTCTTCCTTCAATAGTTAAATTTATTCCAAATCACTGTTGTGTTGTCTTTAAAGCATTATAAATGAGATTATTTCCCTAATTTCTTTCCTGGCAAGTTTGTTATTGGAATACATAAAAACAACTGTCTTTTTCCATGCTGATTTTTATATACTGATTCTTTGTAGAAAGTGTTCACTAGTTCTAAAAGTTTTCTGGTAGAATTTTTAGGGTTTCCAATGCATAAGATCATAAATCTGCAAGTAGGGATAGTTTGACTACTCTTTTATTACTATTCTTTTATTTTTCATGCTTTATTGTTCTAGCTAAGATTTCAAGGACTATATTGAATGAGATTGGTGAAAGTTTTAAAGGGTGGAGAAAATGGACACCTTATATTATTCCTAGTTTTACTTGAAAGTCTTTGAGTGTCTCCATTTAACATAATGTTTACTGTAGGTTTTCTCTTGTGCTTACTCGCCATGCTGCTATGGTTTGTTCTTTCCTTGCCTTCATGGATATGAATGTCTCTTTTTAGTATGTATGACTCTTTCACCTCCTTCTATAGTTTTGTTTTAGTGAATATAAACTACCATGGCAGTTTCTTCAGTTATAAGCATAGCTTTGCTAAGTATAGTAATTTGAGTTGGTAATTACTGTCTTTGAAAATATGAAATATGTGATTCCATGGATTTCTGATTTTTAGAATTTCTGTTGCAAAACTCTGTCTGATGGAGTTGTGTTTACATGTGACTTCATGCTTCTCCCTTGAAACTTGTAATGTTTCTTTGGGCTCTGTAATGCTTAGTGTTTTAACTGTAATTTATGACTTAGTGACTTAGGAACTTACTTTCTGGTCCTGTCCTCTTGGTGTTCTAAAAGCTTTGCTGGAGCCAGTCAGTCAGTCAACTGGGAAACCACAACTGGCGGAATGAGGATAATTACAGGAAAGGCAGAAAGAAGATG
This sequence comes from Mastomys coucha, assembly GCF_008632895.1. Taxonomy (NCBI): domain Eukaryota; kingdom Metazoa; phylum Chordata; class Mammalia; order Rodentia; family Muridae; genus Mastomys; species Mastomys coucha. The sequence continues at coordinate 33,469,484 of NW_022196903.1, forward strand.
CAAGAGACAGATATGGGAGGGCTGCTGATCAATACCATGCCAGCAGCAAGTGTATTTTCTCAGAGTCTTTTAAAGGCAAGCAACAGAAAGCATGACCAATTCCAGGAAGTTAAACAATGACCACAAATGCTTACATGTTGAGTTTATGGGTACACAGTATCTGTGTTTCACTAAGGCTATTTCCTTTAGGCTTGGACAGTCTCTCCAGGACATATCCATAAGCAGGGAAATTTGGCAGAATATAACACATCTTAACCAAAAACAAAGGCAGATGTTTGCAGACTCATTTATGATTAATCACAGGCAAGAAGTCAGCCAAAGTGTACTCTGGATGTCCCCCTTTTAATCTGTACAAGCCAAAGATGTCTCAGCTATTGGAGCAGAAAGACTGTGCCTGTTTTAGGCACTCCCTCAAGAAGTATAGACCTTACCTGTCATCAGTACACGAATCCTAGCATTCATGCCCTGTCTTAGGTTGATCCACCTCTGAGAGAATCTTGTCTTTTTAATCTATAAGAGCCTTGCAACTTATCAGTAACAGAGCAGAAAGTTGTACCTGTTTTAGGTTGCCATCCGAAAACCCACCATTGGCATATGAATAATCTTGTATTCATGGTCTGTCTTAGGTTGAGAAGGTTTTCAAGAAAAATCTTACCTATCATTGACTACCAACTTCTGCTAGGGAAAACATTGGAGCTTGAATTTATGTAGCTCTGCACTGACATCTGCAAAAGCTCTGATGATTCATCTCAAAAGAACAGGTAATAGACATGCCATAAAAAGGATCATAAATCCAAGACCAATAAGAGATGGAAATGAGGACCATGAAGGAAAAATGGCCTGTAAGTTTTTTAGAATACTATTGCAATGGCATCAAAAGACAGAGGCTTAAATTCATGACTTCCTTATGTAGTGTTTTTATGTATGTAAGTACACTGTTGCTGTCTTCAGACACATAAGACGGCATTGGATTCCATTACAGATGGTTGTGAGCCACCATGTGGTTACTGGAACTCAGGACCCCTGGAAGAGCAGTCAGTGTTCTTAAACGCTGAGCCATCTCTCCAGCCCCAAGAATTTAGTTCTAATACAGGGCAAAGGAACGCTTCAGCAATGAGAGAGATGACCTGTCTGTGAAGTGAGGACAAGCAGGCAATAAAAGCAAATGCTTCCTTTTTCAAGTGCTTTTATATAGGCTGCTACCCGAAGGCATGACCTACATCTAGGGTGGGTCTTCTGTCCTCAAATAATCCAAATAAGAAAATGCCTCACAAGCTGGGCCGTGGTGGTGCATGCCTTTAATCCCAGCTCTTGGGAGGCAGAGGCAGGTGGATTTCTGAGTTCGAGGCTAGCCTGGTCTACAGAGTGAGTTCCAGGACAGCCAAGGCTACACAGAGAAACCCTGTCTCGAAAACAAAACAAAACAAAACAAAACAAAAAAACAAAGAAAATGCCTCACAGGCATGGCCAGCATTTGGAGTTTTAGTTGATTCCATATAGTCAAGCTGACAACTGAGATGAGCTACCACATTCTTCTGAGTCCTGATACCGTCCTCCACTTGATCCATTCTATTGGATCACTGAATTTTTGTATGACTTACTCAATTTTTCACTTACAAAATTTCTTTTTTTTAAAAAGATTTATTTATTTATTATGTGTAAGTACACTGCAGTTGTCTTCAGACACTCCAGAAGAGGGCATCAGATCTCATTATGGGTGGTTGTGAGCCACCATGTAGTTACTGGGATTTGAACTCAGGACCTTCAGAAGAGCAGTCTTAACCACTGAGCCATTTCTCCAGACCCCACTTACAAAATTTCAAGTTAAGTTTTATCAGTATTTCTTTTTATTAATCTCTTCATATTTTATTTTGACTTTATTTTTTAAAAATTTATTATTTTATTTTTTATTTTTTGGTTTTTCAAGACAGAGTTTCTCTGTATAGCCCTGGCTGTCCTGGAACTCACTCTGTAGACCAGACTGGCCTCAAACTCAGAAGTCTGCCTGCCTCTGCCTCCCAAGTGCTGGGATTAAAGGCATGCGCCACCGCTACCCAGCTACCTTTTTTTTTTTTAACCTTTATTTTTCTTTTATGTGTATGGGTGTGTACACTCTGTGAATGCAGTCCCTGGGGGAGGCCAGAAGAGGGCATTGGATCCCCTCAAACTGAAGTTACAGACAGTTGTGAGTCACCATGTGGTTTCAGATAACAGAATCTTGGGTCCTCTGAAAGAGTAGCCAGTTCTCTTAACCACTGAGCCATCTTTCCAGCCCCTTATACTGATTTCTCTATTCAGCTATTTATGTTTTCTTTGATTTCAGATGATTATTCATGTGCTCATTGATTTCAGTGAATGTTCTCATGTTCATTCTTTTGAATTTTTTGTCCAAGATTTCACCTAATTCACTTTCACTCTCATGGACTTCATTACTGCAAAATTATTGATTTTTAGAGTAATTATATTATTTTGATTTTTTCAGGGTTTTTGTTTCTACATTGGGACTTACTTTTTTTTAAAGAGAGCATAGTCTCATTGTTTTGTGGTTTTTTTTTTAAATTTTTTAAAAGATTTATTTATTATTATATGTAAGTACACTGTTGCTGTCTTCAGACACACCAGAGGAGGGCATCAGATTTCATTATGGGTGGTTGTGAGCCACCATGTGGTTGCTGGGATTTGAACTCGGGACCTTTGGAAGAGCAGTCAGTGCTCTTACCAGCTGAGCCATCTCCCCAGCCCAGGACTTACTTTTGAAGTTTTGTTTTGCTTTGTTTTGAGACAGGGTCTCATGTTGCTCTGGCTGTCTTGGAACTCACTTTATATAGATCAGATGGTCACTATAGACAGACCCTGGCCTCAAATTTACAGAGATCCACCTGCTCTACCTCCCAAGTGCTGAGATTAAAGGCACTACACCTGGCCCCTGCTTTGGGATTTGCACATCTGGGCTTATGTTTTTTTGTCGGATTTTGTTTTTCAATCACTTCTATTCTTTCAGTGAAAGTATTTCCCATGTTCAAGAGGGATTAGGTCGTTGTAGAATTGAGAGGTTGTTTCGTTTTTTTCTGGTCCTAGATTGTAGCTCAGTAGCTAAACTCTCAGACCACATGCTCTGAGCACCAATCCCATTATCCAGCTCTGCTCTAAGATTAGAATATTAACTGAGGAAACAACTCTAACCTATGGATATGCTTATCATGAAAATACAGCAAGTGTCAATTAAAAGCAATACCAGTAGTTGTAGTGGCATAAAGGAACAAAAGTAGTACATTGTGTGCCAAGATACTAGTTAATAATGGTAGGACAGAGGGAAATAAGCAAGACTAGTAATTAGTCTGAGTAACAGAAAAAAAAATGTGAGAGGAAAAAGTAAACAAAGCATGAACAATAAAACAAAGAGGAGATAAATCATCTGCAGCTGTGGGTAGAATGAACCCATATCAGATAACCTAAGACAATACTAGCTAGCCTTCAGGAGGCTCACACCAGGAGGCTCGTGACTATAGGTCTTCTGATGTTTTTGAGAATGCCAATTTAAAAAATTTAAACAAAATTAAAACAAAAATAAATAAAAAGAAAAAACCCAGCACTACTTAAGTAGAAGTCAGAAAGACCAGATGTGCAAGGCCATCCTTGGCTACATGATGAGTTTGTGGTCAGCACGAGATACTGACCGGTTGGGGGAGTTCTTTGTGAGTTCAAAGTTATCTAGTTTACATATTGAGTTCTAGGCCATCCAGGGCTACAGAATGAATTTTTGTGTGTTTGTTTTCTGTTGTTTTAGGGTTTTTTGTTGTTGTCATTGTTATTTTGTTTTTTAGATAAATGGTTTGATAGTCAAGAGTGTTCTCTGCATTTCCAGAGGACTTGATTGGTTCACAGCATCCACATCAGACAGCTCCCATAAGACTAGGCAACTCCCCTCATATTAAGGCTAGATAAGGTAACCCAGTAGGAGGAAAAGAGTCCCAAAGAAGACAAAGGATTCTGGGACAGCCCCCAATCCCACTGGCAGGAGTCCCCACAAGAAGGCCAAGTTATACAACCATAACATATATGTAGAGGGCCTAGGTTAGATCCATGTAGGCTCTCTGATTTTCGGTTCAATCTCTGTGAGCCTCTACGAGCTCAGGTTAGTTGATTCTGTGAAAAAATAATATGAAAAAAATCAGGGTGGTTTGAGCATACACCTTTAATCACAGCATTTGGGAGGTAGAGGCAGTCTCCATGGTTCAAGGTCCTCCTGGTCTATAGATCAAATTCCAGGACAGCCAAGGCTACAGAGAAACCATCTCAAAAAACAAAATAAACAAACAAAAATTTAAAAAATGATAAAAGGACACAATAGAGGTGATTCACTAACTTAAAATTAGATGTTAAATAGGGGAAGCATGACAGTGAAGGAAAGAGGTGGGGGTTCAGGTCTGTTTATGGTGCCTCACCTGGGCACAACTATCAGGACTGTGTCTGTATAGTCCCTTGCATAGACTTATTACAATCCAGTCAGATTTAAAATATGTTCTAGGGATCACTGAGATGACTCAAGTAAGCACTTGTCTCCTAAAAACCACATAAAGGTAGAAGAAGAGAACAGACATTTGTTCCCTGGCCATCATACATGCACCCTGGTACAGGACCCTCCTTCCCAAACACACAACACACACATACAATAATAAGTAAAAAAATTTAAAGCTGTCTTTAAAATGTTCAATATGTTTTTATAGTCACAGGAACATTTTAGCAATTGCATATTCTTTTTGTTGGTGGTGCTGGTAGTATTTTGAGGCAAAGTCTCACTCTATATCCCAGGTTGGCCTTAAACTCCTGGATCCCATTGCCTTAATCTTCCCAAAGCTGGAATTTTAGGTGTGGACCATAACACTTGGTTAGCAGTCAGACCATGAGGGCAGAACTGTGAGCAGGATTGAATGAATAGTGACTATACCCTTTAGCAAAGTGGGAACTTCTAGAGCTTAACTCAGTCTAAAAGATAAGTATATAAATCTTAAATAGATTTTAGGTTTGACTAATTCTGTTAAGAAACCAGTTAGATAACAACATTGCAAGCTTTCTTTGTGAGAGGTATTTTAGCAGTATTGTATATATAAACCCAAGTCCATAGAATGGCACAGTGCAGGAGCTACTTATTATACATTTAAAAAGCCTAAACCTGGGGGCTGAAGTGATTGATGTCTCAGTGGTTAAGAGTGCTGGTTGATGTTGCAGAGGAACAGAATTCAGATCCCAGCACCCAGGCCGCTCACAGCTTCCTGTTACTCCAGCTCTAGGGGATCCAGTGCTCTCTTATGGCCTTCAAGGGCACAAACACATACACACAAATAAAAATTAAATTTAAATAATGCCAGGAATGTGGCACACTCCTATAATTCCATCACTTGAGAAGCTCAAGGCTGGAGTTGAATAACATCTTCGGTTAATATCCTGAGGCACTATCATAAATAAATAATGACACAATCATTTCCTTTTGCAGATATTATGAATAAGAAACCAAGACTAGCTTGGGAACTTTATCTCAAGATGGAAACCTCTGGCGAGTCCTTCAGTCTCTTACAGCTCATTGCTAATGACTGTTACAAGGTGAGTTGGGGTGACAGGAAAGGCAAAATTGAGGACCAGCATCATGTGGCATCAGCTAAATAATAGTTCTTGAAACTGGTGAGCTATTGGAAGGGATCTGCTAGATCTTGTTTTGCATGTAGACCTGGATGGTTGATCCACTTGTATTCATACAAAGTAAGCTGTACACATTTCATACACCACTCTATGTATGTGCTGGCTTACATACTATGAAGAAATAGGAAGACCCTGAGAAGAGGAAGAGTACTTGGGAAGTAGGCAGAAAGACAGGATAAGGGATTATATGGGCCTGGATGCTTCTAGGCTCCATACAACCTAACCTACCAAGTTGACTGATTCAATCTGACTTCTTTCAGCTTCTGACTGAATTGCTCTGCTTAGCCTCATACTAACTTTGGCAATATGTCCTAATCTGGATCCTTTTCATTCACTGGCTCACTCTGTCTTCACCTGTGTCTAGCTTGTTCTCTCTGCAACCTATAAAACTTTCCCTGTAAGACTGTCACACACACACACACTACGATACTACCTGTGTCTAGCTCATTCTTTCTCCCTGCACTGCTCTTTAATAGCTTCTCATTTCCATACTGTTCTTGTGAGAGTTAGGCATATCCTCTCTGATTCATTGTTAAGTCTTTCTCTGGTTCATCACTTTGTCTGCCTCTCAATTAGTTGTCATTTTCAAACATAGCTGCATCTTTCTACAAACTAACCTTACCTTCCATCTTAGGGATTAAAGGTGTATACTAAGGGCATGTCAGTATTCTGGCCAAATCATACTGTAATGCGCGGTATGCCTGTATTCTGGCCACATCATCTTTGGATGTGATCCATTGCCAGAGCAGCTATGTTGCTAGTTTAAAATTCCTCTACATAAACCTTAAGGAACTTGTCAGTGGCTGAGTAGTAGGCTGGAGGAATAATGAAATCCACAGAGTGGGGAGGATCACCCAGCAATTAGGAGCCTTAAGAGCCAGCTCAGAAAACCCACCTAGGCAAGTTTCAGTTATATACAGCATGTTCTGTGAGGCTAAGGAAATGTGTCGAGTCTTTGGAATAGATGTCTGTAAAATGAATTAAGAGACTGTGTGCTTAGAATTGTCACAGCCTAGGCAGTATAAGAATTTAGGACAATCAGGGAAAGATTTTGAGTTGAATATGATATGGTTAGTGTAGTGTGTTGAGGAAATTTGAAAAATACCTAATTCAAGATAGCCATCAGCCGGGTGGTGGTGGCGGCTGCGGCACACGCCTTTAATCCCAGCACTTGGGAGGCAGAGGCAAGTGGATTTTTAAGTTTGAGGCCAGCCGGGTCTACAGAGTGAGTTCCAGGACAGCCATGGCTATACAGAGAAACCCTGTCTCAAAAACCAAAAAAATAAAAAATAAAAAATAAAATAAAATAAAAAAGCCATCAGTTTCTCACAAGAATAGAATAGAATTGGAAGAAACAGCAAATGCCTTGATGACAGTATATAATTCAACAGTATCAGACAAAATGTTCTATCACTGAAAATAAGGGCATGTAGCTTTAAATGAACCTATGCATTTAAACTGTGGTCCTTTTGTTTTAGCTACGAATTGAAATGTATCTAAGCTGCTACCTCAAAAATTTTTGGCCAGGCGGTGGTGGTGCACGCCTTTAATCCCAGCACTTGGGAGGCAGAGGCAGGTGGATTTCTGAGTTCGAGGCCAGCTTGGTCTACAGAGTGAGTTTCAGGACAGCTAGGGCTACTCAGAGAAACCCTGTCTCGAAAAACAAAACAACAACAACAAAAAAAAATTGTGCATTTGCTTCATCCCATTCTGTTCACTATTCCATGTTTCTTTCTGTCCAACCTCTTGACTAAATGTCAATACTACCCACCATGCTTTCTTTTGTGCAGATGGGCCAGTTCTACTATTCAGCCAAAGCTTTTGATGTCCTAGAAAGACTGGATCCCAACCCTGAATACTGGGAAGGCAAGAGGGGTGCCTGTGTGGGCATTTTCCAGATGATTTTAGCTGGGAGAGAACCCAAGTAAGTAAACTAATGGACAGAAGTGCCTCTGTCCTTCTGTCCCTGGTGCAGAAACACTGAGGTGTTAACATTGGGCGATCATTTTCTTCCAGAATGTCTTATTTTATGAAATCAAATGACTCTAAGTCATACATACTGGGGACTATAAGCATATGAGAGCCTCCAAACCCAAGGCAAGGTGTTCATCTGGCTCTGATGAACAGTCATTTCCATAGCAAATGCCATTGATATTTCTGCTCTCTAAAAAGCCCTTCTGCTATCTAATTTAGGCCTCAAAGAAATAGAAATGGAGTAGACACAGTTGATAATTCTTTTATTGCTTCTGCCTTCTTGTATTCCAAGAAATGCTAAGGTATTTGATTATGTAAAACTAAGAGGATTATAGTTCTATGTGAATAAAAACTAAAATACTTAAAAGTCAATTCTTAGCACTTGGGAACCTGAAGCAAAGTAGTAGGCTCAAGGCCAGCCAAGTCAGCCTGGGCTAAACCTAATTCATTAATTTAGTGTTATACAAATAGTCCCATGCAGTATATTTATTGCTTAATGCATATGGATAGAAAACTGTAATAATTTTGCAAGCAAACTATCAAAACTTACTTCCTGCCTTGTGTTTATGTATAATCCTGAATACAAGCACTTAGTCAGATGCAAGAGGTTCCTCAGAGAAAAAAGAAATAGAAAGCAAGACTGCAAGAGTAGCAGATCCACAGGCAGTTGCCAAATTTCTGATGAGACAACAGAGAAGCTTCAGCCTGCCTTACCTAAACTCCAAGCTTTAATTACGATAAATCTTAACTTCAGGCTGGAGGTGGCTTGTGGTTAAGAACATTTGCTTCTCAGTCATGAGGACTACAGTTTGAATCCTGAGGACTACAGTTTGAATCCTAGCACATATTTCGGGCGCTCACAAACACCTGTAAGTTCAGCGCCAAGGGATCTGACACCCTCTTCTGTCCTCCTTAGTCACCTGCATACTACAAATACACTCATACATACATATACATATACACATACATATGACATACATACATACATACAAATATACACAAAAGGATGCATGCATGCATACATAAAATCAGTTTTTAAGTTAAAAAATGTTTTAGTTAAAGTGTAAACCCTGGGTATTCACCAAATTTTGGTCCTTACTGATATTTTCATTTATATTATAAGTATATTTGAACCCTTTTTGAGCAAATGTGTGGAAGAAGTGACCCATTGCTATGGCTTAGAAAAGTAGCAGCTTTGTAGTTGGCTTATGCCCAGTGGAGTGTCCATGAACACAGACGCTTCACTGGGATATAGTACTATGTGGTGAGATTGCCAGTTTTTCTTCTCTATTGAGAAAATTTGTTCTCTAAAACCTTTCCTCAGGGAAACCCTCCGAGAAGTGCTGCATTTACTGAGAAGCACAGGAAACACCCAAGTGGAGTATATCATCAGGATCATGAAGAAGTGGGCCAAGGAGAATAGAGTACCCATCTAAGCAGCCAAGCCCTAAGCCAGGGCTTCCTCTCACATTAACTTGGAACTGTTTTCCTGCACTTGAATATGTAATCCAGGACTCTGTTTGATTGACATTTCCTTCCTTGCTCTTAGAGCATGAGGATGAGTGGGTAGGTATGTGGACTTTTATCAGGCAGCACAAATTTCCCTGGTCTGCTGAATCTACTTTCACCTGTAATCTACTGGTGAAATACTTTGGCCTTCTCTGCTGCCTTTCTTCCAGAATCATTCCGAACACTCTTCTGTAATTTATTGGCTTTTAGCATTTTAGGACATTTTTTTCCTAGCTGCAGTGACAAGTACCTTTATACTAAAGGATTGCCGTCATTTGATCCTATTCCATCATCTTGTGCATTAGCCCATCCATGCCTACATCTGAGTCCTGGGAGAAGTCTCCTGAGCTGTGTGATCCTGAGGATGGCCATGAGGCCCTCCACCAAATGGCAGTCAGTAGGAGATAGGTGTCCCATGGGACCACTCTTTCCATGAGTAAAGTGCTGCTTATGTAGCTTGTTACAGTGAGACAAGCTGAGGATGTGAGGCTTAAAAAGGTGACTGAAAGGAAAAACTTGGCATCTCTGAAGGTGTGTAAATCTCAGAGTTGTATTTTAGGAAACAAATTTGTATTTTAGGAAACAAAGCCAGGGCAAGGTTCTTAGTATCTCCTTAATGTTTTGAACATAGGACTGGGAAAATTTTCATGAAACATATATACATAACATTTTTTTTTTCTGAGACAGGGTTTCTCTGTGTAGCCCTGGCTGTCATGGAACTCACTCTGTGAACTCAGAGATCCACCTGACTGCCTCCTGAGTGCTAGTATCAAAGATGTGTGCCACCACTGCTCAGCATATGTACCTGTTTATATTACACACACATGAACACATCGTAGGGTTTTATTGATACAATTATAAAGTAGGGTTCTTTGAAGAGATCTCCTAATGGCTAGTCTCCACCATTATCTCCACCTCGTGTCTCTGAGCTGTCATCACATAAAGTTCTTTCTTCTACAACAAAGTATAGTCAGACTTACATCCCACTTTCCGAAAACAGACCTACATCTTTTGTGTATCAGATTACCTGTTTGTGTGCTCTGTAGTTTTCTTCTGTAAGCCCAAGCGAGGTTCACAAGCTAGAACATAGGACCCATCCTCATAGAGCAGACTGCACAGAAGAGGAGGTGGAGGAATCTTCTGTAAGTCCGAGGTTCACAAGCTAGAGGCCCATTCTCACAGACAGACGTTGCACAGAGGCGGCAGCAGAGGAATCTTCTGTAAGTCCGAGGTTCACAAGCTAGAGGCCCATTCTCATAGAGCAGACGTTGCACAGAGGCGGCAGCAGAGGAATCTTTTGTA
>NW_022196903.1:33480148-33482746 GCF_008632895.1 Mastomys coucha
GAGGCGGCAGCAGAGGAATCTTTTGTAAGTCTAAGGTACACAAGCTAGAGGCCCATTCTCATAGAGCAAACTGCACAGAGGAGGCGGCGGAGGAATTTTTAGAAACACGACTAATGCTTCCTCCTGCCCCAGCCTCCTGCTGTAGATGGCAGTTCTGCACAGAATGGAGAGGGAAACCCGTACAGAGTAAAACAGTTGAAGCAACAGGACCAATAGCTGAGCACAGCCTTCACCTCTGGCCAGTCCCAAGGTTTTCTTCAGCTCTACTTGGAAGATGGCCAGTGTGTCATCTTTTCCATTAGCCTGAGATATGATTGGTCCAGAGCACAAATCACAACACTGGTCTGACAGGGCTACAGGAAACAAAGCTGCACCATTTCCTTATGCCAGAGCTGCTTGTTGTCTTGTTCTGGTGTTCCCACTTTTCCAAAGCACCTCGTTCTCTTTGTCAAAGGTGCTAGGTGGGTCAGATACAGCCAAACCTGCTATAGTTCTGTGAATCATCCTTATGGAACTTCTGCTTTACGTACTTGGAAGCAGACCGACTCCCGGGAGCTGCTGACATCTTCCAGTGAAGCCCTGTTCCAGCTCCTCATTCCTGAAAGACACTCATGCACAGTGATGTACTTCCCAGTGAGACTTTCTGAATTTACTATTTAGTAGCCTCTAGGACATTTTCCTTGAAAGAAGAATGCCTGTTCCCAACAGCAGAGTTTTAGATTACTTTTTAAAGTTTTTAATCTACAGGATTGAGACAGAAACATGAAGGCTAGTTAAAGAGAAGTGCACGCAATTCTGTTAGGAGAGATAATTGTCTCGGATTATCTTGATAGGGCATCAAGTTTGTAGCTATGTTCTCTCACAGATAGATGACAGCCCAGAGAAGAAAGGCCTGGCTGGGGAATGTGTAATTTATACAGTCTATCGTATCAATGTACTATTTAAAAATAACCTGTAGTGTATACTTACAAATGGAAATATACTTTTTTTTTTGAGACAGGGTTTCTCTATATAGCTCTGGAAAAATACTTTTACAATTATTTTTGTACTACAAAAGAATCACATACCACTGTACTACTATATTTAAATTAAAATTTATTTTTGGTTCTTTTCACATGTGTTCATGTTTATGCAGCTGTGCTCATGTATGGAGGTTAGGGGTCAAGCTGAGTGTCTTATCTCACCATATATTTTTAAAATATTTGTTATTATATGTATGTATGTAGATATGTGCACATGATTGCAGGTAAGTAGAGGGTAACAGATCTTTTGGAGCTGAACTCCCAGGCAGTTCTGAGATTCCAGATGTGAGTACTGGGAACTAAATTGTAGTCTTCTGCTAGAATATTTGCTCTTAACCACTGAGCCATTTTCTAGCCCTATGACCCTATTTTTTGAAACTGGATCTCTCACTGGAGCTGGATTTGCTCATTTGGCAGGACTGGCTGACCAGCCTGACTCTGGGTTCCTCCTGTCTCCTCCTCCCTGAGTGCTATGATTAGAATACATGGTACCAGGCCTGGCTTCTTACATAGGTGCTAAAGATCTGAACTCAGGTCCTCCTGAATGTATAGCAAGTACTTTGCTGATGGAGCCACCTATCCAATCCTATTATTGGGTTCGCAACCCGATCTTCTGTTTCATATCGTAAGTAAGTTAGACATGTCATATGTCATCTCCCTCTCCTAATCTAGAGTGAAGGCAGGAAAAGAGACTTTAAGGCTCCACAAGTTAATTTTTATGAAAAAAGGAGATAACGCCAAAGAAGCCTTTCCACAGAGGGCCTAGTAGTTCTTACCAAATCACTGGATTTGGCTTTTTACTGGTTGCAGTCTATTAGGAAGTTGTGTGGCCATCGCATTATACAGTGCTTCACACAGAACATGTGTTCAACTACTGTCTGATTAAATAACTGACTACATGAGTACTACAGCAAGGAGCTCATGAAATCTGACCTCATGTAGTCTGGTTCCCAATTACTGTATTGCATTTCTAGCGATTTGAAGATGCCAAGATAGTACCCAGTCTGGGCCTGAAAGAAAGTCAGTCTAACTGAAGTACACACAGGTTACCTCAGCCAGGCAGCTGATGTCATCAGCAGAAACAAAATATTAAAAATGACAAGGCGGCAAGGCTGTGGCCTAGAAATGGCTGGCAGTTAAGAGCACATATTGCTGTAGAGGACCTAAGTTCAGTTCCCAGCACCCACCACAGACAGCTCATAATCCAGCAAGCCCAGAACCCTCTTCTAGCAGCAGCTCTCATGTGCACATACTCCCATGTGGACACATAGGCATGTACATAATTACAATTAATCTCTTTAAAGGACAATGGGATGGCCTGGAGAGATGGCTCAGCAGTTAAGAGCAGTTGACATTCTTCTAGAAATTCTGAATTTAATTCCCAGCAATGACATGGTAGCTCATAGTCACCTGTAATGAGATCTGATTCCCTCTTCTGATGTGCATGAAGATAGAACATGCATATATAAAATACATGGAACAAATAAATCTTAAAAAAAAATAGGTAAGGGCCAGGCGGTGGTGGCACACACCTTTAATCCCAGCACTTGGGAGGCAGAGGCAGGCGGATTTCTGA
>NW_022196903.1:33483059-33518077 GCF_008632895.1 Mastomys coucha
TTAAAAAAAAAAAAAGGTAGGGCTGGAGAGATGGCTTAGCGGTTAAGAGCACTGACTGCTCTGCCAGAGGTCCTGAGTTCAATCCCAGCAACCTCATGGTGGCTCACAACCATCTGTAATGGGATCTGATGCCCTCTTCTGGGGTGTCTAAAGAGAACAATGGTGTACTCATGCACATAAAATAAATAAATCTTTAAAAAAATATAGGTAATGAGGCTGGATGTTGTGGCTCCTGTAGATTCCCAGCACTTAGGCAGAGTTGGGAAGGTTAGGATTTCAAGGCTATCCTTGACTATATAGTGAAAAGGGAGCATGCAGGGGAGATGAGAAAAAGAAGAAAATACAAGCCAGCAATGGAGATGTTGCTAGACATGTAAATGAGATACCTTCTGCTTCACTTGGGAGAAGCAATCAGAATAGATCCCCCAAATCAACAGGCAGCAGGATCCTGCCATGTGTGCTGCATAGACAGCAGATATCCAAGTACACAGAAGCCAAATATCCCAAACCCTAAATTGCATTTAGACAATTACTTCTCACTTCTTCTCCATCCTATAAAATACGATTACATGCTCTTTACAGAAATGCTCAAATAGTGGTCCTGCCTATTTAGAAATGGTCCAAGAGATAGCTGGGCAGTGGTGGCACACGTCTTTAATCCCAGCACTTGGGAGGCAGAGGCAAGCGGATTTCTGAGTTTGAGGCCAGTCTGGTCTACAGAGTGAGTTCCAGGACAGCTAGAGCTATACAGAGAAACCCTGTCTCAAAAAACAAAACAAAACAAAAAACAAACAAACAAAAAAAAAACAAAAAGAAAAAGAAAAAGAAAAAAGAAATGGTTCAAGAGCAGCAGAACCTGGGACTTAGTAATGTACTTGTAACATCCCTTAACTCTAGCGCACATAGTAAATTGATCAGGGAACACCATCACTTAACATGTGTCTTTTCTTTTTGTTTTTGTTTTTTGTTGTTTGTTTTTGTTTTGAGATAGGGTTTCTCTGGGTAGCCCTGGCTGTCATGGAACTCACTCTGTAGACCAGGCTGGCCTCAAACTCAGATATCTGCCTGCTTCTGCCTCCCAAGTGCTGGGATTAACGGCATGCGCCACCACTGCCCAGCACATTTTTTTTTTTTAAGATTTATTTTTTATTTATATGAGTACACTGCAGCTTTCTTCAGACACACACTAAAAGAGTGCATTGGATCCCATTACAGATGGTTGTGACCCACTATGTGGTTGCTGGGAATTGAACTCAGGACCTCTGGCAGAATAGTCAGTGCTCTTAACTACTGACTGATCTCTCCAGCCCCACATGTATCTTGAATCCGTCATATGTAGACATGTTTGCACACTTGTGAGCATCAGAAACTTCATAAATAAAATCTAAATGTCTGATGTAGACCTAAGAATTGCCCAGGTAGATTTAGTCTAAGTTGTCAGGGGAGGGGACAATAGGCTGTAGATACACTTCATTATATCTTATGTACAGTCATACACACACACACACACACACACACACACACACACACACACATGCACACGCAGGGGCTATGTGACCCTGGCTAGCTTAGAACTCACAGAGATCTGCCTGCTTTGCCTCCTGAATGCTAAAGTTACAGCTACCAGCCATCACCATCATGGTTGACTCCTATTTTGAGGAATGATCTATTTAAGTTCTTTTATGTTTATTGTATTTTTTTCTCTTTTAGACAGGGTCTCATGTAACCCTGTAGTGGAGGATGACCTTGAACTTTAAATCCTTCTACTTCCACCTCCCAAGTACTAGGACCACAGTGTGAGTCATCATTTCTGGTCATTTGAGTTTTATAAGAAACAACATAGGGCCAGGTATGGTGGCACATGCCTTTAATCCTAGCACTCTGGAGGCAGAGGTAGGTGGTTCGTTGAGGTTGAGGCCAGCCTAGTCTACAGAATAAATTCTAGGACAGCCAAGGCTCTGTAGAGAGACCCTGTCTCAAAGAAAAGAAAGGAAGAAGAAACAACATTCATGGCCTTACTTGCTAACTTCACAATATATATAGCTCAGCAATCCCATTCTTTTAGCTTCTTGCCCAAGAGACAGTCTATATAATCTCACCAGGAATATGCACAAGAATGCTTCTTTTGAATATGCCCAGGAACAGCCTGAAAACAACCCATGTAACCCTGACTAAGACGAGGGAATAAACTCTGTGAAGTTAGAGTGGAATATTATACAACACACACTACAGGTTCTTGCAGCAGTAGGAGTGAATCCAGCAAAGCTGTGCTTTACAGTAATGACCTTTCTATAAGTTAAAGACAACTGAGATGAACACAAATGGTAGAAAGGAAACAGGAGGATGGCATAGAAGTCGATACAGGTTACCAAGATGGAGTGCCAGGAGCTGGCATGGGAAGAGGCCACCCAGGTTACCAGCCGGTGACATAGGCAGAGTTAAAGGTTGCAGAAAAAAAAATTACTAAGCAGCCAGCCTTAGTTTAGGAAGATTACCGGGATTCTCTGCTGGACACAATGTAATCCCAGAAGTTCTTAAGAGTGGAAGTGGGGGGAGTCTGGGAGGGTGAGGACATCTTAACCAAGGTGGCTGGCCCTGCAGATAGAGGGAGACAGCCAGGAGCCAGGGCCTAGGATCTCCAGGAGCTGGCTTTCCCCTGGAACTTCCCGAAAGGACTACCACCCGGCTACAGACCCAGTTTAAGCCTTTTGACTATGTAAGATTGTTGCTTTTAGCCAGTGTTCTCTGTATTTGTTAGCAGCCACATGAAACTAGCATACTACTGAAACAGTTAAAGGCCACATTGCTGAGGTGGAAAAGTGGGTTACAAAGTAACACTTTGATGTTGCTCTGGTTTCAATGTATCATTGAACATTCCCATATTAGTCACCAATCCAAGTGTGGTAGGCCCAGCCTTTCCCATGTTTATGTGGGAATCTATCCTAAGCATGGACTAGTGGTGCTATGAAAGGAACTTATGCCAGTGGATTCATGTGTCCTATTCTATCTTTCACCAAATGAGGGCCATCAAGAAGCCACTGGGATGATGGCATACACTTTGATCCTAGTGCTTAAGAGCTGGAGGCAGGAAGTAATGAGTTCAAGGGCATTCTCAACTATAGAACAAGTTTGAAGATACCCTTGACTACACGAGGGTTTAAAGGTTTCATTTTTATTTTAACTTATGTGTACAGATGTAAGTCTCTGTGTCAGTTTGTACAAGTGAGTACCTTGCTCTTGGGGGTAAGAGGTGGCATCAGATCCTCTGGGGTTGCAATTACAAGCAGTTATAAGCTGCCTGATGTAGATGCTGGGAACCAAACACTTGAGGCCTCTGCAAGAGCAGTACTTTACTCTTAAGGAAAGCTAGGTGAGGTGACACATGCCTTTCATCCTAGCACTGAGAAGAGACAGGTGGATATCTGTAAGTTCAAAGCCAGCCTGGTTGACAAAGCAAATTCTAGACCAGCCAGGGCTATATAGCAAAAACCTGTCTCAAAAATAAAATAAACTGAAGATTGGGGGTGGGGGAGGGAAGTGCTAGCAAAAACTGACCCGATACAGGCACCTTGATTTGAACATGGACACCTGAGCCTCCAGAGCTATAGGAAAATATGTTTCTGTTATTTTTAAACTACCCAGTCTCCAGTTGTGTCATAGTAGCACAAAACAAAGGCATAACTCTGCTCCTGTGCATTTACAAGCGTATGCACAGACTTCAAGAATAGTACCCTACACTAGTTAAAGTTGGACTCTTAGTAATAACAATTATGCCTCTATTACGAGCTAGGGATATAGCTCAGTTGGAAGAGTACTTGCCTAACATAAGCCCTGGGATCCATTTCCTTAGTCCTGTACAAACTGGGGCATAATGGAACACTCCTACAATACCAGCATTCTTGGGAGGTGGAGTCAGGAAAATCTTATTCTTTAGCTATGTGGTGCGTTCAATGCCAGCCTGGTCCTCATGAGACTCTATGTAAAAAACAAAAAACAAGACAAAAACACTATTCCTCTTTTTTGTTTGCTATACAAAAGACAGAAGTAGGGAAATATTGGTATAGACTCGGTAGTGATGACATGACTATTAGCTGCATTTGAATGCAATGAGCCACCAGGCAGAAGTGCAATTACTGTCCTGCCAATTGCAACAGAGGGCCATGATAACATTTAACTACTAGTGTCAACTATGGCCCTGTGCCTCAGTCCTCAAGACCACCGAGTATGCCCTAATGTACTGTCACCTGTATAAGTGGTTACAGGTCATTATGAAAAATGGCTGGAAAGTTAAGGTATATGTATATGCTAGATACCATGACAGCACATTTGCCAAATCTAGTGGAATTACATTTAAAATAAGGGGCTTAGGAGCATTTAATATAGGTTTTGTTTATTTCTTTTGTTTGGTTGGTTTTTCAAGATAGGATTTCTCTGTGTATCCCTGGCTATGCTGGCACTCAGAACGTAGACCTTGTTGGCCTTGAACTCCTCTGATTTCTGCCTCTGCCTCCTGAGTGCTAAAGCTGAGCACCACTATCAGAGGCATAATATAGTTATTTTTTATTTATTTTATTTTATTTATTTATTTATTTATTTTGGTTTTTCGAGACAGGGTTTCTCTGTATAGCCCTGGCTGTCCTGGAACTCACTCTGTAGACCAAGCTGGCCTCGAACTCAGAAATCCACCTGCCTCTGCCTCCCAAGTGCTGGGATTAAAGGTGTGTGCCACCACTGCCCGGCTGTATAGTTATTTTTTAAAGCCTGGCAAGATAGCACTACAGATAAAGATTATTGCCTCTAAAACAGTGGTTCTCAACCTTCCTAATGCTGTGACCCTTTAATACAGTCCCTCGTATTGTGGTGGCCCCCAACCATAAAATTATTTTTGCTGCTATTTCATAGCTCTAATTTAGCTACTGTTATGAATCATAATGCAATTATCTGTGTTTTCCAATAGTCTTAGATGACTCCTGTGAAAGGGTTGTTTGACCTCCAAAGGGTTCAAAACCCACAGGTTGGGAAGCACTTTCCTAAAACCTGGTGGGTGACCTGAGTTCAGCCCCTGGAATCCAATGTGGAGGGGGAAGTGGGGAACTGACTCTTCAGAGCTGTGTTCGACCTTCACATGCACATGTGGCAGCACAAGTGCACATATGGAGATTGCACATACAACAATAATTTTTAAATGGTGACTAAAAAGTAAAACCAAAAGACTTAGGTTTCAAGTGTGTATGCTCCTGTGATGACAACTACTATTCAGAGACTGAGATTCTATCTAAGCATACATTCAGGGTGTCAACAGAAATAAAGAGACTACAGAACACAAGAGTCAATGAAAGCTCAAGTGTCTGGTGGGCAGAAGTGGGAATTTATGGAACTGAAAACAATCTGCAGACCATTAAAGTTGAAGGGCTATTCCTTTTGTCATTTGTTCTTCTACAGGATGACGTTTGTGGAGCTAATTTGTTATTTTATTAGTGTAATTACAATTCCATCATTGATCTGTTTTATGCATAATCTAGTATGATTAGAAACTGCATGGACTAGGATGGTGGAAATAGGTAATAAATGAACAGATTAATAAATGACACTGGGTGTCTCAATTACAGCTCTACAAATGCATTCTGAGGAGAATAATTTCAGCTAGAGACTGTCACTCGGGTATGTAAATGAAGAGATATTTTTCACATATGTTTCATATATACATTTTATGTATGAAGTATATATATCTTTATCTCCTGCATGGTGTGCACCATCTAAAACACTTGGGAACAAACAGAAGAAAAAAGTCCCATCATATAAAAAACAGGGGCTCTAACTTAAGGGTGATGGGAAGGCTTGGATGGAAGCAGATTTCAGGACTACTGTACAACAGTCCCAGGCATCACAGCATATAGCTCCAAGACAGATTCATTCGAGATTAGATTCATGGAGAGTATAGTATGACCACATTGAGAAAAGTGTGGATGAGAGTTTATAGCTTGGTCAGGCAGAAAAGTGAAGAAAACAATTATAAAGCTTTGGGGAAGAAAAAATAGTTCTATTCATGGTTCAGTTGTTAAAATGGTTTATATGGTTTACAAGAACGGAATCAAAGCTGGAGAGAGGCCGCAGGGGTCAAGAGCACTTGTACAGGACCAGGGTTTGGTTCCCAATACTGACATGGTGATTAAGAACCATTACCAACTCCAGTTCCAGGGGATTAAATGCTTTCTTCTGAACTTCTGGTGGGCATACATACATGCAGATCAAACACTCATACACAGAAGACAAATAAATCTTGAATAGCTGGGCGGTGGTGGCGCATGCCTTTAATCCCAGCACTTGGGAGGCAGAGGCAGGCGGATTTCTGAGTTCAAGGCCAGCCTGGTCTACAGAGTTAGTTCCAGGACAGCCAGGGCTGTACAGAGAAACCCTGTCTCGAAAAACAAACAAACAAACAAACAAAAAAACTTGAAGAACAAAACCACAACTATAAGCAACAAACACTTGTTCAAAGATGGATCCAACTGGGTTAGGAAATGGGATGGTGCACATGTATGAATGCTGCGTGTTGGAGAGAAATGTTAGGGGAGAAGGCATAGGAGCAGAGGAGCAGACACACACACAGAAAGAATACAAAATCTGTTTGATTAAAATATGATGAATGCAACATTTTAACAACAAAATCTCCTTGGATATAGTTCTGAGATGCAGACGAGGCAGCAGGACAGCGGAGACCCAAGCAGTATATGTAGAGAGCATCTCCCAGTGGCTTATCAAATGAAGTGGTGAAGAGTAAATCCAACCTCAGGATCAGTGAATTCTGTTATGTGGGCACACAATCCCCAAGTCCCTCACTCGAATGTTCATTAGAGCAGTTTTTCCAGGAAATTCATGGTCCTCAAAGATAAGCAATCGAACCACAGAGATAACACAGGTTAGCATCTGTTAAGAAATGAGCACAGGGGCTGGAGAGATGGCTCAGCGGTTAAGAGCACTGACTGCTCTTCCGAAGGTCATGAGTTCAAATCCCAGCAACCACATGGTGACTCACAACCATCATGTAATGAGATCTGATGCCCTCTTCTGGTGTGTCTAAAGACAGCTACAGTGCACTTATATATAATAAATAAATAAATCTTTAAAACATGAAAAGGAATAAAACCAAGATGTAAAAAGAAAAATCAGGGCTGGAGAGATGGCTTGGCAGTTAACAGTGCCTGCTATTCAACCAGTGGTCCAGAGTTTGCTTCCCAGCATTCATACTAGGCTCATAACAATATGTAAGTCCAGCTCAAGAGGATCTGATCAAGAGGATCTGATGCCATCTGGTAGTCTCTATGGATACCTACACACATGGTACCACCAACACACACTCTTATAAATCAAATCAAATCAATCTTTTTAAAACATCACTTGAAAATTGGTACGTGTACATGAAAGACAGCATTTTATTCTGGACAGAAAGGTAGACAGTAATATTAGTACAGTCGTGTCATATACTGGTGATAAATCTAGTTGTAGGCACGGGTGTACCTTATAATAAGTTAAATATAGAATACACAGAAATAACATTAACATTGTAGATAACGTCCAAAGAAATTGGGAATTTAGGTCACTTTAACTTTACCTCATTACATAACAATTACAAAGCATTTAAATTATCAGAAAAACATATACAAAAACGAAGCAACTAGACAATTTCAAGCTTTTGAAAGATGTAGAGGAGAAAGAATGACAGACTAGTGCCTCTGCTCAAACATACCTCTTGTTCAAACCTGTATATGGGTTTATGTCACCCATTAAAGCAAAGAGACTGGTAGATCGGATCACAAAGAGAAATCCAACTCTGGGCTGCTTGCTCTTACTGAGAATAAAGTAATTCATGATCATTAAAGTGAGAAGATGGGCAGCAGTACAACTGGGAAAATGCAAATTGAGAGAGAGCAGGTGCCATAATCAAACAAGGTTGGATTCAGGTCAAAGTCATTAAGCAAGTCAAAGAGACACCCTTGGAATGATAAAGGCCCTGTTTCCTGATGAACACAATGGTCATGAACATGCAACAAAGGAAAGGCACCAATATTCGAAAAGCAAGAACGATGAGAGATAATGGCAGGTCATGAAAGATGAAATGAAAATGTAAGTAAAGCTGCAGTCATCTAAATATTGTTGGCAATACGCAATAGCTTCATATTCCAAGGAACAGACCTCCCCTTCAAGGACCCATGGGCTGTTCAGGAAAGCTACTGCACATTAAGTCACAAAGAAAATAACATCCCTTCCCATGGACCGCTTGCTCCCTCTTCTAAACATTTCACAGTTAACCCAATTAACTCAATTGATTCAAACACTATTTTTAAATGATTAATACATTTAATTTGTGTGTATATGGACACAGGTGCTCCATGGCAAGTGAGTGAAGTTCAGAGAACAAGTTGGGGAGCTCGTCTTGTTCTTCTAATCATGGTGGCCTTAGGGATAAAAGCCAGGTCTTCAGGCTTGACTGCAATCACTTTTACCAGGCAAGCCAACTCACTTGCCCCAACCCTATCGCTTTAAATGTATTATTATCCCCATTTTACAACCTGAGAGAAACTGAGACACAAAGCAAGTGCTTAAGTAACTTTGTGTATAGGTCACAGAGTGTATGATAGGAAGCAACAGAGGAAGAGTTAGACCCCGGCAGTGTATTCTCACTCTGTAGTTTTCACCTCAAGTCCCAAGACCTCCTTCAGTAAAGTCAAAACAATGCGTGTGTGTGTGTGTGTGTGTGTGTGTGTGTGTGTGTGTGTTTTGGGGGGGGCATTACTTGTTTCTGGGTTTCTGAGACAGTTTCTCTGTGTACCCATGGCTGTCCTGGAACTCACTCTGTAGACCAGGCTGGCTTCAAACTCACACAAGTCCACCTGCCTCTGCCTCCCAAGTACTGGAATTAAAGGTGTGTGCCACTACCCAGCTCAGTGTATTTTTAATCACGATGATATAAAGCAGAAGTCAATACCCAAACTAAGCTAGGTATTTACTGTGCCTTTGACACACTTTCCTCTGTGTTATGCTAGGGATCTAGCCCTGGAGTTCTGGCAAACTTCAAAACATCCTGCCACAAAACAGCCAACCCAGCTCTAAAATGTTTTAAATACATACATAAATAAAATAAAATCAGAGACAGAAAAAATAACAAATACCAAGCTAAAAACTTTCCTTTAATTTCTAAGTAAAAGAGGAAACTAGATTTGTATTAAAGTTCAGGACAAAGTCTTGAGTCCTTACACTAAAAAACAGGAAAAAAAATGAAAATGAGTGACATTGGGTTCTTGAGAAATTATGAAAAGATTATTGAGATAAGCATAAGGCTGCCACAAGAAATACTAATCAACTCTGAAATTAATTAAGTTATAAATAGAAGCCATATGGTGGGTGGTGCTTGCCTAGAATCCCAGCACTCAGAAGTTTGAGGTTTGAAACCAGTATGGACTATACAGAAAAATGTTCTCATAGAAAAAAATAGAAAAATGATACTAACAAATATGTGAAGCAGCTGGCTTTGAAAATGAATTTCAAAATAAATAAATAGTAGTTAAACCAGTAAAAGAAAAAAATCCTGTATATCTCACCAATCAAGTTGGATAAAAACAAAAATGTACAGACTTCTTCAGGCTGTTTAGATGGCTCTGTGGGGAAAGGTACTTGCCACCAAGCCTGAGGACTTCAATTCCATCCCCAGGACCACACTGTAAGAATCCATTCCTGCCAATCGTCCTCTGATTTCTATTCCCTAGCCCCCAACCCTAAATAAAATGTAATAAAATACAACTTTGATAAACTTACAGAACTGGGAACACTGGTTAAAACATATGTACTTGTGACAATATGTGGATGTTAGTGATATTATTCAAGATACTATAAATTGTGCTCAGAGAGGTTTTTTTTATTAGAAAAAGGAATAGAAACACATGCCTTGATACAGGGTTTTTCTGTATACCCTGGCTGTTCTGGAACTCACTTTGTAGACCAAGCTGGCCTTGAATTCACAGAGATCTGCCTGCCTCTGCCTCCTGAGCACTAGGATTAAAGGTGTGTGCCATCATACCCAGTGGTACACGGTGGGGAGGCATAGGCAGACAGATCTCTGTACTTTCGAAGCTCAGCCTGGTCTACATAGCTAGTTCCAGGTCATCCAAGGCTACATAGTAAGAGCCTATCTTAAAGAGCAAAGCAAAATAAAATAAAAACTTTATTTAGCACTGATGGATACAATAAATATGGTAATATGCTTTTAGACAAGCGAAACAAAAACTTGTGGTAATGTCACAATCTAAACTCTTGCTACAGAGCATTTAGAAAAAAGTATAGAAAAAGTATAGAACACTTTTATGCTGGATATGTGTAGCAAACCAGTCTTATATATAATTATTACTGTGTAGGAAAATATATTCAAAACTAGAAATTAGCATTTAAACAATTCTAGGCCAATAAGATCACTGATTAGGTACGGCACTTGCTATGTAAGCCTGGGCACCTGGAGGGAGAGAACAGACTCCATAAAGTTGCCCTTTGACCTCCATCATTGTTTTTACTCTATGCTACATTATATTAGTAACATAGATTACATTTCATGGGTGGGTGGGTGTGTATACATTGGGTTACAGGGAAGAAACTACTTTTTTCTTATTTTTTTTTTTCCAGACAGTGTCTCACTACATAGCTCTGGCTGTCCTGGAACTCACCCTGTAGACCAGGGTGGACTCGATTTCACAGAGATCCACCTGCCTATGCCTCTCAAGTGCTGATTTGAGTAGTTTACACCACCGATTAGAGTCTACTTCTCACTGTAGATTGATGTTCAAAGTATTTGGAAGGCACACAGCATTAGATACTGTTGTATGAGAGGTTACCTACAGAAGAGCTTGGCTCAAGGTAAGAGAGACTGCAATTTCTGGGATAAATTGCAGAGACTGAACACAGGTATAGCGCTCAGTCAATTGGAGAGAGGATAGAGGATGATGATACAACAAAGTGTTCCAGAAACATTAATTGCACCGTTGTAAGACGTCAGAAACAGAGCCTGTGGGCAGAAAGGTCACTTCAGTCCAAAATAGGAGACCCCAATCAGACTCAGGATCAGTGGAAGGAATGTTGGAGGTAAAATAAAGTGTCAAGGAAATATTGCATCATTTTAAAGAAGAAATTCATCATCTTCCTCTTTTTTTCTTTGTTGTTGCCAGTTTGATTTTTTTCAGATAGGGTCTCACTATGTAGCTCTGGCTGGCTTAGAAGTCACTAAATAGACCAGTCTGGCTTTGAACTCAGGGTAGAGATCCGACTGGCTCCGGAGTGCCACCACTTCCATTAAGAAGTGCTAGCTGACCTGGAGTTGTTTATGTGGACCATGTTGAAAAGTAACAGCCAGCCGGGCGGTGGTGGCGCACACCTTTAATCCCAGCACTTGGGAGGCAGAGGCGGGTGGATTTCTGGGTTCGAGGCCAGCCTGGTCAACAGAGTGAGTTCCAGGACAGCCAAGGCTACACAGAGAAATCCTGTCTCGAAAAACAAAACAACAACAACAACAAAAAAACAAAACAAAACGAAAAGTAACAGCCTGTATCTTCCCGAGACTAAAGGTGTGCATCTCCACACCTGGCCTGGAGCTAGCAGGACCTTTTGGGATGACATTCCAATACCATTTGGTACACCTTTAGTAAGGAATAGAAGAGCAAATATTAAAAACGTCTGTGACGTCTCTTTGACTCAACTCTTCACCATTAACAAGCTTTTACAAGCAATTAACAAGCTTGGGGTTCCTTGAGGATGCGGAAAGGGAGCCTTCCAATTCACTTTCTACTGAATAGACGAAATGGGCCAGTAATTCTCGTCCGTTAAAATCTGAATTCCAGTTCGTTTCCCACGGATGCTCCAGCGAAGCCTAAGCAACTCTCCTCCTTCCCACTCAAAAAAACGAGCCATGAATTTTTTTTTCCTCCCTGAGAGCATGTCCCCTAAAATAACACCAAACGCTGCCAAGGCGTTCAAGTCTTCAAGAGCTGTTCGTTTGCCAGTTCAATTTCCCAACTGAGGCGCGTCACTGAACGTCTCACCGCCATGCGCAAAGGGGCTAGGAAGAAGTGTGGGAGGCAGCGTGGTGCTTTCGGGAGGGGTCTGGGGAAGAGTCTAGTTTTCGCCTCAGGTGACGGAACAACGGACCAGTAGGACCAGCAGCCGGGCCGCGAGTCCCTCACCCCTTTCCTGGGTCCGCCTGGAATCCTCAGCTGACAACACTGCTCCCCGGCGCCGAGAGCCAGAGGCCAACGTCGGGCGGGACCCGGCGCCATGACTGCGTCGGTCCCAGGCACATCGCAACGCTCACCCTAAGGGATCCGCGAGCGTGCCTCGGTTTCCGGGCGAGAGGAGGAAATCACTCCGGGAACCCCAAACCCCTCCTTTGAAACCAAAGCGTAGATAGCGTCCCCGTTGCCACGGAGACAGGTCTTCTGTGACGTCACTTCCGCCGAGCTGTCTGGCCTCCAGACTGTTGAGAGGAAAACTGAGCAACAGCCACGACTGTGGACGCGAGCGTCTCTGGTGTGCGCATGCGCCCGCTCAGCGGCCTGCTTCTATTTATGTGGGGGATCCAACATGGCGGCCGCGGCGACCCTGGCGATGGCGGTGGAGCCCATCAGAACGTAGTAGCGGGGACGGGGACCCGGCCCGCACTCACGGTGGCGTCCGCGGGGTCAGCTGAGGGTGCCGGAGGGAAGAAAAGTGACGGAGAGCCGAAGGAAAGGCGGGCAGGCACGCCGAGCGGCGTCGAGGCGAGAGCCGGCTCGAGCGAGCGCCGAGGGCCAGAACAGTGGGGATGGCGGAGCCGCGCAGAGTCGCGTTCATTAGCCTGTCACCGGTGAGGCGACGCGAGGCCGACTTCGCGGGCGCCGAGCGCGAGCCCCCCCGACTGGAGCCGCAGCCGTACCGCGAGCCGGCCCGGGCGGAGCCGGCCCCCCGCGCTGACGCGCAGCCCCCGGCGCGCGACAAGCCGCTCCCCCAGCGCGAGGTCAGCCGCGCCGAGCCACCCATGGCGCTGCAGCGCGAGCCCCCGCGGCCCGAGCCGCCGCCGCCGCCGCTGCCCCTGCAGGCTCCCCCTCCGCGGGAGTCAGCGGCTTCCCGGGCGGAGCCGCCGCCGCGACCGCCGAAGGAGACGGTTCGCCTGGAGCTGGTGCTCAAGGACCCCACGGACGAAAGCTGCGTGGAGTTCAGCTACCCGGAGCTGCTGCTGTGCGGAGAACAACGGGTACAGAGGGTCCCTCCCTCCCGGCCGCCCCACAGCCCGGGCGCCTCCGGACCCGCCGCCTGCCCGGGCTGCTGTGCACTTCGCTCGCCCCGGGGGTGGGGTGGCGGGGGCCGGGCGGCTAGACAGGGCGGGAGCTGCGCGGCTCGGCCCACCTGGGTGGCCGAGGCTGCCCCCTCCACACCGCGCCGAGCCGGTTTTCCTGTGCACCTTTCGAAACCTCAGCTTTTTTCCTCCTTTTCCTTTCTGTTCCCCACACCAAATCCCAAGGCCCTGCGAGCCGTGCGGCTAGCTTCTTGTGGCACTTCCATCTGTCGTTCCGGTAGAAGGGAAGCGAAAAAAACCTTGGGGGACACGCCCCCCGGTCTGAAGCGGAGAGATTGTGTGACCCCTTCTCGGCTCATCCTCATCCTTCCTCAACCCAGCTGTACCGTGCGCCGGGGCTGCTGAGATGGGCTCGTGGCCGGGTGGTTTATTTTCCTTGATTGAAGGGGATTTAAGAGAAATTACACATTTTCAGAAACTAATGATTCCACGTTAGGAATGAAAAAGTGGATTCGTAATGTGGTTGCACTTGTGTTGGTAAATATTGTTAGCTTTGTGTGTGTGTGTTGAGTTTGTGCATATTGTCTTTGAATGGAAAGGTCTCTTGTCTTATTCGGTGGCTGTCCAGTCATATTATTTGAGTGGCTCTCATTAGTTCGAATTGGGAGCATTTTGTCCGTTGTGGTTTTCTGGAGAATGATGGAAAAAAAAAAAACATTCGCTTTGAATTAAAAAAAAAAAAACTTAGGAAAATACGTCGGTATGCTTTTGAGGGAACCGGCGAACAATGGGATTAGGACAGCGGTTTGTCGGTGATTGTAATTTTTATTGTTGTGGGTTGGTGATCTTTAGGAGGGGGAGAGGGAGAGAGAGGCAGATAGAGGCAGGCAGACAGACATTGCCCTCTTGTTCAGCGACTATGCTCTTTATTAGGCTGGGCTTTCTAATGGACTCCAGAATGCATTAGTTCCTGTCAACTATCTTTGTTTTGCAGTGGATTACTCTTTAGTCAAAAGTCTTACATTGAATAATATCATTAGTCTGTTTTCATTTTGCGCCACATAATCCTTTGATGGCTAGTTACAAGTATTGTGTGGCCATCATTACTAAATGTTTTCAGAGAAATGGAATTGTTAGGGGTAGAGACCATTTTGGTCACTTCCACATAATATTTTGTCCTGTAGACTCAATTCATTCATAACCCTTTTTGTTTTTATAGTATAAATGTCATCTTTTTTGTCTATTAAATTGGAGCATTTTCCAAAAAAAAATTATCCTTGGTTTGCTAATATAAGTGTACATTTTTTTACAATTTGTGTAAGTTACAGATGCAAAACATTTTGTAGATGGCCATGCTAGTCTGTGACCTCAGCACTCTGGAGGCTGGGGTGGAAGGATGGAGATTTCAGGGCCACATAGTGAGAACCTGTCCCAAAAAACAAAAATTGGGTGACAAAATGGCTCAGCAGGTAAAGGCACTTGCTGCCAAGCCTAACGACCTGAGTTCTATCCCTAGGATCCACATGGTGGAGGAGAACCATCTTCTACACGTTGTACACACACACACACACATAAGTATAATAAAACAGCAAGACAAAAGCCGTTTTTAGGTAAAAATGCATGCTAGTTAGTATTTTGTCATTGTGCAAATATATAGGAAGTACCTACACTAACCTAGATGTTTTGTTTTGAAACAGGATTTGTGTAGCCCCAGCTGTCCTGGAATTCACTTTGTAGACCAGGTCTCCAACTCAGATCCCTCTGCCTCTGCCTCCTGAGTACTGGGGTCAAAGGTGTGCGCCCTCCAGCCAGGCTAACCTAGGTGTCTTAATCTGTTTTTAGCTATATCATACTTAAATTTAACCTGCTATATAGGCTCTGTGGTACTTGCCATTGTGTATGTGATCTTTCCTTGATCTTTAAAGCAATGTTTGGTACATGGCTATACTTTCATATTCTATGGGACATATGAATTGGGTTTAATTTTTATGTTTGCTTCTAGATACTATCAATTTAGGGATTTATTGGTCTAATTTTCTCATATATTCAACCATATATCTTTGCTTTGTAATAACACAAAAGAATTTATTGTTTTTTAATGTGGTGTACTTTTGTAGGAAAAGTTGCCACATTTTCCTATGATTAGTCCTGTTTAACATATTTATTATTTAAGAAAGTATAAATTACACTTCTGTAGGTGGATTGGGATGGATCCATAAAGAGAGCCTAGGAGAGTGATCAACTGGAGAATGTCTGGAAAGTGCTGATCCCAAAATGTCCTCCTTTGGGAAGTCTGTACTTTTTTCGATGCTGAGAATGAAACCAAAGGTCTTGAACATACCAGGCCAGGGATATGCTATATTATTGACATGACTCCAAGTACATCTCATCCTTTGTTTTTGAGACAAGATAATTTTAAGTTGGTCAGGCTGGCCATGAATTTACTTTGTAGCCCATATTGGCCTTGAATTCACCATCTTGTTGTAGATTTCTGAGTAGCTGGGATTACAGTCCTGTACCACCAAGACTGGCTCAGATTAATTTATTTTTAGAGTTATAGAGTTATAATCTTTCCAAAGTAACTTTAATTTTGAGTTACTATAATTAAATAGTGTACCTTAGTAGGATAAATCAAATTAGAAAAAAAAATCTCAAATTTTTAAATAGCTGTATGTCAGTGAAACAAGACTTGTCAACTGAAAGTTGGTAGCTATGGGCTGTTTAAAACAGTATCTGTAAGTACCATCTGCACTGGGGTACATTTAAGTAAGACTCTTTCCTACCTGCTAAATGAAGTGTGCAATCCCAACTAACATATACAGTTGGAATTTTTTTGTATTTATGAGGAAAAGTATATTTTGGCTAACTCTAACAAGCAAGATCACCTTGCAGTTTAGGTCAGCCCTTTGTTATTTGTTTTCTCTTTGTGGTATTTATGCCATAACTGTGGTTCAGGTGGTGCCTGAGACATTGGAATCATCTCTGCTTTGAAAGGTCAGTTTGTTGACCATTGCTGGCAACAGTGCATTATGAAGTATGTTTTGGACATGGCAAATATATAAGAAAAAAGTTCAGTTCTCAGCAAACCAAGAAATCAGATAACCTGAGTACCCATTTGAGAACAAAATTAATTAAATGCTTTCTGTAAGAGAAAAACCATGGTAATAGTGGTGATGCCTGCACTGTTAGAGAACTCTGGTATTCCTTTGGATAAAACCTGTAAAGGATTTGACCGGGCTGCTAGGTTCAAAGGACAGAGTCATCACATTGATATCACAGATAGGTAGCTGATAACTTGCACTTTGTTTGACCTGGGTGGGGGGTTCTTGAGTTTTCATTGAGAAAAGAGGCGGTTCCGTGGGTGTTTGCTGCTTTGCAGGAAGCTCTCACTGTGGAGTCCAGATGGGTCTCTAGTTTCTGTCAGGCTTCATACCTCAGCCTCTTGAGGACTGGGATTGCTAACATTATTCTTAATTGTAAAAGAGACTTGAATCTGTTATAATTTTATAGAATATATGTAGACAAGAAATAGATTTTTGATGCCTGTATTAAGTATACAGAGAATATTTTAGAACAGGGCATGGTGATACTCTTTGTATCAGGATACTAAGGCAGGATTGTAACTTTGAGGCTAACCTAGACTGTGTAGTGAAATCCTGTCTTGAAAAAACATTTAGAATGACATTTTAAGATGATTCTTAGTTAAAAAAAATAAATCTTTGTGCACATAATATATATACATATATGTATATATAAATGTAAATGAGTCATAATGGGTTGGAGGTAAAGCTCAGTGGTAGAGCTTTTGACTAGCATGTGAAAGGCTCTGGGTTCAATCAATGTCCCCATCAGAATAAGGCCCTAGTATTTGGACTACACAGTGGGGGGAACGTCCTGATTGCTTTAGTTGTTCCACTAGCTTCCCATGACTGCTATGCCCTGCTTACTTCTTTCTTTCCCTACCAGTCTTAGTTTGCTAGTTTGTTTCCCCTTAAGTTGTTTTATGTTTTTCATTCATAATACCAATTAGGATAAGAAAGTCTGTAAATATTTATTATTACATTTAAAATTTGATTCTAAAATCAACTCCTTAAAATCTTAAGAAGTCTCCCTTTATTCTGATGTGCTGAGGAGGACGAACCCTTCCGCCTTCATCCTGTCCATGTTTCCCTGTCATGTTTTGGGCTGATTTTGTGTGTCAGTCTTTTTATTTAGGATGAAGTGCCTTAGTTCCAAATTCAGGTCTTTGTCCTGGTTGTAATACACTTTCATTTTTAATAATTTAAAGCTGCTACATCAGTTTGAAAAAATTAACCCTTTAAAAACATTTACTTTCTTCCGGGAGGTGGTGGCGCACGAAGGTTGTGGTGCACATCTTTAACCCCAGCACTTGGGAGGTGGAGGCAGGTGGATTCTGAGTCTACAGAGTGGTCTGCAGAGTGAGTTCCAGGACAGTCAGGGCTATACAGAAAAACTCTGTCTTGAAAAACAAAAAAAAAAAAAAGAAAAGAAAAAGAAAAAGAAAAATTTACTTTCTGATGGTTTTGGTTGTGCATACTTTTAATCCCAGCATTAGGGGAGAGAACAAGAAGGACCTCTGAGTTAGAGGCCATCCTGGTGTATGTAGTAAGTTAGGTTATCCAAGACTACATAAAGACCCCGTGTCCAAAAAACAAAACAGGCAAACAACAAAACTAGATTTACTTTCAAAGTAAATTTTAAAAAATTAAATAAAAATAGTATTTTTAAAAAAGTAGCTCTTAGATTTTTTTATACATTGAAAAGCATGCATATAAAACACATCTACTAAAATACATAGGTCTGTGTAAGACTGGCAACCTGAGCTCAATCCCCACAATCCACAGAAAGATGCAAGGAAAGAACCAACCTGATAAAGTTGCCCTTTGGCCTCCATGTGTATGCACGTGCTCACTCATCCTTACCATGCAGCACACAGTAATATTTTAATTTTAAAAAGTAGTGAAGTCAGGAAAGGATACAAGTTTATCTGTTTGGCAAGTGGTGACTTGCTTGTGTGTGTGTGTGTGTGTGTGTGTGTGTGTGTGTTTGTTTTAAACTGTATTTTAGAGCAATGTTTCATTCTACACTGTGAGAAGGAAACCATGATGAGCTATTGTACTTTTTAGCTTTGTATATTCCTTGAATTAATATCCATTGACAGGAGATAGATGATACAGAAATTATTTATTCTTAGTCTCAGCAGAAATCCAGGACAGCTGCAGGTACTTTAGTAATAACGTATAAGCATAGGATGAATCCTGATTCTATAATTGAATACCTTTTTAGGGATATTAAATGGCAGAATTAGTCATTTTAGGGATAATATCAAAATAAAATGTATGTTTTTATTTTTACCTAATGTCAGTCTTGGGGAGAAATTGCTTTATTTGGGATGGGGTCATTTTGCAAGTGGAGTCAATTTAGATTGTTAACTTCTTAACCATCAAAAAACTGTACAGTGTGTGTAAGCTTGTTAGCTGCAGATAGTTTCCTACTGTGTACCATCATTTAAAAAAATAGCTTTTAATGCTTTTGACCTATTTGTTTATATTAGGAAAAATTGATTCATTGAAATTTAAAGATATATTCAAGTTTGGAAAATAATATAATGGATGTAGTTGTGAAGTTTATAATACTGAGAATATCTATTTGATATACTATTAAACATATATTTAGTTATACTGAACTGTAGTTGATATATGACTAATTCATGGCAGTGTAGTCAAAGTAGTACTAATACTTGTGTTTCTTTCCCATTTCCTTTGAATCAGAAGAAACTTGTTCATACAGAAGATCCATTTACTGATGAGCATAAGGAGAGGCAAGAAGTGGAAATGTTGGCTAAGAAGTTTGAAATGAAATATGTGAGTACAATATTGTTCACCTAGGTAATTTTACCCTCTTGGCCTGTTTTCTTTGTGCAGCTAGTTGAGAGGGCCTATAAATAGCAACTGCTTACTTATCTTGATCTCACAAATTGAAGCTCAATGAATGGTTTTGACAGCCAGACAGTTTTGCAGGTTTGTCCTGACTGTATTAGTAGGCTGCATTCATTAGTCAGTCTTTTTAGTATCTAAACAGTTTGCTTAACAAATCTTACAATAAAAAACTGTAAGGTAAGTAATATTTATTGTACTTATAGGTGAAGAGAATGCGGCTCTAAGTGACTGGTCCATGGTCACACAAGGTCAAGAATAGGCAGCTCATACAGCTGTGTGTAGCTCTAACCCTGTCTTTTTACCACTGTTGTGGAGAACTGTTCTTTTAGTATAGGAGTTTATCAGCCTTCCTCCCTTTAAGAGAGTACTTTAAGAGAAGTGCTTTAGACCATGGTTTAGAATCAGTATGAAACTTTTTTATGTCTTATTTACCTTAAATATTCTTGTATATCCTATACTCCATGCAATGATATATTCTTATTTTAATATAAATATATTATAAAAGTATAATATAATTTTTCATATAATATTTCCTCCAATTTTAAAAATATATATAACAGACCATAGAAAGCTCTACTCCTATGTCTTGTTTATTCTATGGCTTTAACTATTCTTGTGAGTTGAGAAATGAGCTGCACTTCTGGTTCCTTTGTGAGCATTGGAAATGCTTCACAGAGATAGGATATTAATATTCACTGGCCTTGCCATTCCTGTTATCTTCAAAGTGTACTTCGAATTAGAGTTGAGACTTGTTAGCTCTTGCATGAGAGAAATATCAGAATACAGTGGAATAGAGTCAGGTTATAGGCCACTCTTTGCCACCAACAAACTGTGCCCTTTGGGTGAAGTTGTTTTGTTCTTTAAGACCCAGCTTTCATATCTATAAATGGAGTTTGTTTTGTTTTGTTTTGGTTTGGTTTTTGTTTTTTTTTTAAGAGTCCTTCTGGGTATATATTCTGTGGCTCTTCACTAAAACAGATGAACTAGTAGGTGCTCTAGAAGAAAAGATACCCAAAAATCCATACCAATTTGTAGTGGGGTCTTTTCTGGTTATCCTTGTTTTAAGAGTCTCACTCTATAGATGAGGGTGCCCTGAAAGTTATTATCTTTCTGTCTCTATCCCCTGAATAAGGTTTCAGATGTTGAGACTAAACATCCCAGGTCCTGGGTATGGTTTAAGATAGTTTCTAGGTGGAGTATGTCAGAACAGGTAACAAGGTTTCTTTTAATGGATTTAGACTTGCTCTCTTAGTTTGGTGTAGGACACAGTATAACTTATGATGCCCAAAAGATTACTCTTGGTGATTTCTCTACTTTTGGTACCTCACGTGTCTTGGTAACTCATGTTTCTAGAACTGGGTATAAATTTAGTAGTCTCTGTGAAGATGTCCAGCACAGTGCTTAGTGCCTCACATGGGACTCAGATAACTTTGATTCTAAGCAATTCCTTGCCAAGTATTTACTATCACTGATTAATTATAGCTTTAAAGTCTCCTTACTTATAAAGAAAAAAATATCTGCTTCCTTTAACTTTGAGACTTGGACTACCAATATTAACGCATGTATCAGAGTCCTAGTAGCTTCATGGTGTTTTTTTTTGTTTGTTTGTTTTTGTTTTCATTAGGGAGCATGATAAATTTGGTGATCCAAAAGTAATTCTGAAGATCCATATAAATGAAGTATTTCAAATTATTGTGGTGTGGGGCATGCCTGTAATCCCTGTTCTTTGAGATCAGAGGCAGGAGGTTCACAACAAATTGTAGGCCAGACAGATTTGATTTGCACAGTGAGTTCCATGTCAAGGCTAAAACCCAGTGAGAGTCTGTCTCTACCAGTCTTTTTGTCTGTCTGTCTGTCTGTCTCTTCTCTCTTCTTCTCCCTCCCTCCCCGTATATGTTTCTAAAAAGTCTGAGGTTTTTTTTGCTATAGAGTATAAAACAAATATATGTTAGATTGGCAAGATGGCTCAGCAGGTAAAGGTACTATCTGCTGAGCCCAATGGACCTGAGCTTCATTCCTGAAACTCGTATGGTAGGAAAGCTGACTTTGCAAATTGTCTTCCAACCTCCACATGTACACCATGCTGTGTAAGTGCCCCTTCCCCAAAATGACTAAATACATGTAAAAATGTCTATCTGTCTGTCTGTCCTGTCCTGTCATATACATATGTGTGTGTGTATATATATGTATATGTATACGTATATATGTGTGTGTGTATATATGCATATATACACATATGTATATATACATGTACATACACACATGTACATATATACATATGTGTGTGTATATATATGTATGTGTATACGTATATATGTGTGTATATATATATACATATATATGTATATATATGTATACATATACATATACACACACACATATATATATATCCCCTAATAAGCAGGATCTTACTATGTAGCCTTAGCTGGACAGAACTCATAGACCAGCCTGCTTCTTCTGCCTCCCAAGTACTGGAATTAAAGTTGTGTGCCACCATGCCCAGAAAGTAATAGTAATAATAATTTAAGTAATTTTATAAATTGTGTTGAGTGACTTAGCAGTCAGTTGTGAAATATTTCCAATAGTCCCCTCGGATATGTCATTAGGAAGTGGATATTACAAAAGCATGTAATCATTATAGAAATTATATCATTCATTGGTGAGCTGTAACTCCTGAGAAGTTAGAGCATTTGAGGAGCCTCTCAAGGTCTTGTTTTCTTGTGTTTTTTCCCTTTATTGTGTATGGTACCTAAGGCTCAGCTTGCTAAAGTTTTGGGTAGAGTTTGGGCAAACTTGTTACGATCACTACAAAACCGAGTTCTACTCATAAAACAGAAATACCAGTGAATTCAGTATTCTAGACTAACAGCAGTCTGCAACCAGGCTAGCTGTAGTAGCTCTCTAGTGAGTACAGCCTAGTCTACATCGCCAAGATCCAGGACTTCCAAACTACAGAGAAAGACCCTGTCTTGAAAAACAAAACAAAAAACAAAAATAAAATAAAAAAATAGTAGTATGGATGCAGCCCTCATACGTGTAGACTCTGCCTCTATGGATCCACCAACTGAAGACCAGAAATATCCCAAAAAAGGAAAAGAAATGTGTACCTGCATTATACATGGGTGGGAAGACTTTTTTCCTAGTATTATTCCCTAAGCAATACAGGTTGATAACAATATTGCATTAGCTATTATAAATATCTAGAGATAAGTATACAGCAGAATACAAGTGGGTTATATATAAGCACTATTATATTTATACAGGATATTTGAACATCCATTCAACAACCAGAGATTTTAAAATTATTTAGGGGTCCTGAAACCAATTGAGGATATCAAGGGTTGAGTGCATATTAAAATCATAAATGCTTTTTTAAAAACTCTAAGGCAGTGGGTAGTCTTAAAGGGAAAAGAAATCCGTGCTCAACCAGTACTTTTTTGTTTAATTCTGATCATTTGCTTTGTTGAGCCATTTTGGTTTTTCGAGACAGGGTTTCTCTGTGTAGCCCTAGCTGTCCTGGAACTCACTTTGTAGACCAGGCTGGCCTCGAACTCAGAAATCCGCCTGCCTCTGCCTCCCAAGTGCTGGGATTAAAGGCGTGCGCCACCACTGCCTGGCCTAAATTGTAAACCAGCAGTTTTAGGACATGTGGAAGATCTTACACCCGTAAGTGATGGTTGTCAAAGTGTGTGTTAATGTTTCTGTGCTGGTAACTGTTTCCATTGATTTAAAATTGTAGGCTTTTTATTAGAAGGTTGAAATCACCATGGATATAAAAAGATAGTTTTAGGGGACTGGAGTAGAAATTGAGATGCTTTGTAACCAAAGTGTTTTCTTCTGGTTGTAAGACCAGAGTCTTAGCAGTTAATGTTCTGCTTGCTCTGTCTGCCATACATGATCGGTGAATGTTGATGCTTTGCTCCATTGACTGTCACAGAGGCAATGGGGGTCCTGTCTCAGGAATAGCTTGTTTGTTTTTCAGTTTACTAATGGAATCATTCAGCATTGACCTGAGATACTGATTATCAGGTTAAGCCAGCACTAAATGACCCAGTGCTAATGACTGAGTCATCATGAAGGAGTACTTAGAAAAAGAACTTTAAAAGGGTTTTTCATTTGAGATGTAACAAAA
The DNA here is from genome assembly GCF_008632895.1 of Mastomys coucha. Classification (NCBI taxonomy): domain Eukaryota; kingdom Metazoa; phylum Chordata; class Mammalia; order Rodentia; family Muridae; genus Mastomys; species Mastomys coucha. The sequence continues at coordinate 33,506,461 of NW_022196903.1, forward strand.
TGGAAGTAAGTTTTGATTTTTATAAGGTCTACTTAATGTGTAAATTGTACAGTATAAAAAGATTCAGAAAAATATGAGTAAGACTGATTGTGTTGTAGGGCACAATAAAGATACTGAAAAAGAGAGTGATTCAAAATAGGTCTGTCTACCAGGGAGGGCACATTGCCAATCTGTCTTGAGTTCCTTTAGGTAAATTTTAATGTTTAAAATTTACAGTGCATATGTTCCTCTTGGGTGTCTGTTGGATGTGTCATTCCAAGGCAGAAATGGTGATGCCCGCTTGTAATCTTAGTACTTGGATGCTGAGATGGGGAGGCTACAAGTTTTGAGAACAGCCTGGCCTGCATAGCAAGTTCCAGCTTTGGGACTGGAATTACAGATGGGTGTAAACCACCTTGTTGGTGCTAGACTCAAACCACCAGGGTCCTCTGCAAGAGCAGCAAGTGCTCTTAACTGCATGAGCCATCTCTACAACCACCTGTTTTTAAACTTAAAAAAGTATATATTTATGTATTTTATGTAGTGTGTGTTTGGGGGTGCACATTCACATTACATATGTGGATATCCAGAGACAATTTATGGAGTCTGTTTTCTCCTACTACACAGGTCTTTGGGGAATCAAGCTTTGTTGTCTGGCTTGGCAGCGAGTGTCTTTATCACTGAGCCATCATTGTTGACCCTCAAATGTTTAATAAACACTCGTAGTATCTTTTCTGTGATTAACCTGAATTTTAAATAAGATTTAACAAACTGCTTCTCTTAGTCCTTATATATAGCCTTTTGTTTTTTAATGGCTGTTAGCATTGAATGATCATGTTATAGTTATATGATTTATATTTATATCATTTGATGCTGTTATTGATAGGGTTTTGTGAGATTTCGATTAATATAATAGTCAAAGCTTTAGTTCCTCTTTTTCATAATCTCTTTAGAATTGACACTTAAAAGGATTGACACTTAAAGGAATTCACAGCTATTTAACAGTATTAACTATTCTGCTCCATTGAGCACATTCTTCTGCTCAGTTTTAGTGGCACAAGCTGGTAACCTTGACTAGACACACATGTTCCTGTCTAATTACCAACAAGCTGTTTGTTCTTCTGTATTGGCTCATCACAACAGACCATGGATTTGTTGCTTATTTTGTTTTTAGATTTCCCCAGAAAAATTAGACTCATCTAATTGTACCTTGTGCCTCTGCCCTGAAAGTATCTGGTGAGCAGTGGCCTTGGTTGTGTTTAGTTGTGATTCTAATTAGCATTCTAGAGAAAAATTGAAAAGTCTGCAGTGCCTGGCAAGATAACTAATCTTAAAAAAAGAAAAGAAAAAAGAGCATTTGTTGCCAAGCCAGGATGACTTGAGTTTGATCCCTGGATCCTACGTGGTAGAAGACCAATGTTTACAGGTTGTCATCAGGCTTCCACTTGTGTGTTGTAAACCACACAGAAATAATACATGTAAAAGGAAAAAGACCATACATTTTTTTTTAAAGATTTATTTATTATTATATGTAAGTACACTGTTGCTGTCTTCAGACACACTAGAGGAGGGCGTCAGATCTCATAATGGGTGGTTTTGAGCCACCATGTGGTTGCTGGGATTTGAACTTGGGACCTTCGGAAGAGCAGTCAATGCTCTTACCCGCTGAGCCATCTCGCCAGCCCGAGACCATACATTTTTCCTGTGCACTTTCTTTCATGTAGTATGTATGTTTGTATTTGTTTTATGTTCAAGTGTGCTCTCAGGTGTGTGTATATGTGTGTGAAGGCTAGAGAACCTCACTTTTTTAAAATTTTATTTGTTTATTTTATGTGTATGAGTACACTGTAGCTGTACAGATAGATGGCCGTGTGCTTGCTCTGGCTCCGCTCGCTTTGGTGTAATACACTGCAGCTGTCTTCAGATGCACCAGAAGAGAGTGTCATATCTCATTACGGATGGTTGTGAGCAAGCACGTGGTTGCTGGGTTCTGAACTCAGGACCTTTGGAAGAGCAGTCAGTACTCTTACCCGCTGAGCCATCTCACCAGCCCTGAACCTCACTTTTTTTTTAAAGATCTATTTATTATTATATGAAAGTACACTGTAGCTGTCTTCAGACAGCACCAGAAGAGGGTGCCAGATCTAATTACGGATGGTTGTGAGCCACCATGTGGTTGCTGGGATCCGAACTCATGACCTTCAGAAGAGCAGTTATTGCTCTTACCTGCTGAGCCATCTCACCAGCCCCGTGAACCTCACTTTTTTGAGATAGGATCTTCCTTTGCATTGGCTAGACTGGCTGGCCAGTGAGCTCTGTGTTCCACCCTGGACTGGTGTTACATACACATACTACCGTTCTTACAAAGTGGCTCTTGGGTTTGGGGTTTGTTCCTTTTTATTTCTTTTTTTCTTTTTTGTTTCTCTGTATAGCCCTGGCTGTCCTAGAACTCACTCTGTAGACCAGGCTGGCCTCAAACTCACATATCTATATGCCTCTGCCTCCCAAGTGCTGGGATTAAAGGCCACCACCGCCCGACTGAAGTTTTTTTTGTTTTGTTTTGTTTTTTGAGACAGGGTTTTTCTATGTAGTCCTACCTGTCTGTCCTGGAGCTCCCTATCTAGACCAGACTGGACTCAAACTCACAAACATCCTCTTCTGCCGAGTGCTGGGGTTAAAGGCATATGCTACCATGTCTGGCTTGTTTATATGAATATATTACTGTTTGTTTGGTTGTTTTTTTTTTTTTTTTTTTTTTGTCTGTCTGTTTGTTTCTGAGGCAGTATCTTAACTCTATATAGCCAAGGCTAATCTCAAACTCAAGATCTTCCTGTTTTTGCTGGGATTATAAGTGTAGATTTCACATGGGGCTATTAGATCCCTTTGGGTCTCCACAAGTGAATTAGGACAAGTTTAGTTTGTCTACATCCTTGTTAATACTTGCTGTTATCACTTTTAATAGTATCAGGTATTGAAGTATGTGTGATCCAGAGTAGGTAAAAGCATGCCATACCATGTATGTGAAGATCAGGAGGATAACTCCTGGGAGTCATGTTTCTCTTGCCATGAGTAAAGTCTGGGAATTGAATTGTGCAAGTGTCTCTAACCTCTGAACCATCTTGATAGCTAGCTAAGTACTGTATGGGAGAAGCCAATCTGGAGACATGTGACAATGTGGACACTTATTTGAATTCTGACACTGAGTTGAAGGCTCTAGATAAAAAGTGACCCCCCACAGGCTCTGTAACATCTCTTAATTTTTTTCCAGATACAAATAAGTCTTTGTAACTGTCTTTGTTTGGGTTTTATTACTGTGAATAAACATCATGACCACAACAACTTTGATAAAGGAAAACATTAAGTTGGCTTACAGTTTTTCATGGTGGGAAACATGGGCATTCATGCAGATACAGTGCAAGAGAAGGAGCTGAGAGTTCTATATCTTGATCTGCAGGCAGCAAAGGGAGACTGTGACACATTGGCCAGTCTTGAGCTTTTAAGACCTCAAAGCTCACCAGTGACACACTTCCTCCAGCAAGGCTATACCTCCTAGTAGTACCACCCCCTATGACCAAACATTCAAACAGGTGCGTCTACGGGTATCATTCCTATTCAGATCACCACAGTAACCATTGATGAGTTAATTCTCCTTCCTAAGCTTTGGTGTGTTTTCATTTGTGGAATGTGAACTAAAAGATGGAAGTGCTTAGTGTCTGATGTGAATAGTAGCTGCTGTCATCCTGTTACATAGTTAGGGGAGTTAAATACAGATTTTATGTCTCCACAAACTGCTGAGATTGAGACCACTGCCCTTTTTTTCTACTTTAACTGGATTTGTTCCACATGTGGTAGCCAAGTGGATTTACTTAGGGGCTCCCACAAGTGTTTAGTTGCATTTGTCTTGTCTAAGAATATAAATATCTTAGGAAAGATGTGAGTAGGTCATCTGTTATAAAAGACTCTATATATAACCATCATAGAATTTACATTTTTTACTGTTTATAATTAGTATACTCATTAATCTTTCTTCTGGCTACAGGAGTATACAGTCTATAAAGGCTGGCTCATTCTATGTGCTTGGTAAATTTCTTAATCAGATTATTTTTGCTTTTAGTTGTTTGGGAGTAAGAATTTAAATTCTGGGGGCTGGAAAGTGGTTGAGAGCACTATTACTCTTGCAGAGGACCTGGGCTCAGTTCCCATCCCAGTATCACAGACAGCTTATAGCTGTCCAGAACTCCACTTCCAGGAGTCCAGAAGGGGGCATTCAGTGCCCCCTTCTGGACTTTTTGGGCACCAGGCATGCACATGGTATACCTATAGACATGCAGGCAAACACTCATGGGCATAAAATAAAAATAAAAGTTTTAAAAGAACTTAAATGATATTTTATTATTACCTTCTTAAAGACACTGTGTAGAAGAGTACCACTGAATCTTCAGTCTCCCAAGGGCTGGGAATTCAGGCGTGCTCTCCAGGCTTTAATTCTTGACAGGTTTTAGAAGGACTACTAAGAATAGAGTCAGGACTGTACATACACTAAGCATGCACTTGGCCAAGCCCTTAGCGGATACTTTGAAATCTTAATTTCTGGTTTATAATGTTTTTATAGAAGATAATGAAATATATATATATACACACACATATATGCATATACATACATATATATGTATATACATATTATAATTCTTAGTAGAATTTTAAAAGTTTTAACATACTTCTTTTGTTTGTTTGGTTTTTGGAGAAAGGATTTCTCTGTGTTGCCCTGGCTGTCTAACTCACTCTGTAAACCAGGCTAACCTCAAACTCATACAGATACGCATGCTGGAATTGAAGGCATGTGTCACCACCACTTGGCTCCCATTTTATTTATTAACTATTCCCCATTGAGGTTGTTTCCCCTGGAGACGGGCATAGATTGAGGCAGGTTAGATGTTTCAATATCAGTATGTATTGGCAAGCAGCATTTAGTTAGAATTACCTTTGGAAGTTACTCTGAGGGTAAGCATTGCCTTTAGAGACTTTGTTTATAACTGAATGTAGCCCTTTTCTCCCTTAAGTATCATTTTCTTTTCATTTAGTTTTTATTTAAAGTTGCATTAAATGTAACCATCTTTAAACACTAGACTTAATTTGCATCAAAGTCAGCCCTTTGAGAACTGGAACTAAGTTCTCTTATTCTTTCTGCAAAGCTCACAGTGGCATGGAAGAAATATGTTGATAGACCAGATCCTTGGTAGTTTCCTCTTTCTCCTCCTCCCTCTTCACAGGATGAGAGTTGGTTCAGGGATGCTTAAAAATCATAGTTGAGCTTGAATCTGTAAATGTAAATGTAAATATTCAAAGTGAAGCTTAGAAGCAGATCTCATATACTTGTTTTCCTGGTACCAGAGGAAGGCTACTTTCAGTTTAAAGTACTTATCCCAAGCTTATATGAAACTTTGAGAGTGTGAGTAATGTTTTGTATCTGAGATAGAATGAGCTCTTTAGGAGCTGGAGAGATGGCCCAGTCAGTGGTTAAGAGCACTGAGACTGCTCTTCCAGAGGTCCTGCGTTCAATTCTCAGCAACCACATGGTGGCTCACAACCATCTGTAATGGGATCCAATGCCCTCTTCTGGTGTATCTGAAGATATCATGAGATGGCGTACTCATATAAATAAAATAAATTATAAATCTTAAAAGAAAAAAAAAAGAATGAGCTCTTTATGCTGTAATTAGCCAGGGTCAAAGTAAGATATAACTTGAATGAATAACGCAATCTCCAAGAACTGGTTTGTTTGGCCATTGTTTTGTTTTGGAAACATAACATTTCATTTAAAAATAATTATAGGTAAACCCTGTCTTGAAAAAACAAACAAACAAAAAGTTTAAAAAAAAAAAAAAGCTGGGCAGTGGTGGCGCATGCCTTTAATCCCAGCACTTGGGAGGCAGGGGCAGGTGGATTTCTGAGTTTGAGGCCACCCTGGTCTACAGAGTGAGTTCCAGGACAGCCAGGGCTACACAGACAAACCCTGTCTTGAAAAAACAAAAAACAAACAAACAAATTATAAGTTCAAAGTTTCACACAGTAGAAGAGACTCTCATGCTCATCAGCCAGCTAGGTACTTGCAGGGTTCATGCTTCACAGAACTGCAGCCATCAGAACTGGAGAGTAGACCTTGGCACAGGACACTTGAGAATAAACTAAACAATAGATTTGGTCTGACCACCAATTCCTGTGTGTGTTTGTTTTCATAGTCATGTGTGTACAGTTATATAACATGTAAATATAGGTTTTAGGGACTGGAGAGATGGCTCAGTGACTTGAAGAGAACCTGAATTTGGTTCCCAGCACCCATATCACGTAGCTTGCTACTCTGTAACACCAGCTCCAGGGGATCCGATGCACTCTTCTGCCTCCTGAGGGCACCTACACTCTGTGTGTATGTGTGTGTGTGTGTGTGTGTGTGTGTGTGTGTGTGTGTATCCATGCATATGCACACATGCATATATGTATATACAATGTATGCACACATACATATATGTGTATATTTATATCTGTATATGTGTGTGTGTGTGTATATATATATATATATATATATATATATATATATACACATACACACACTGGTGAAAGCATGTGCATTCACAAAACTAAGAGTCTTAAATAATTAAAAAAAAAAAAGGTCTGGAGAGAGATGGCTCAGTGGTTAATTTAGAGCACTTCTTTGCCTTACAGAGAATGCAGTTTGGTTCTCAGCACCCATAATTAACTCCAGTTACAGGGAATCCAGTGTTATCTTCTGGTTTCTGGGGGAACCAGGCATGTGTGCATGCACATACATGTGCAGGCAGCACTCATACACATAAGATATAATATTTTTTAAAGAATTTTTTATTTATTGTACACATGAAGCACAGTTGCATGCCTGTGGCATATGCGAGATCAGAGGATAACTTGTGGGGTTAGCTCTCTCCTTTGGCTTATCTAGATTGATTGTTTTTCTTTTGTTTCTTGGAGACAGGGTAGCCTTGGCTGTTTTAGAACTCACTGTGTAGACCAGGCTGGCCTTGAACTCAGAGATTCATCTGCCTTCCTCTGCCTCTCAAGTGCTTTGATTAAAATCTTGTGCCACCATGTCCAGTAGATTGACTTTTTTATGTTTTCCTTGGCTTTAGTAATCATGATGGCTTTGCAGAACACTGATTAGTTATTTTATAGCCTCATAGCTGAACAAAGGCTACAGACTTTTGAAAGGAAGAACACAGAGTTGAAAAGTAATTTTTAATATGTCAAAGATAGATGCCATCATTTTGACTTCCCATTGTTAGTGCTGACTGTCTGGTTGCGGAAGTGTTGACAGATTTTCTGCCTTAGAGTTACTTTGTCCAGTTTGTTCTACTCTGAAGAAGCAGTCACTAAGTACACTTTACATGCAAGATATGGGAGATCCAGTTGCCTATAGAGGCTTTCTCTATAAAAATTATGTGAATTCTTCAAACAGGTCTTTTTTTTTTTTTTTAATGGAAACAGTACAGGTACTGAATAAGTCTAACATATCTCTTCTTTGCAGGGTGGGAAAGCCCGTAAACACCGGAAGGATCGGCTACAAGATTTAATTGATATAGGCTTTGGCTATGATGAGACAGATCCATTTATTGATAACTCAGAGGCTGTGAGTAATATATCTTCAATATGGCAGTAAGCTCTTGGCAGTAGACATCAAGGCAACTTACAATATTTCAATGGATGTTTATTTGTGCCTTTTAAAGCTGTTCGAATAGCTTGAAGTATTTTTTTAACTGTAGATTTACGTTTTTTATAATGTTGGCTTGTTCATGGTAAGTTGTTACTATATTGCTGTCATAGGCCAGGTTTTGGCAAACTATAAAGGGCCATGTGGTAAATATTTTAGACTGTGGGCCATATGGTGCCTCTTACAGCTCTTCTCCTGCTCTAGCATGAGCACAGTCACAGAGAGTATATACGTAGATCAGTGTGGGAATGTTAAGAGTAAAACTTAACTGTAACATTTAAACTCATGTAATTTTCATGCATCACTGAATATTTAATTTGATGTTTTCCTCATCACTTAAAAAATGCAAAATTCATTCTAGCAGGCTGTGTAACAAACTGTTAGCCTGAGCTTGGCCAGCAAGTCCTGGTATGCCAACAAGATAGTAGGCCATTACTTGTAGTTTGTTGTGTTTTCAGGTCTTTCAAGACTCTTTTGAGGTTAATCAGTTGCTTATTTTCAGGTGCACAGTTAGCATTAATTCCTAGAGAAATCATTACTCCTTGCTGAAACTGAGAAGTGAAGTTTTCCAAAAGGACAAAGGCATTGTATTGTATACTGGCAATCCTAGCATTGGTAGACATGGGAGGATCAGGAGCTCAAGCTCATTCCTGAGACATAGGAAATGGAGGGTGTAGTCTGGGATATATGAAACCCTATCTAAAAACATAAGCACATAAGTACATGTACTCACATAAGCGTATGTACTCTCTTACACAAGCACACACATTCATACTCATACATGGGAAAAGGAATAATGTTCTAACGAAATGTTGAAAATGATTATATTAAACTTAATCAATGGTAGAAAACATTGATATGATTTCTTATTTTTGTAAAATTTTATTCTTTGTATATATGTGTCTGTGTATGTGCCTAGGGAGTTCAGAGGCATTAGCTCCCTGAAGCTTGAGTTCTAAATAGTTAGGAGCTGCCTGCTATGGGTGCTGTGAATTGAATTTGAGTTCTCTGTGAGAACAATATGTGCTTTTAACACTAAGCCATGTCTCCAGCCCCCTGATATGTTTGTCTTAACTAAGACTTATTGAATTACAATATCTGATTATATGACTTAAACAAGAAATTTTTTTTGTTATTAGGACTTCTTTGGTTTTATTTTTCTAGCTTTTAGAAGAATCATTTATGATGCTGGGGAAATGGCTCAGTAGGAAAATATCTGCCATGCAAGCATGAGAACTTGAATTTGGATCTCTAGCACCCACGTAAACGTGCCGAGCACTGGGTAGACAGATCCGAGGGCTGGCCGTTCAGGCAGTCTGGACAGATCAATGAGAGACTGAAAAAAAGATGAAGAGAGACTGAGGAAGACGCCTGACATAGACCTCTAGCCTCCATACTCACATGCAAGGGAGTACACCCTCATACACACACACACACATGCAGCACATACATACATAAATCAGTGACGCTAAATCAGCAACAAAGCACAAGATAAAGTAAGTACAAGGTAAAGTATTCCCCAAATGTCCCCCACCAAGAAGTAAACATAAGACACTTTTCATAGTCATCAAGAAATTCTGTGTCTAATAAACATTCAACCTGTATATCCTTATAAAAAAGAAACAAATATTATCATTATATGTATCTTAAATATTCTTTTCTTGAAATTCAACATCTTTTAGTAGTATATATTAGTGCATAGATATACTGCTTTTAATGGTTGTTTACAGTATATTGTTTACTAATTTTAGTAAAAATAGTTTTAATTCTCAGGGTTATGTGTTTGCAGGTAGTCAAGCATCTCATGTGCATTCATCTACTTGAATAAACATATATTCAGAATACATTATAGAGTTAAAATAATATGGCTGAGGCAATTGCTAGCAGTGGAATTATTGGCCATGGGGTTTCCATTCTGAAGCAAGCTTCTGGAGGTCATTTTGTAATGACTTATAAAACAGTCCTGAAGGTTTAGTGCTCTAGAGTTAAAGTTAGTTTGGCAGATATGTATAAAACTATGTAGTTTGTTTCTACTGTTGTATACCTTACTACAGTAGTGGTATATTAAGCACCAGGCTTTATCATCAGTATGTTTTGACCAAATTCTACAGCCTTAGCTCTAGCATCCAATTTCTCTTATGAAAGGAAGATGAAATTTGGGATAGCATATAAGAATTATTAGTATAATTAGTACATGTCTTAGTACATGAATTAAGGCTTGTCATGTTTTGTAGTAGGTAAAGTCTATGTTCTTCCATTTTTATCTGGGTATTAGATTACTCTACTACCTAGGATTATGATATCCTTTAGGATTATCATATCTTTTGCAGTACTAATAACTGTACTTTAATATTTTATGATTTGCAAATTAGTATAGCTTTTGCATGGTAATACAGCACTTGGTTGCATATATGGTGACAGATGGAGCTTATATTGGTAAGAGTGATTGGAGTAATTGGAATGGTTGTCAGTGCAGTGCACACTGGACATCATGTTTCTAAATTACTTGTAGTTTCTTGGCAAGGCATATTAGCAGTGCTGTCAAGAGTAGAGATTGGAATGTTTCTCTCTAAAATGTTGACTACTACTTGGAACTCCAAGAAGTTCAAGGTTCTAGTTTTATGTTAGTTTCTAATTTGACATTTGATCAAGAAAGTATATGTTACTGTTACCTAATTTTCTGTGCAAATATTATCTCCCAGAGTTACTTTGAGATTAAAATAATGTAAATTCAAATATGGTGAAGAGTATTAACAAGTATCAAACATTAGTAATAATGCTAGTATGTAGATTTAAAATTCTGACTTACCCAAAAGGAAATCATTCATGCCTATTGTATGTACCCATACTTTTACTTAAATAGTTTCTTAAAGTTAATACTGTATTTAAGAACAGATTTTTTTTTTAAATTCTTTTTAGGTTTTAGGGTTTTTTGGTTTTGGTTTTGGGTTGTTTGTTTTGAGACAGAATTTATTTGTATAGCTCTGGCTGTCCTGAAATGCAGAATAGACTGGCCTTGGGTTTAGAGATCTGCCTGCCTCTGCCTCCCTCCCAAGTGCTGGGATTAAAGGCATGTACCATCACCCCCAGCTATTTTTAGTTTTTTTGTTTGTTTGGTTTTTTTGCATCAGAATCTTACGGTATAGCTCTCTGTGTCTTGGAACAGATTATGTAGACTAGGCTGGCCTCAGACTCACTGAGATCTTCCTGTGCTATAATGTCTGGCTAGAACAGTTTTAGATTCACAGCAAAGCTGAACAGAAAGTACAAAGAGCTTCCATTTCCACTGGCTGCACACACACACGCACACACATAGAGCCTCCTTTACTATCAACATATTGTATCATGTACCTGTTACAGTTGATGAACCTAATCAGGACACTGTTATCACCTAAGTTCATAGTTTGCTGGTATGATAGATTCTGCTGGTTTAGAAAAGTATTTATTGACATGTGTCCATCCGCTGGTTTAGAAAAGTATTTATTGACATTTGTCCACTGTTATGACCACACAGGGTAGTTTCACTCTAAAACTTCTCGGTGCTCTTCCTATTCATCCCTCCCACCCTCCTGATCTCTGACAACTCCAACAATTTTAGTGTCTTCAGTTTTGACTTTTTTGGAGGGGTGAGGAGGGAAGGACTTCTGATTAGCCCTGGCTGTACTTGAACTCGATCAGTAGACCAGGCTGTCCTTGAATTTTGACATCCTCTTGCCTCTGCCTCCCAAGTTCTGGGATTAAAGGTGCTATCAGTGCCTGTCTCAGTTTTGACTCTTTTATGTGTATAGTATTGGGAATCAAACCTGGGGCTTTAAGCATGCAAAATGAGTGATTCCCCCATTCAGCCATTCCCTCAGGCCTCAGTTTTGACTCTTTTTTTTTTTTCTTAGATGTTTTCTT